>NC_090938.1:609655029-609958060 GCF_040938575.1 Ambystoma mexicanum
ACTGAAGCCTTGAACATGAAAAAGGGGAAAGAGAACGAAAAACCCCCCTCTCAGCCGTCTTTAATGAGCTTCTTCAAAGGCATTAGTGTCGGCCGCTTCTCCCCTAACGTTGAAATAACTGATTTGGAAATATTGGAAGCCATCAAAGATTATCCGCCCTTATCAAAACATAGGAGGTTGGAACGACAAGCGGCATTTGATCCGCCATCAACTTCTCAAAGCTCGCTAGCCCTGGAAGCTTTGCCAAAAGAGTCAATCAACTTGGGGACAAAGGAGCAACAGATCTCCTCGAACACGAAGAAATTGCAGGACAGAAGGAATATAGTCCCGCCCACACAAGAGCAGTAAAGTGAAACATCGCCCTTTGCGGCAGAGAAAACGCAAAACATGGAACAAGTTTGTGAATCCCAAAAAGAGCCCAAAACATTAGCAACAGCTCTAAATGCGACAGAGACCGGAGACAAACTGATGAGGATGTCCCCTCCACAGCGATAACGAAACAACCTCCAGATCCTGCTCTTAAAATCATTGATCCCAGTTTAATAGCTGGGCAAGCATCCAACAGCTCCCTACCTACCAGACCACCCAGTAGGAAATGGGCGCCATTAAACCTGTTGGAAAAGGGGACGGCTGGAGCAATTGCAAGAGAGACTACCGGGTTCTCTCCCATACTTGACTCTTCATCCATAATGGTCCCAACCACATGTCGCCCAGGGCATATAAGATGCGAAGGTCTGGAAGAAGGACCAGTTGGCATGCATCAGCGACCCCTACATAGAGGCCTCTCACTTGATAATTCTTTGAACAATCTGCAACAAAAACCATCGAGTACGACAAACTCTCTCTTTCTTACACCAAGGAAGATTCCCGCCCAGGGCTTAGCCCCAGCGAAGGAGACCCCGACGAAAAAGCCCGACATGTCTACCATCATGTCAGCCATCACAATTGCACTACTCCTTTCATAAAACTCTACGAGTCCATGAATGATACCTTAAAGGACCACACGTCACTGCAGGCCACGATACTTACAAAATTGACGTATTTGGAAGGATATGTAATGGCCCAGACCGACCGGCAAAAACTGCTTGAAGAAAATCTTCACTGCAATTTACCTACTCGGTCTTCAGCCGCATTACAACTTTTATTGAATGATGGTTGCCCGGCAGACAAATTAGTAAATGATAAGTCCCTTGAACAAATGTCACAAATTGATCTAACTACCTCAAGTCATCGAACTTTATCTTGTAAGACAAAGACTTCATTAACAGCAAAAAAATTTGTAACAGCAGCAGAAAATTGTAGAAGCACGGAAGTTCTTCTAATTATAGACGAAAACAACATTCCACAATCTGCCACTACGGACCAGCCATTTAAAATCTTTACAAAAAAGACTCCTGACCTAGCAAAAGCATCACTAACAGAGAGGAAATCCCATGGAACAAAAAAAACTCAAGTTCCCACAACGGGCACAAAGAAGAAACTGTCTGATCCTCAGCTACTAAGATTGGGACCGCAAGAAAGCAATTCTCCCAAGCAGCTCTCAGGTAAAGCCCAAGATCCAGTTACACACTCACCGAAGGCAGTGGATGAATTTATGGGAAACAAAAGCCTAATGAACTTATCTCAACACTTAGAAGATCCTGGACGGCTGGCCCTTTTAGGCGAGCCTTATCTCTCACCAGTTCGAAAAGTGACTTTTGGAGTTTCCCCCGATAGCCCAACATCGACTTCTTTCATCAACAACAGGGTCCAAAGCCCCGAAGTTTTCTTGACGCTTGAAGAACGTCGTAAAAAAACTTTAAGAACAGAGGCGGCTGAAAAATAAGGAGTTAGAACAAAGAATAAGCATTGCAACGCCCAACAGTCCCCAGAAAAAAGACAACGATCGTCTATGCTGGAAAGTCCAACGAAGAAAGCTCGATGGTCAAATTATAGTACTGAATCGCCTAGACATTCATCGAAGCAACGAAAAAAGACAAGAAATTCACATTCTAATTCACATACGCAAAAGTCCTATGCTCCAGACCATCGATACCACTCGCAGACAGATAAATATCATAAAGACCAAAAACTAAAAACGGAATGGCGATGGCAATTAAAGCTGGAACAAATCAAAGGAAACTTTGATGACATAATTCTGAATAGGAGATCAGTGCTAACTTTGCTCCACCATCTTCGCAGCTTGAGAGTAATAACAACTGATGACCTGAAGATTGTGGACCCTAGCCATAAAAAGGGCAGAGCACAAACTTACCTCTACATCTCATCGGAAACGATAAAAAATCTTTTGATTAAAGAAGCCGACGAGTTGCTCCGATTTTCCAAATCAGAGAACGTGGAACGGCAAACCTCTGAGTTCCTACGACCTCGGCATAGACAGCATGAACTGCCAACAACCTCAAAGAGCCACATGATAAAAAGTGAAAAGTCTTGTTTAAAAACAAATAAGACAACTACGCAACGATTGGCCGAAACGGTGCCACTTCCTTCTGGTTTGGGGAAAACTATTAGACAAGAAGTGCAACATGGTTCCAGGGACGAAAAGTTAAAGCCAAAACCTACATCGGTTTCGAGTCTCTGGGCCTGGCTGCCAAAAGCTCTTATAGCAAAAAAATCCTCATAGCAACAAAGGCCCCCTCTAGATGTCAGCGAGGAGCGGCAATTACCTACTGTAACTAACTTAAGACTTGGCTCATGGAACACCAGAGGCTTCCACCACCTAACTGTTTCAGGAGACGTAAATTTGGGCGATTTTGACATCCTGTGTCTACAAGAAACATGGCTCACCAAACCACCGAGACTAGACGGTTATGAAATAACTCTAGCCCCGGCGAAAAAGAGCATCAAGGGCCGCCCATCATCTGGTCTATTGACGGCAATTCGTATAGGCCATGGATTAAAGCTGAAAAAAATACTAACGGAAAACCAGTCTTTACTAACTGTGCTCCTAATATGGACACATAAGGTAGCCACTGACGACGAAACGCATACATTGCCGGTGGCAATCATAAACACCTACTGGAATCCGGCCAAAACAGAAGCTGGAATTTACATGAAGGAAATGGAAGCGGCCATTGATGAAATTCTGGCTATTTATCAAATATCTTACCTGTTAATCTGCGGAGATTTAAATTCAACTACTCCCTCGCAAAAACTTAAAAGAAACCGTACGCCAGTGGATCAGAGAGGAAGGTTATGGCAGAATTTAATGAACTCTAGAGAATTACACAATCTCGAGCTGGTCTTCCCTAATTCAGATCGCACCGCAACATGGTCAAATGGAATGATGGAATCAACTATTGATCATATATTTACTTCGAGAGCCTTTTTGGATCTGATTTCAACCTTCGAGGTAATTAAAACAAAATCCAGCGATCATAACTTGTTGACAGTTACTTGGAAAACCTTGACCGATCCTGTGGAGATCTTGGATTTTCAATTGGAAGCAAATAGGCAAGGAAACAGACTCCGTCTCTCAGCAGAAAACATCAAGGAGTTGACGGATAATTACAAAATTCTTGAACTTGAAAACCAGTCCAATAAGACCGACTATGGACCTTTACTTACATTGTACAAGAAGTTCTGTACTAAGATCTATTCATCACCAAAGTCAAAAAACCATAGTTACGATATCCTGGTAGTCGAAAAGCGACGGATCTATCGTAAAACTGTGAGAAATGCATCAAAACAAACTTCCGCCAATGCTGAAAATCTAAAGCGTGATGCAAAAATCGCTTACCGTTCATGGCTGTGAACTCACTGATTGAACATGCATCAACAAGACACTGAGGCAATTATCAAATCTATCTGTTCAAAGAACTCAAAAGAATTCTGGTCCCTGTTAAACGCTACATCATCGACGTCTTCCAGAAGTATCCAAAATACAATAGGAGAAAGTGCATGGAGAAAACATATAGAAAAAACCTTCAAATCTCCTCTTGATAGACAACCTACCAACTCTATGGAAAGTTTTCATATGTGGGATAGATTGGATGACAAAGATGACATTTTCAAACTAATAACGTCGTTAAAAAATTTGAGAGCTCCTGGGCCGGAGGGCATTACCAACATTGACCTGAAAGCTCACCCGGCTGCTTGGACAACATTTCTCAGTGAAGTCTTCGCAAGATGCTCGGATTCCAGAACGATTCCTGTTTCGTGGACGTCGGCTATCATAGTGCCCATCTACAAAAAAGGAGACCCAAACAATCACGCAAACTATCGGCCAATAGCCTTATTGGACCCAATTGGAAAGGTTTACGGGGTTCTCTACTTCTGAAACGATTTCAAACTTGGGCCAACGAGGCTCCGTGTAATGACCACTTTCAATCTGGATTCAAGAAGAACACGGGAGCCACAGTCAACATCTTGTCGCTGAGCCTTCTCAAAAGTAGAACGATGGAAGGAGGTCCTGGAATATATCTGGCGTTTATCGATTTTACTGAAGCTTTTGACAGAGTCGATAGATTACTCCTATGGAAAAAACTTGAAGCGTGGGCATGTCCAAAAGAAATCTTGGACCCCATTAAAGCCCTCCATATGAACACCACGGTCAGAATTTGATTAAATTGTAAAGGATCCCTCTCTACAGCTATCGCGACAAACAGAGGAGTTAAACAAGGATGCCCCCTGGCGCCTTCAATTTTTTTGGCATATATTGGAGATTTTCAGCTAACAGAATCTTCGGTAAGATCTTTCCCACCAAAATTGGGGGCGCAAAAAATAAGTAGACTCCTTTATACGGATGATTTAATCCTGACAGATCAGACTCCAGTGGGCTTGCAACGCCAGTTGGATAACCTCGACTCCTATGTGACAGCAAAAAAGACAAAAATCCTTATTTTTGAAAGAACAGTGAAGAAATCTGATAACAACAAATGGTACTACCGCTCGTCTCCGATTGAAAAAGTTCAGAGCTTCAAATATCTAGGCGTGATATTGGATAGTACAAAAAAAGAACTAGCCATGCAGGAAGCGCTTCATTCAAAAATGAGGAAACTAGCTACAAAAGGCAAAGCAATCGATAGAAAATTTGGACGATTCTCGATGATCCCAGCTTTGAACTTTTATAAATCTAAAGTAGTGCCTTCTGTAACATACGGAGTGGAGGCTATGTTACAACTTCCTACCATTATCTGGCACAAACTCGAAGCCTACTACTGGAGAACCGTCCTGGGATTGCCCTCCTCTACGCCTGTTGCCTCAATCTGCAGGGAGCTGAGCTTGCTGTCCCTGTTAGGGTCAGAAAACTGTAGCTCTCTAAAACTGTACAGAAAATGTTTGCTACCAATGAGTCCCACCTTGTTTAAACTAATAAAGATGGAACTGGACTTGGGCACCAACAAATCGCTACAGTTTTGGAAAGAAAGGATGCCGACACTACTTTAATCAATCGAGAGTGACGAAGAGGAATTGCGGTCTAACCCATCGAGGATCCTAAGAAAACTGAAAGATCTTGACTGGATTCAGACATTGGACAAAGCCTCAGAAAATAAATTAACGCTTCATCTGCCTCCAAATATAAAAAAATTGAATGACCTCCAGGGTTACGTAAAACAATTCCCGAACAGGCAAGCAAGAAACTGCCTTCTGAGAGCTAGGCTAAATCTGCTTCCAACAAATGAGATCAAATTTATCAGAGGCTTATCAGTTACCAGCGACTGTAGACTTTGTAAAAAGCCAAGCGAAAAGGAAACAGTAAGGCACCTTCTCCTCAACTGCACAGAAATTGGGAAAGTTAGGTCTAGCTACATGCAACATTTTGCATCTGATCTAACGCTTGAATCCGAACTATGCTGGTGGTCAAGGATGATTAGTGGATATAGATCAACCTGGCTAACCGCGACTACTAAAATACTTCAGTATGCTCTGAGTAAACCAGAAACCAACACAGCATAAGACGGCAAATTCAAAGGGCCACTAGTTGGCTGAAGATTCTAGTGAATTCGAATAAAAACTTTTAAATCTTAAAACACAGAAGATAACTTGACACATCGACAAAAGAAAAAGTTTTGTAAAAATCATTTGTTTGATTAAAACAAAAATAAATAAATAAATAAATAAATAAATAAGCAATTTCCTGCGCTCCAGGGTCAACTTGGGTAATATGTCAATTTCACTTCCTCTGATTGCATGCTGATGCAGAAAACTACTAGGCAGAGAAAGTTCAAATCTAAGTTTCCCTCAAATGTACCTGAAGAAAATCTTGTCTTGATGATAAATGTGGAATTGTATAATCACACAGCAATTTTACATTTCTTTTAAATAATTTATTTGAAAATTAATTCAGCTGAAGGATGTTTAAGGCTCTCATTAAGTGCATAGTGTTAGATTTACTCTTGAAGAGCATACTTCCGCTACACAAGTGAGTAGCATGATAGCTGAGGTATGCAATCTTGAGTGTGTCTCTTTTGGACAATGCACACCACTGTAGCATAAGCATACTAATTCAGACTAAATCTAACACTGCCCGTTTAGCCCTGATGAAGTTTGTGTGCGTGAGCCTTGATAATGCTCATGTGACGTGTGATGATCAAATTCCACATTAATCATCAACAGTATCATCAAGTACTTTCGATGATATCTTACCATCTGGAGTTAACTACCATCGTACATGGTGGTGTGACCCAACTCACAGTGCCTTTCCATGAGACCCGCGCCTTCCACTGGGTGAAAGAGTGTTGGACTGGGTTCTGTCAATACCAAAGAGAGAGGATATTGTGAACCCCTCTACTCTCATCCTAAGAACCTTCTATGATTGGATCGATATAGCTGGCCTAGCTGTGTAGGACCAAGGACCCTGTCGAGTGAGGGAGGAATCTCAGCCTGTGGGACCTGTGGGTGCTGCCCACTGAAACTGTCTAACATTGTGAATTTTTTTTTTGATCAAAGATTTTATTGATTTGAAACATAAAACAACATACAACATTACACTTATCTCTCTGCAATGCAGGGTAGGGACGTGGGAAAGGAGGGGGAAAGTTTGGGGCAGCAGCGGAAGGGAAGGGAAGGGGTGGACTGGAAGGGAGAGGAACATATGCAATATCTACATGTCCAGGTGCATGTGATAGGATGTGGAGAGAGAGAGACAATCAAGAAACCAAAAACATTCAAAAACTCAACTTCCGGGACCATGGTCCGACAGACCGTCAACTTGACATCAGATGACGTGGCATAGGCTATTCATGGCAGAGGCATTACCCCCAGTCTCCCGGGGCATCTCTCAGTCACAGAGGCTGTGGCGCCACCCTTGTCCTTTAGCTAGCCTCTTCCCATCTTCTCCATATTTTGTCCGCTTTTAGCGGGCAACCCCTCGACGCGTACACTCTATGTTCCATTATAGCGCATATGTCCACATCTGTGACACACTGTTCAAAGCTTGGCGTACGTTCCGATCCCCACAGTTGCGCAATGTTCCGCCTGAGAACTGCCATCGCAGTTGACCAGAACAATTTCTCATAACGGGAAAGGTCAGTGTCACTGGAGATCCCCAGGAGAAGGTGTTTTGGGCATCTCTGTATCTCTTTACCCATAACGCTAGACAGTTTATCACAGCATTTCTGCCAGAGCCGCTGTATCTTACTACATTCCCACAAAATATGGAAAAAGGTACCTTCTTCACTTTTGCAGCGTAGGCATCGTGCGTCTGAGGATTTGCCCCAGCGGAAGAGAGCCACTCTCGAGTAATAGGTGCGGTGCAGGATCTTCAGTTGGACCAGTCTAAGCCTTGAGGAAATGGTCGTTTCTCGCGGGTACATAAGGGTCTCTACCCAGTCCTCCGGTTGAAGGGGACCCACATCCCGTTCCCACTTTGCCTTCAAGCTGGTTAGTTCCGGTGTCGCAAAGGATGTTATCACATTGTACACGGTAGAGGTGACTTTCCGGTCCACCCGGTCCAAAACTATGTTTCTCTCTAATGGGGAGCTTTCCGGTATGTCTTGTGTTATGTGTCTATGGGTCGTCCAAGCGTGTTTCAGCTACATGTAGTGGTACCTTTCTGTGTCTGGGAGGGAGAACTTTGCATGCAATGGGCCTCATTACGACCCAGGCGGTAAGGGGTTTACGGCGGCGTAAACAGCGCGGACCCTTACCGCCTGATTCCGAGGTCCCTTAGCGCCATGGAGGATTTAACACCTGCTTTTAGCAGGTGTTAAAATCCATGGCGCTAAGGGACCTTGTTGTTAATTACGCCACCGTAATTTACGGTGGCGTAATTAACGCCTTCCCCACTCCCATTATGCCCTATGGGGCAAAAATGGGAATGGGGAAGGGTAAATGGGTTAATGGGGACTTACCGCCCCGCCAACCTCGGAATGGGGCGGTAAGTCCGCCAACCACCATGGCGTAAACATAGTTTACGCCATGGTGGTAAAGGTACGACCCAGGCGGTAACTTACCGCCTGGGTCGTAATGAGGCCCAATGTCTCGAATGGTACCAGGTTGTCCTCGTGAACCACATCTCCTATGCTGGCGATTCCTCACTGGACCCATTCAGGCCATCTGGGCAGCTTTCGTATTTCGGGAAGGTTGCAGTTGATCCATAGGGGTTGTGCCAGCGTTAGCTTCCCGCCCCATCCTAAGTACCGATGTGTTTCTTTCCATATTCTCACTATATGCGTTGCCATATCCGTTTGTGGTGTGCGGTTCAGGCCTCCATTCAGATGCTCTTAACATAGTGAATTTTGATTTATTTCTTGCTTTTCAATTTTCCGATGAAAAGATAATGCAACTCACCTTGTCTGGCCCTACTTTCTCAATTGAAAAGTGAACTTCAACCTTAAATTAGTTTTATGCATTCTGACGGGCACCAGCTCAAATTTTAAAGGAGGGGCTCCTCATTGTTCGCAGTACTTTTTCATCTTTGCAAAGGTAATTGGTTTTCTCAATAATAATGTGTTGTAGTTGGGTTTACCCATAGAGATACCAAAGGTTTTCCTACGGTACGCCTGGGTTCTCTGAAGGTCCACTAGAAGAAGAGCACAGACTTTCACCTCACATTTGCCCCTTTTCTTCATTTCCTCCACACACTACAGTCTAGTTACCCCGGATAAGGGTAAATTCGCGGACATGGTATTAGTGCTGTAAAACCACTATGGCGGTATTTGGTGCAGCATATGAGTTTTCCTATCGGCAATTTCATCTCTGCAATGTTCCACCATTTCCTGATCTCTGCTGTGTTTCTTATGCAAGGTGTGGCAAATCCTTCCTCTAATGCCGGTCAAGTGGCACAGCGAGTAGAGCGCTTGCTTTGACATCAGTGCAGAACAGCGAGTAGAGCGCTTGCTTTGACATCAGTGCAGAGTCTGCTAACGCAGCTTCGAATCCCAGCGGGGCCAAACTCATCCTTCTGAGGTTGATAAATGAGCACCACACACCATGGGTAATAATAAGCAGCGCTCAGATACCTGAGAGTTCGTAGCACTATATAAATGCCAAATTGTTATTATTATCAATTCAGACACTTCACTGCACTGTCCCGCCCTACTGCATTCTTCATAAGAAACAGGCAGGAGTCACGCTAGTCATGAAATCACCATTTTGCACTAGAAACATGCTTTGCCTATACTGGTTGACACTTTTTAACATGTCTTTTAGATGGTCCATTTACCAGTTGATGACGTCCCTGTATTGGGCGATGGTGGAACTAACCTGTTTCTTTTTGCAGCCTCGTCCAGAGAGCGGCACCACACCTGAGAAGAACCTTCCTTCCATCCTGGAGGATGTAGATGAGCCAGATGAGTTTTTCCACCACTCGCCAGCCACCATCACCCGTCGGAAGCTGCTTCTGCCCAACCTAAACAGCCCCGTGCGCAGAGGGTCCCTTAGCAGCCTCCTGGGAGATGATCTACGGCAGTTCTATGCCTTGAGACGCACCTGTCGATCACCAGCCAGATGCAACCGGGGACGAAGTCCATCGCCCCAGTGCCGGAAGAAAGAGAAGGCCACGGATTGTGAGGCTGGCAGTGCCAAGAAGCCAGCCAAGCTCCTCATCCCTGAAGTGAACACCTTTGGACCTCCGGACCTTAGCCCACGGTAAGTATACCTTCAGGAAAAGATAGTAGCCACAGAAAGTGTCTGCTCATTCAACTGTCTGTTTTATTACTGTTTATGTTGTCTTTTGTTAAGTTGATTTGTACCGAGTTCTGCAGCCATTTTCCTGGTCTCCAGTCGCTCACGTGGCTCTGTAAGGTAAAGTGGGTTAGGTAATGAGGTAGGTATACAATAGATGTTGTGCTCCTCTGTTAATGCGTGCATTAATGCGTGCAGTACCAGGAGCAACTGGTGTCTGTGCGTATGGGCTTTCTAGGTGTTTTTTGTTTTGTGACCTAGGGCTTGTTGTGTCTGAAAGGGTGGCACCTAGTGTTTGAGTTGTTTGTTGTTGGCAGGTATTGGGTGTGTATTGCGTGTGTAGCTTGGTTAGATAGAGGTGTGTGGTTTGCATGTTTTGGTGGGTGGTTTCACTAGTCCTCTGGGCGTATGTTGTAGATGTGAGGTGTGGGGGTGAAAAGAGAAGAGGGGATGGTTAGTGGGTTTGGGGTGATCTCTGGGTATTGAGTGGCTATGTTACTGATTATTCATTCAGTAGTCATCCCATGTTTTCTTAGTCCCAAGATTACGGTTTGTAGAGGCAGGCATTGTTTGCGGTTGGGTTGGTCTGCTTGTGGTGAGGTAGTTGCGTAGTTGGTCTATGTTTATCTCACCGAGTTGAACAGCCAGGTTTTTTGTTGTTTTCTGAAGGTTAAGTGGTGTTCCGTTGTTCTTATTTCCTTCAGTATTGAGTTCCATAGTTTGGCTATCAGATAGGAGAAGGCAGTTCCTCAGAATATAATTTTTCTCGTAGCATCTTGCTTCTATGTAGAGGTGTGTGCTAGATATTGAGTCTATCCTTGGTTAGCATCAGACAATTTTTGCATGGAGGAATTCAAATCGATATCCATGAAGGGATTTGTGGGCAATGCAGAGGGCTTTTGAATTGATGTGTTTCTTTATTGGTAGACAGTGTAGACTTCTCAGGGGCCACTGTGATGTGGTCTATTCTATTTAGTCTCAGGAGTAGTTTTGCTGCAGTGTTTTGGATGTGTTGTAGTTTTTTGATGAGACGTTCAGGCATTCCTGGGTATAGACTATTTGCATAGTCTATTCTTGATAATATTTAGGGAATGATTGTGAGGGTTCTGTGTGGGAAATTGAGGTAAGGGAGGATCACCCTTATTAATCACAGGAGGTAGAAAAAATGTTTTGCTATTACATTGAGGTACCAAAGTGGAACAGTTGTACAGGAGGATTCCCAGGTGTTTTATCATTGTTGATGTCCCCGATTTGGGTCCCAGGCTCAGGAGCAAGGTGAGAGGGGTCTCTGTTAGACTGTCTTCTCATGGGGAGATCATTGTTTCTGTATGGGTTTAGAATGATGTTCCCATTCAGGTGTTTATATCGGTAAGGAATTTATTGAGGGGGTTGTCAGGGTTGTAGTTGGTAGTTCTTGAAGATTATAATAATTCATTTTTTATGTAGCACTTTAATCTAAAGCACTTTACATAGGACATATTTACCTACATTACTATTATTACCCAATCGAAATTGATACTCATTTATTGACCTCGGAAAGGATGAAAGGCTGAGTTGGCCTTTACCAGGATTTGAACCTGCGTCCTGCAGATCAATCACAGATCAGAGCAAAAAGCATTTAACCCGCTGAGCCATTTTACTGGTTGAGTTGGGTGTTGTCTGCATAGTTGTATGCTCTCAGTCCATGGGTTTGAATGAGCTTCATGGGGCGGGGGAGTCATGTAAATGTTGACGATAAGTGGGGAGAGGCATGATCCTTGTGGTACGCCGCAGGTGATATATTTTGTGTTTGATATAAATGGCGGTAGGTGGGTTATAAAACAAAAGACAGGGAAATGCTATTAGCAGAGCAGTTTACTTCTCCATCATTATAAACGGCTCAAAGTGATAACACACAAGGGATGTATGGAGAAAGAAATCAATGAATACATTTCAAAAGAATTTGTAAATACACTCAGAGGTTGCTGATGCTAACCCTGAAGAGAAGCACACCCTGTTCCTATCGGGGGGCGGGGCCTGTCTCTAGGTTCACGGTGTTGTGCCGCCTATCTAAAAGAACAGGAAGAAAAAGCGATCCCTCCACTACAGCAACAAAATATATATTTGACCGCTAAAACGCACTAGCCGGTCTGCAGCAAGAAACAAATAAACAAAGAATTCAATTTTAGCTAAGTCAGAACATTCCAAAGCGGAGTTGGTATCCTGTCAGTGGCTTTATTCACCCACGATACAGTGTGTTCAAGACCAGTAACGCAGGCCAGGTGTGTCTACAAAGTAACACTAGAAATACAAATTCTAAGACAATGAGCGGAAAACAATGCCTGCTTCGCTCAGTACACACAACCCCAAAAGGGGTGTGCTCATGTAAAAGATTGTATCCTATACAGATCAAAGGATATCGGTGAACAAGGGGTCGACCGGTTTTAATGACATTGATAACTTTGTCATCTTCTTCAGGACCAAGGGTTTCACAGACGTATAGTTAAAGCACAATCCAATTCCTCAATTGTGACCATTCCTTGACCTATGGAAAAAATGACATAGTGACATAGGTACCAGTAACTGCTAAAAGGGTCAGTAAGAGGTGCCTTTGTGCCTAGAACAATAATTATTTTACGTTGCCTTACTAAGTACCAAAATACACACAGTGGACCACAGGGCCTCCACCGTTACGCACATCCACCTAGCTTCCAAATGGGTGTGCTCAATCACAGTGTGATCAGGGCCGGGTTGGAGTTCAGCGTTCTCTTTTTTAGGGAGCGAAGCACCGCTGTGGAAAGAAACAGAGTAATACTGGTTGCAGCAGGTGCCCCCATGTTGACAGAGTGTCATAGTTTGCCCAAAAACAGGGTGCTCACGATATACTGGGCTTGTGGGGAGCCAAAGAGGTTAGTCTAACTGAATGAGTCACATGAACAGCCTAACGGAAGCTCAGGATGAGATCCATGTGGCACCCGTGATGAATGCCGGCGTCTCTCTGCAGCGCAAAATGTTGCTAAGTAACCCACGTCCTGGAGCACATGATTAAAGCTGATCGTCTTCCTTCACTAGGTTGTGAAACAACTGAAAGAGGCAGCGGCCATGTTGGACTGCTTTTGTTCCTATTGGCCTTCATAGAAAGTGTGCATCATTTTAAGTGGCACACTACTATTTTTATCTTTGTGTGCCCTTTATAAGTTGGAAATGCGGCACCCATAGGAAAATAAGAAACAGATTTGCACTAAAGTCGGGCCTCGGGTTCAAGACCCAATGCTTGAAGTAAAAAGTTGTATGGCATATCAATATTCCCCACATGTATTTACGTTGTGCCATTTCAGGAAAATACATGAATTCATGGGCAAAGTGATGAATGCAAGTACATGTGGAGGTGCTACCTCATATGCACTACCTCTTATGCACGTCATTTTGGAAGCTGCTAATCCAATCTTGGCATTCAATGCCTCATGTCAGTCCCCCGTCTTAAGGTACACATATGCTGCTGAACTAGTGAAGTCCCAATTTGGGGGACTAGCTGCTGCATTGGGATGCAAAGACACATATTGCGGGGGAACACTAGTCGCATAATGAACTAGGGGATGACTTAATGATGTGTGCTGTTGATGGCCCAGGATTTATTGGGAGGCAGAAGAGGGTGGCTACTATCTCCTTTTAGACTCATCGTGTGGAGGAGCCATTCCTCATTGGGGGAACAGAAAAGAAGAGATTGCCTCAGAGGATGTACTAGGTTCTATGCAATCCCTCTATATTGGTGGGGACAGTAATGTAGCGGTGATATTAAGTCCCTTATATCTTCTCGACGTAAAAGGTCCATTGCCAGTACATCATACCTAGGCTTCTGCGGTCATATGACTGCCAAATCATGCCATTGGGTGGCTTCATTGAGGCCCTTCTTGCAGGTGTCTAAGTGGAATATCCACTGATGTTCTTTTTTCAATAAGATGGCTTCAAAATCTCCACCCCGCCGTGGTGGGTATAACTTTTCAAGGATGGTCCATGGAAAGTTGTCTCTGCTCTGGCCCATCTCTAAAAAATGGGAAACCATGGGTGTGGCCAATTTATTCATGTGGCGGCATGACTTGTGTTCTATAAGCCCCTTCTTGATTGCTCACGCCATCATGCCTGCATAGTGTAGAAGGCAAGGGCTCAAGATGAGGTATATAGCACCTGATGGTTACAATTAGTGAAGTTCTTCTGCAGCCAGGGAGTTATCCATCCAATGTCGATTTTGTGGCTCTGGCATGTCTGTGTGCACACAGAGCACCGCCCACATGGGGCGTGTCCTATTGGTGGCTATGCGGTCCATAGTGTCTGTTGACCATCCTCGTCTGTTGGTTTTGCCATGTGTAGTGTGTGGACTAATCTGACACAGAGATTCTGCCCCTATGTGATGGCGAAACATGACTGTTCCAAATGGTTCTCGCCTATGTTCAAAATAGGCCAGATTCTTTTGATCTCCCTCTTCAATTGATTGAAGAGGGGGGAGCAGCTGAAAACCGCTGTGAAGTTGCCCCTTGCTGGTGGTTTGGGTCTTTGTTGCAGGGTAATGTCCCTTGGAATGTTCCTTACTCTTTTATATGTTTTTTAATGCGGCAGCCAGGACTTTATAGTCATCAGGGTTGGTGCATGTGCTCCTGTATCTGAGGAATTGTCCAAAAGGGAGATTGTCCTGCAACGCTCGTGGATGATAGCTGTTATACACCAGAAGCAAGTTCCTATCTGTCGTTTTTTTGTAGACTTTGGCTGTGAGGTAGCCATCCCTAGCCATAATTTGTAAGTCCAAAAAATTGATGTTATTTTTACTGGACTCCATGCTGAACTTAAGATGTCTATTGCGAACATTGTGCCAACTCTTGAAGAAGTCCAGGTCCTGTTCAGTACCTTCGAAAATCAGGATGATGTCATCTTTATACCTGCTCCAAATCAGGCGCTGTTGCTTGAAGGGAGTGGTCTAAGAGTGTATGTGCTCAGGCTCAAAGAGATGCACATACAGATTGCTTAGGCTCGGGGCGAATGTTGCGCCCATAGCAGTTCCAGAGATTTGTTCTTAAAATGTTTCTTCAACTAGACATTTTTTTTTGGGTTAGGGCAATTTCAACCAATTGTAATATGAATATGGGTGGAATCTCACCCAAGTCGATAGTAGAACTGAGTAGATGCTGTAAGGCAACCAGTGTCTCCTCTTGTGGGATCTTAGTATAGAGCACCTCAATGTCCATAGTGACTAGCATTGTGTTGCTGGATCAAATGAAAGGGTTTTCAAAAGGTTGAGCATGGCAGTCGAGTCTTTCACAAATTACTCAATTTTTGGGATCTCGTCCCGGATGAAGAAATCTACGAATTGCAATAAAGGCTCCAGAATGGAATTTATCCTGGACACGATAGGGCGTCCTGGGGGCAGGGTGATGCCTTTGTGAATTTTAGGCAACGCATAAAAAACTGGTATCCAGGGATGGCTCAATGTTAGAAAAGCAGCTTCTTTCGCGTTGATATAGCCTTCAGCTTCTGCTTCCTTGATAATCGGTAGAATGAGGGCCCTAAGGGCAGGGTTGGGATCTGTAGGTAACCTGTGGTAGCTGCTGCTATTAAACACTGTGCCGCCATCTGCCTCCTCATTGAAGACCTTGACCTAGTTATGCTCGCTCTTTCCGAGAGGTGGTTCAATGCCAGCTCGGTCACTGCTTTTGACTCCGTGATGGCTACAAGATCATCTCCAAGCCTCGCCCTAACCGTGCTGGCAGTGGGGTTGCCCTTATCTTCCCTGAGTGGGTCCCTTCTTCCCTCAAACCCATCCAGCCTTACACTTCCTTCGAGAGCCTGGTTTGCAAACTGGCCATCTCTCCCCCTTCCTCCCTGACCATTGCCAGTGTCTACAGCCCCCCTGGCTCTACCACCCTGTTACTCTCTGAATGGGCTGATTGCTCCTCCTCTCTACTCACATCCACCTCTAAACTCCTTCTCCTGGGTGACTTCAACATCCACCTTGACTCCTCAATCATGGCATCCACTCTCATCTCTGAGCTCTGCACCTCGCTGTCCCTCTCCATTCTCCCCTCTGGTCCTACCCACTCGGCTGGACACATTCTCAATGCCATCATCCACACTGATCTTTTGATCTCCTGCCCGCTCACAACCCCACACTCCTGGTCTGACCATTCTCTCCTCTCACCTGGGTCCTCTCTACCATCTGACTGTGCCCCCACCCCTAGCCCTGCCAACCTCGTTCAGGAACATCCATCTGATGAAACGAGTGTCAGCTGCTGCCTTCGCATCTACCTTCCTCTCCCCTTGCTCCCCACTGCAGACTCTACCTCAGACTCCGCTCTCAACAATCACCACCTTGCCATCACTTATACTCTTGCCATCCTTGCCCCAGTCATGGGTATCCCCCTGAAACATGCCACCAAGCATAACACGTGGTATGACTCTGAACTTGCAACCCTGAAACGCAAGTGCAGGTCTGCCAAACGGAAGTGGCAGACCTCAGGCTCACCCTTTGACAAACTGGCCTGTTGCCTTCTCCAAAGGCAATACCGGCTCTCCATTCACTCAGAGAAAAGAGCCCATATCCAGGCTTGCATCTCTGGTGCATCCAAAAACAAAGCTGAATTCTTAAAAATCTGCAAGGAACTAGCAAACCCTTGCGCAGTCTCCACCTCACTTACTGGGAACAGTGCCAGATCTCCATCAATGAACACAAAACCCCTGCAGTCCAAGACACCTGTGGCTAGCGTCACCTCTGTCACCCAGCATTGGGTGCAGCCAGGCCAGTACATTGATGGGCCTGAGTTGTGCGTACGTGGATTTGATGGTATGAGTAAGTGCCCCTTGGCGATAGTAGAGTTCAGCTGGCGAGGTGTAACGGCCCAGCGCTGTGTAGTGGTAAAAGACTCCATCCCTGTCCCATGTCTGTTGGGTAATGATCTTCCTGGTCCCAAAATAGTTGCTGCGGCTACACGGTCGAGGGCCAAAGAGAACGCAAAATTGAATGCCCAGAAAGCCTTAGGGCCTGGGGTGCTTCCTGGAAGGACTGGTGTGGCCGGTAGCCCCTAGTCCAGTTCTACCGACTACGTGGTCCCCTACTCCTTGCGAGAAAGGGGCTAGTAGCCACAGAGGACCCTGCTTTGGTAGCAGGGTACCCCGTGACTTCAGAGTTGCTTGACGCAGCGCAGGGTACTGAGGTGGAGGACCAGGTGGGCGCAGATCTGAAGGGTCTGCCCAAGCTAGATGAGTTTGCATCAGCTGCGGGCCCAGATCAGACTGACTTCTACACAGCCCAGAAAGAATCTCCCACTCTGGTGTGTCTGCGAAAGCAGGCGGAGGACCAGGCTAGGGGTGAGGCCCCTGGACTGTTCAAAGTGTACTCGGAGGATGGACTCCTGTACAGTGATTCAAAGGATTCTGAGGGTGAGGATACCAGAAGGATGGTGGTTCCCCAATGCCACAGAAAGTTCCTTTTGGATTTGGCTCACCAAAGTCCTTTAGCGGGTCACTTGGGAGTGACTAAGACATCAGACCGGTTGTCTGCACACATTTATTGGCTGCAGTTTGGCATAAAAACTAAGGAATTTGTCCAGTCCTGCCCGATTTGTCAAGCTTCTGGCAAGTCAGGTGGTGCCACAAAGGCCCCTTAATTCCACTGCCCGTGGTTGTGCTGCCTTTCAAGAGGCTAGGAATGGATATTGTGGGTCCTTTGCATCCTCAAACAAGCTCAGGGAACAGATATATCTTGGTGGTGGTGGACCACGCCACGCGATACCCTGAGGCTGTCCCTCTGAGGAGCATCAATGCCCTCATGGTTGTAAAGGCTCTGATTGGGATATTCTCCCATGTTGGATTCCCCAAGGAAGTAATTTCTAAGAGGGGATCAAACTTCATATCAACAAATATGAAGGTTTTGTGGGAAGAGTGTGGAGTCACCTACTGGTTCTCTACCTCCTTCTATACACAAACCAATGAGCTTGTTGAGCAGTTCAACAAGACCCTGAAAGGCATGATAGATGGCTTGAAAGAGCAACTTAGGAGAAAATGGGATATTCTCCTGTCATACCTTCTGTTTGCTTACAGGGAGGTGCCACGGAGCAGAGTAGGGTTTAGCACCTTTGAGCTTCTGATTGGACACCCTGTATGAGGTCCCCTCAGTCTAGTGAAGGAGGGATGGGAAAGCAAACCTTCATCCCCGTCACAATACGTGGTGGACTATGTACTCTGTCTTCGGTCTAGAATGGCAAAGTACATGGAACAGTCAACAAAGAATTTAAAGGTCAGTCAGGAGCCAATGAAGCACTGGCACGACCAAAAGGCCACAGTGACAGGCTATTCTCCAGGCCAGTGAGTGTGGATTATGGAGCCTGTCAAGCCCAGTGCCCTTCAGGACAAGTGGACTGGGCCGTACTGTGTGCTAGAAAAGGTCAGTGAAGTGAATTATCTCATTGACATGATAGGACCTAAACAGATGTGCAGAGTCTTTCACGTCAACCGGCTAAAACCCCATTATAACCGGGACGACTTGGTCATGGCGTTAGTGACTGATGGAGAGACTGCGGAGCAGAGTCAGTTGAAGGTGTCAACCTTGCAACGGACCTGTCAGAATGCAGGCCTGACTTTCAAGACCATGAAGTGCCAGATAGCACAGGGTACCGTGACTTACCTAGGGCACCTGGTCGGTGGAGGTAAGAAACAACCTCTCGAAGCAAAGGTACAGGCTGCAAAGGATTGGGACATCCCCACCACACAGGCACAGGTGAGAGCCTTCCTAGGTCTCACAGGGTACTATCCGTCATTCATTAGAGGGCATGGGACCCCCAACTGTCAAACCTCCTTTTAGGATTTCAAGGATGGATTGTGCAGGGCCCCAGTTCTGAGAGTGCCAGACTATGGTCAGGAATTCATTATCCAGACAGACGCCTGTGATTTTGAGATTGGAGCAGTGTTAGCGCATCTGAACTCTGAAGGGGTAGACAACCTGTCACCTCATTAGCAGGCGGTTGACAAAAAGGGAAAGGAACTGGGCTGTCGCAGAAAAAGAGGTGTATGTGGTCATGTGGGCCAAAAAGAAGCTGGAACCTTACATCTTTGGGTCTCACTTTATGACCCAGACGGACCACAGGCCTCTGCAATGGTTAATGGCCATGCAAGGGGAGAACCCTAAGCTTTTGCGAAGGGCCATATCCCTACAGGTATTAGATATGGACATCCAGAACAAGCCTGGATCCCAGCATGGAAATGCAGATGGCCTCAGCCGGTGCTTTCGTCTTGATGATGAACCAGACCCTCAGTAGGGTAGTGGTCCACATGTTGAGGCTGGGGGGCATGTGAGGAACTCGACCATCCGCACAGGGAGAGTGCGCTCGCCTGGACTTTTTGATTTTTTTGATAAATGAAAATGAATGAGGGGAGATCAACCTCCAAGGACTGTGTGAGGCCACTCCTCACACAGTCTATCTGCCTCCCGCACAAAAAGCATAGTCACATGTACTCCGGGAAGACACACCTACAGGCGCTGTCTACCCCTGTCATATTCAGCTGGAATGTACACCTTCCTCCAGCTATGAGCAGCCTAATTTAAATATCAAAGGCTCCATGGATCTGCATTTCCTTTGTCCTCCGGCTGGTGGCAGTGCATACTAATCAGAGATAATTGAAGCAAGCATGAAGGGGCTTGGTTGCCGGAATAGACAACAGGAAAAGTGGGACTACCACCCCTTTGGTATGCAATGTGCCAACTTGAAGCTAGTTCCCACTTCTCTGTATGAAAGGCAGTGGATGGCCTGTCTGAGTCCAGCAGTTACCACAGGTGTACCTGCAGAGCAAACCCTGTCAGAGAGACGAAAGATATGATTTGGGAGAGAAAGGAAGTCTTTTCCTAGCACATACTTCAACGGAAGCCTGTGCTTTAATCAAGAGTCACAGAGGGCTCAGTTAACCAGAGAGACACTTTTATCTACAACAGACAGGAGGATAGGTGGGATTTAGGTATATGTTGTCACCCCCTTGTCTGTCCTGTTGCAAAGCACTCTGGTCCTCACCTCATGCATAACAGAAGATTGTTGGTGGGGACCCAGGATTGGTTCATTAAGGTAGGCTTAGCCTGCACCATTTGGCTTTAAAAGAGGGCTGAACCCCTCACTTGAGAGATCATCTGAAGACTTTAAAAGGAGTAAGAAGAAGGACAGATTTGGACCCGAGCTGAAGGTACACTCTACCTTACATCTTCCACCAGTGAAGGAAGACTCAAGAGGGAAGCAGTATCCCTCCCCTAAACATCTCTACCGGATGCAGAGGACCCGTCCAGCAGCTCCAGAACCAGTACCCAGCCTGCACACAGCATGCCCTACTGGGTCCTGCCAGCAAGCTTCCTAGGTGAGAGGTGACAGACAGTATCTGAACTAAGACAAGGCTGTTGCCTGTAAACACTCTCCTGAGCTTTGGGCCATCTGCCTTGAAAGGACACAAGCCCTGCGAAGAAGCTAGGAGGAGTGCCACACAAGCATCATCCAGCATCCATCTTTTAAGGACATTTACAAGACAATCAAGTCCTCGAACCGCATCCGGTTGCACTGCTGACTGTTGTCACGCCGCAGTCACCAGAGCCATCCGAGACGCCTCGACCAGCATTCCAGATCTGCCAATCAGCATAGAGACCAAGATTCTTGGCCTCGAGCCACTGCGCCGGACAGCCTGCAGACGTCTGTCCAGCCTTGCTTGCCGAACGGTCTGCTGCCTGGTACCCTCAACTGTCTCCCGCCACTAAATCTGGCTCAAGGTCTGCGCAGCTGTCATGACCCCAGGCAGAATACAGGGCACACTCTCACACAGCAGTGGGGGGAGGCGTAGCAGCACAGGTAAGGTATGGACACTAAAGGTTGCTAGCTGGCGTAGACATCTATTCACAAACACTGGTAGCCTCCACCAAGATGGCCACCAGGTTAAGACTCTGTACAGAACTCAAGATGGCCCCCAAACAGCCAATGCTTCAACTATCTTTCGTGGTCTAGTGGTACAGTGTGCAGCCCAGGGCTATAAAACCACACCCTGGGCCACACCCTGTGCTTAGTGTTCTTTTCAGGAGAGCGGTTTAACGCATGCTGCTCTGCCCAATTCACGTGCAAGAGGACTTCTGCATTCCGGCTCTCTGATGATCTCTCTGCTTACCTGATTACAGATTTCTGCAGTCTACTGATTCATTGGAGTCCTCTCCGACTTGCATACTTACCCGGACCTGAGTTAGGAACAGAACGCTTCATCGATCCACCGCAGCGCTTCTCTGCTCCTGGAAAAGAAGAAAATCACAGTAAGCTTTTCAAAACTCGAAACCATGTGCTCTCCGAGCCCCCCTTTAAAATCCACTTACCTGTGGTTGTGATTCTGCAAATTCGCACATCATCCGCACTCCAGCGACTTGCAACACAGCAGCTGTCAGCATAAACACAGCATCACAGTGTCTATAGAGAAAAACACCAAAAAGAGACAAGAACATTATTAGTACATAAAAGCGTGCACCGCGCAGCATCATCCATAAGGACTTGAGAAACGCAGCTACAGGTGAGAAAAGGACATTCTCAGCGCAAATAAGGACAATTACCGGCAAAGAGATTCCTCTGCACCGCAGCAGGACTGGGCCACCAATCGCCAGTGACGGAACTTGACCAGATGCTTACCTGGCACTTTGGGTGCACAACTGTAGTATTAAGGTGAGCCAGTTTCCTTGTCTTGCCAATCAGCATTTCTTGGGGTGCAGAAAGGAGGTGGGTTAGAATAAGAAAACATACACTAATACCCTTCACTTGTTTGTCCATAGGTTCATCTAGATTGCCCACCACCATCCCTGACAATACTGAGGAACCTTACCAAATCACTCCCAACTGCACTGTATGCTGGGCTGTAGACTTTCAGTGGAACAGTGGGAAGGGAGTGGCTTGAACTGTGCATCCCATCCCAGAGGGCCACACTTCCAGCGACCCAGACCAGGCGCTCCTGTAGGGCACCAGAGGTAAGCATTACAGAACGCTAAGCCCACGTACATAAGCCCTGCCCGAGCATCATGGAGTCGGAAGTAGACCAGTTAGCCGCCTTACTAGGGGAATTGCGGGCGGAGGTTCATGCCGCCCCCTCTGAAACTAATGCTATGAGTAAGGAGTTAGTGATGAATCGGGAAAGGACAGAGGAGCTAGCAAAGCACCTAACTAGGACCCGAGCAGGTCAGGTTCCCTTACCAGATGGTGCTGCAGCAGCGCCTGCTCAAATACAAGTCACCACCTCCGTCACTGTCCTCTTAGCTCCTCCCCTACGGTTCTTGGGGGACGCGCAGAAATATGCAATTTTTATGAACCAGTGTCAGCTTCATTTTCTGTGTCGGCCAGGGGCATTCCCGACAGACCAAAGCAAGGTTGCTTTTGTTTTATCGTATCTGGGAGGGCACGCAGCCAGCTGGTCAGTGCCACTAGTTAATCAGGATGACCCAATTTTGTTTAACTTCACAAGCTTTCAGCAAAAATTAGACAAGCTCTTTGCATGCAGAACACAAGGGCAAGCCTTAGATGGGGAGCTGTTAACCTTTCAACAGGGTTCTCAGGATCTTTTAGTGTATATCACCACCTTTAATCGTCTGGTAGCCGAGACGAATTGGCCAGAAGAAAAGCAAACTATCCTGTTTTACCAAGGTCTCTGTTGCGAACTCAAAGATGTCTTGGCACAAGTAGCTAATCCACCCGAGCGCTGCTCTGAGTACATAGATTTAGTGGTGCAGCTAGACCATCGGTTGCAAGAAAGAAGAACTGATCAGTGCCGTTCTGAAGGACGCCACTTGTACGTACATCCACGAGAGACTTCATCTCATCCTGCTGAAAATCCACCAGAACCTGTGCAATTGGGTAGTGTTAGGGTACCTTTGAACAAGGAAGAAAGAGAGAGGTGCAGGAAAGAACAACTCTGTCTGTACTGTGACAAAGCAGGACTTTTCTTGCGCGATTGCTCAAGTAAATCACCTCGGAAACCATTGGGAGTAATCGACACTGGAACGATGGAAACAAGTAAGCCTTCGGAAAACTTCATAGCTCGGCAAGAGTTGAGATCAGCTTGTCGAGAAAGGAGAAAGCATCAACGGTCTCACATCTCCTGACACCGGTAAACCTACTCTGCCCTGAGCGGATGCATGCTCTTGAGGCATATGTTGACTGTGGAGCAGTAGGAAATTACATGGACTTCACTGTAGCCTAGCGGATAGGTGTTCCCATGCAGCAGAGGGAAAAGGTTGATAATATAGTTTCAGTCAATGGAACGTGACTGTCATCTGTACCAGTGACCCAGTGTAGGGTGGAGGTTGTACTGTTGTGTCACGGTGGCCATCGGGAACAGATAGTATTTGTTTTGATCAATGCACCCCAGTTTCAGCTCATATTAGGCATGCCCTGGCTGGAGTGCCACAATCCGATCATAAACTGGCGAACACATACAATGCAGACTTGTTATCCACCTACACCCCTTGTCCCCCACTCACCAATTACATCGGCACAAAACTAGGACCACAGAGTAGTGTTCGGCATCATCGGACACTTACCCCCTGAATATAAAGCATACCATGATGTTTTTCAAAAGGAACAAGCCAAAAAGCCGCTCAAACCCTATGACTGTTAAATAGATCTGGTTCTCGGGTCCCAGGCACCATGCAGCCGTATTTATGCACTCACAGAGAAGGAGAATCAACACCTGCACAGTTACCTTGACCAATGTCTGGCTAACAGATTTATACAATCTTCTAAGTCGCCCGCATTCTCACCTCTCTTCTTCATCCCCAAGAAGGAGGGAGACCTCAGGACCTGTATAGACTACAGAGGGCACAACAAGATCACGATCCAGAACCGGTACCGGCACCCTCTGCCGTTAATCCCGGTACTGCTATACCAAGTAAAAAGTACCAATATCAATACCAAACTCAACCTTAGGGGAGCATACCACTTAGTCTCGTGAAAGCCAGCGACGAGTGGAAGACGGCCTCCATACGAAGTTTGGGCTATTTGAGTACACTGTCATGCTCTTTGGCTTGTGTAACGCTCCGGCAGCCTTTCAATTTTTCATGAACGATATCCTAAGGGAGCTGCTGGATGTTTGTCCCATGGTATAAATAGCCAACATTCTGATCTACACTTTGACACTGGAAGAACATGTGCAACATGTGAAAGCAGTCCTGGAAAAGCTGCAACAGCATCAGTTATATGCTAAACTAGAAAAATACGCCTTTCATGTAACCAAAGTAGAGTTCTTAGGGTTTATCTTAACCCTGCAAGGGATCCAAATTGACAACCACAAGGTAGAAGCAATTCTCCTGTGGCCTTCACCCACCTTGTTAAAAGCAGCCCAAAACTTCCTGGGGTTCGCCAATTTTTATTGGTGGTTCATCTCTGATCTTTCGAGCATAGTCCATCCCATCACTTCACTGTTTTGTAAAAACAAGGCCTTTACCTGGACCGCTGAAGCCGAGCAAGCCTTCGTCGGGTCAATCATCAGTTTACCACCGCACCAGTACTCAGGCACCCAGATCCAGAACTCCCATGCTTGGTAGAGACCGATGCGTCTAGTGTTGCAATGGGTGCTGTACTGTCTCAACGAGATCCAGAGACCAACCAATTCCACCCTGTGGCGTTCTGGTTCAAGAAGTTCACCCCACCCGAGTTCAATTATGCGGTGACTGATAAGGAGCTACTCGCCATCGAAGCAGCTTTTCAAAGAATGGCAGCATCACCTCCTCGGAGCGTGCCACACCATCACGGTGCTTACCGATCATCGTAAATTACAATACCTACGAACAGCCAAAGCGCAGTCTCCTTGCCAGTTAAGGTGGGCTCTGTTTTTTTTTACAGAATATGACATTACCGTAACATATCACCCTAGAGTACGAAACGGGAAAGCTGACGCTCGCAAGTTGTTGGGAGCTACAAGCATTAACCCATCTTCGTTAGATTCACTGCAGGATAAGATCAGAAATTCTATGAAGCCTGGCCAATTACGAACTTGGGTCTCTTAGGATCTTCTGCGGATGGAAGACAAAGGGCTCCCTTATTTCCAGAAGCGCTTATATTTACCCTGTCCCACTATGCAAAACAAGGTCCTCCATGCCTACCACTATACACTCACAACGGGTCATCCAGGGATCACAAAAACCATGGTAAAGACCCGACAAATGTTTTGGTGGCCTACATGGCAAAAAGATGTCATACAGTACGTCAAAACCTGTGATACCTGTGCAAGAATCTAGACATGAAAAATCAAGCCAAAAGGTTTACTCCGCTCGTTATCCATTCCACCTGCCCCTTCGCATACAATATCTTTGGACTTTATCACAGACTTTCCTCCATGTAACAGTTGCAATACTATTCTAGTCATCATCGATCTCCTGGCCAAGGTTGCGCATTTCATTGCTCTGAAGGGATTACTAAATGCAGGAACTCTGGCACAAGTATTTCTAGCAAACATAGTCAAGTTGAATGTTTTTCCATCCGTGGTTATATTCGACCGAGGAAGTCAGTTTGTTTCCAAGTTCTGGAAGGGTTGCTGTGCTAATGCCCAAATTGAGATCCGCTTATCAACCAGTCATCACCCGCAGACTGACATCCAAACCGAGAGGACCAATCAAACCTTTGAACAATACATGCACTGTATGTTTACTCAAGCAGACACAAGTTGGGTTGACCTCCTTTGGACAGCAGAATATGCATAAAATAATAGCATTCATAGTTCCACTGGTTTTTCACCTTTTGTTTTCCTACACGCACCACTGCCTTTGATCCGCCCACACCGTTAGAAATGCCTGCTATAACCTCCCTGTACACAAGCATTAAAGATCCCCTGAAAAGGCCACCAAGACACTCCATGACACAAAAGCAGCTCACAAGCACTTTGCAGACAAACGGAGAACAGAGGCACCCACTATAGGGTATAGGGTATGGCTCGCCACAAAACATATTCAGTTGAAAGGTCCAAAAAGATTCCATCCGAAATATATTGGCCCATACCCCTTTGTTTCCATCATTAACCCTGTTGCAGTAAAGCTAGAGTTACCTTCCACATTAAGCATACATCCATTCTTTCATGTATCGTTGTTGAAACCTGTGCAACCTAATACCCCAGACTCCAGAACTAGACCTCCTCAAGTGGAAACACAAGGAGAGGAAGTCGAGTATGAGGTCCAAGAAATCTTAGACTCGAAAATCATAAGGAAGAGACTTTATTATCTGGTTGATTGGAAGGGGTACAGTATACTAGATAGGACCTGGGAACCAGCGGCTAACATACACGCACCACGCCTATTGGCTCGCTACCACCGCTACCACCCACGTCAGCCTGGGCCAGGTATAGCTTTCATGGGGGGGATTTGGAGGGAAGTGCTGTCATTACCCCCAGCAGAATACAGGGCACACTCTCACATAGCAGTGAGGGGAGGCATAGCAACACAGATAAAGTATGGACACAAAAGGCTGCTGGCTGGCGTAGGCATCTATTCACAAACACTGGCAGCCTCCACCAAGTTGGCCACTAGGTTAAGACTCTGTACAGAACTCAAGATGGCCCCCAAACAGCCCATGCTTCGAGTATCCTTGGTGGTGTAGTGGTACAGGGTGCCATAAAACCATGCCCTAGGCCACACCCTGTGCTTAGTGTTTTTTCCTACTGACTTACAAGCAGTGTAATGCTTGATGCTCTGCTGGATTCACATGCAAGAGGACTTCTGCATTCCGTCTCACCGCCGGTCTCTCTGCTTACCTGATTCTGGATTTCTGCAGTCTAATGATACTTTGGTCTCCTCGCTGACTCGCTTACTTTGTCACAAAATAGAACTAAGGGAGGAGGATATCAATCCCCTCTCACGAACCACAGAAGCCGAATGGATCGACCCTCCCACCGTGGTTGGCACAGACACCTGAATTTTTGAAGTACAGGTAGCCACGTGGCAGCCAATGGGGGGAAGAAGGAGTTAGGGAAAAGGGATGGACTAATAAAGGTAAGGAAGGGAAGGCAACTAGACATAAACAGCAAAATCACATACAATTCCTGACTTGATACTGTAACACCCTGGAAACCTAACCTGACTCTCTCTACATAAACTAGTAGGACATAACATAAGTTTTCACAAAACACATGGAGCAATATACATGACTTTTCGAATGTTAGTGACCATGACTTAAAAAGCAATGACTTAAGCTACATCAAAACATATAGCAAGCAATGACACTGAGACAAAAACATGCCCCAGTTATGGGTTGACACAAACTCCTGTACATAGCATGCCGCTTTCCCCTTGTGGAGAAAACAAGGTGACTGAGGAAAGCAGATTTTAGCAGGCTTTAGGTTGTTTCTGGTTTGCAATCATATCCATGCCGTAATTCAGACCGTAGCATCAAAACATAGGGTTCATAGTAGCAAGTAGCACAAGAAATACTATTAAGAGGGCACACTTCAAGGAAGCACACTTAACTAATGGTCGGGACGTTTCCTCATAACGTCCGGACAACAACGAGTTGAAGCGTTGCTCAATACATGTTGCCGCCGCGGCCCAGGAGGACACAGAACACACATAAACACTTAACTGAGTGTCCGGGCGCCTCCTGCGGCTGCCCCGGACCTGACGGAAGAGAGCGGATCACACATTAACCAGCGTTCATCACCGCGGCTCGGGAGATGCGAATGCCGCTACGCATGGTCAGCGCTAGTTCTTCAGCTGCCTCGAATTGCCCACCTCCGCCTCTCACTTTGCTGCTCCGCTGCTGCTGCCGCCGCCCGTGCTCTCCAACATCAATCATCAGCACCTGAGCAGGGGCGGGCAGCCGTTAAGAGCACATTCTCCTAATGCAAAGTGCCTGCAGCTGGTTACCAGCGTGCTTCAGAAAACTACACCCATTCCCCATTTCTGCTGGGAATTGTAGTGTTTTCCCCTATCTATGCGATACACGTCTTCTCCTGCACCACAACCCCTGATTCCTGACAGTACCTTCCCTTCCAGGGCTCTTCCCAGGACCTGCTTTTTCTGGATATTTTGCATGAAACATTCTTACCAGGCGAGGAGCATGAACTGCACTAGCAGGTTCCCAGGAACAATCCTCCAGTCCGTATCCAGCCCACTGGATCAGGTACCATAGAACTTGTCTTCTCCTTTTCGAGTCCAAAATCTTCTTTACCTCATATTCCAACTGACCCTCTTTGTGGATGGCTGGAGGTCTCTGCACACATGTTCCAGGCACTGCGGGTTTAAACAGACACACATGGAATACCGGGTAGATTTTTAAAGTTTTAGGCAAACGTAATTTTACCGCAACTTCTGACACATTTTTGACAATTTCATAGGGTCCAATAAATTTTGGAGCAAATTTTCGAGATCCTATTAGAGGCAAATTACGTGTGGATAGCCACACCTTATCCCCAACCTTGTACTGAGGAGCCTCCCGTTTATCTGCATACATCTTATATTGAGTCTTTGCGTGTTCAAGATTGTCTCGAGCCTACTGTCTGATGTTCAGAAGCAATTGTTTTCTGTCTTGGAGTATTGGAAGGATTTCAACATCTGGTAGCTGCTTCGGTAACATTTCCTGTACCTGCCCATACAGGCACTCATTGGGAGCCATTCCCAGGGAAGCATGTTCAGTATTATTATAGGTGAATTCAGCTAACCATAATGCTTGAACCCACGACTCCATTCCGTCATGTAAATAACAGCGCAAGTATTGTTCAATCGTCTGATTCACTCTTTCCATTTGTCCATATGTCTGAGGATGATAACTAGTGGACAGGGCACAATTTATTCCTAGCATCTGACAGAAGGCGCGCCAGAACTTTGATGTAAACTGTGGACCCCTATCTGAAACAATAGTACGTGGTAATCCATGAAGTCGAACCACATGCTGCAGAAATAATTCAGCCAACTTCCCTGCTCCTGGAATGCCTCTACAAGGCACAAAGTGAGCCTGTTTAGATAAGTAATCCACTACCACCCATATTGTATCATATTGATCATCCGGTGGTAAGTCTGTGATAAAGTCCATTGATATGTGTGTCCATATTTTAGTTGGAGTAGGCAATGGTTTAAGTAGACGTGACTTCTTGGTATGATCTGCTTTACTTCGTACACATGTTTCACATTCCTGCACGTACCTAGTTACCTCTCGTCTCATATTTGGCCACCAAAAGTATCTTTCTACTAGAGTCTGTGTCTTTTTACTACCCGAATGTCCGGCCAAGGGTGAGTTATGACACCAATGCATAGCCTTTCTTTGTAGTTCCAAATTAGGCAAATACAACCGCCCATCATAGTAAGGGAGGTTATTTTTCAATGTTTCCAAGGGATTATTCACTCCCCAACTCTGATTCTTTTGATTCCTCATTGCCTGTTTCACTTGCTTCATCAACTTGGAGACAACTGCACCTACCACCTTCTCTGCCGGGATCATAGATTTTGTCTCCGGTACCTCGTTGTCCAAATTTTGTTGACGAGATAATGCATCTGCCTTTCCATTTCTTTTCCCCGGCCTGAAGGTCATCACAAAATCAAACTTGTTGAAAAATTGGGACCACCGTAATTGCCTAGGGCTCAATGTGTGAGCTGTCTTGAAATACTGTAGATTTTTATGATCTTTCACTACCACCACCTGCTGCTTGGTTTCCAGTAAATAATGCCTCCATTCCAAAAAAGCTGCCCTAATAGCTAATAGTTCTTTATCTGTGATGGAATAGTTTTGTTCACATGGAGTGAGTTTTCATGAATAGTAGGCCACTGGGTGCCAAATCCCTTCTGAATCCTCCTGAGATAACACTGCACCTATGCCACATTGGACGCATCAGTTTCCACTTGAAACATCCTATCAGGATCTGGATGTCATAATACTGGGGCTGAGGTGAATGCCATCTTTAGTTCTTGAAAAGCCTTTTCAGCCCCCACATCTTAACAAAAACTTGTTGCCTTCCTTAACAATCTTGTTATAGGTGCCACAGTCTGTGAAAAATGTGTAATGAATCGTCTATAGAAGTTAGCGAAACCCAAAAAAGATTGAATATCTTTAATACACTGGGGTGTGGGCCAATCCAGAACTGCTTGCACCTTGCTTTTGTCCATAATTATCCCTTCTGGGGTCAATATGAAACCCAAGAACTCCACTCTTTTCACGTGGAAAGCACATTTTTCTAATTTCACATATAACTGATGTTCTTGTAATTTCTTTAACACTGCCCTTACATGATTCACATGCTGCTCTTGTGAATTGGAATAAATTAAAATGTCATCAATATATACAATAACAAAAATGTCCAAAAACTCACTTAATACCTCCTGCATAAAAAACTGAAATGCCGCAGGAGCATTACATAAACCAAAAGGCATAACCAAATATTCAAATATTCCAAATTTAGTTCTAAATGCAGTCTTCCACTCATCCCCTTCCTTGACCCGAATCAAATGATATGCTCCACGTAAATCAAGTTTTGTGTACACCACTGCTGTCTTTACTTGATCCAGCAGTCCAGAAATTAAAGGTAGTGGATATCTGTTCTTTACCGTCACCTTGTTTAATGTACGATAATCAATACATGTCCTCAATGTACCCTTTTTTTCGGAACAAAACACAATGGTGATGAGACTGGTGATGTGGAATGTCTAATAAATCCTTTCTGTAACATATCATCCAAATACTCTCGCAGATGTTGATTTTCTGTTTCTGTTGATGCGTATATTCTGCTACATGGCAATTTAGCCCCTGGTTCTAACTCTATGACACAGTCAAATGGTCTATGGGGTGGCAGTCTTTCCGCTCCTCCTTTGTCAAAAACATTCACAAACTCTTGATATTGAGCCGGAACCTGTAACCCCACAGCCCCCACCACTTGAACTGCCGGTGGCTGATCTGCCAAAAACAATGCCTGACTCACCTCCTCCTCAATGTGACCTATACATTCTGGATTCTCAAAAAACACGTCCCTAGCCAACCAGTCAATTCTTGGGATATGCTGAGTCAACCAAGGAATTCCTAAAATAAGACCAAACTGGGGAGCTGCAATTAAATCCAGTACAATTTCCTCCACATGTCCTGAGTGACACCTCATTTCTATTGGTTGAGTTTGCTGACAAATGGGTCCCGATATTAAAGGAGACTCATCCACTGACTGCACCCCTTCCACCTGAGTCTTTTCTCTTAATGGCAACCCCAACCTTTTGGCCAAGTCAATGTCAATAAAGTTTCCAGTTGCTCCCGAATCTACCATGGCTGACATCATTTGTTTTGTACAAGCAAAAAATAAAGTTACTAGAATATACAAATGGGAGTTACCTTTTCGTGTAGTATTTTCTACCCAAGTGGGGAACCTTTCTACCACTGAGCCTGACACCTGAGTTCCCCCTAAGGCCGGCCCAAGCCTTTTCCCGACTCGCCTTTGCTCTTCTCTCCACCACCTACCTTCTTAGGAGTGTTTGGACAAGTACGAATATAATGTCCAGGTTGACCACAGTACAAACACAAATTATTTGCTTTTATCTGCTCCTTTTCCATAGCCGATAATGGTCCCCTCACCCCTCCAATCTGCATAGGTTCACCATCACCATTCCTGTTCACCCTTCCTCTATCCAACCGTACAAAGGGTACCACCTCTGGTTTTTTCCTGCCTCCCTTTCGTTCATTCATCCGACGATCCAACCTTAATGCCAAGTCAATCATAGCTGTACACGTGTTGGGCTGAGGCTCTACCTGTGCCATAGTGTCTTTTAATTCTTCTTTCAATCCTTGATGAAACAAAACTGTCTGTTTATTTTCTGGCCAATCTGTTTCAATTACCAGTCTATTAAAGTGTGTCACATAAGAGACCAAATCTCTGGTATCCTGTTTTAGCGCCAATAACTCCTTATCTTGTGCCAATGAAACTTCCCTTCGATCAAACAATCGACCAAATTCTGCCAAAAAATTATCCCAATGATAAAGTAAAGGGTCATGTTTTTGTACCAATGGCATCGCCCAAGCTGCCGCATCTCCTGTTAAGTATGAAATTACAAAAGCAGTCCTCGCTTGAATAGTCTCAAATGCAGAGGGTTTACAAAGAAAATGTAACCTACACTGGGTCAAAAACATCATGATTTTTTTAGGGTCTCCGGAAAATCTTTCAGGCGCTGCCAAGGGCACACTACTAGGAGCTTGAACCACTACAGTGGACGCTCTAGCTCCTGTTCTGCCGGTAGAGGACCCTGCTTCCTCCAACGGAGTCCCTTGTGCTACCAATCCTTGCACTTGAGCCTTCAGAGTACTAGATTCCTGTCTTACATGTACCAATTCCACCTGAATATCCTGCAGTGCCTTCAACACTTCTGCTAAAGCGGGAGGGCTCTCCATTTAGCCTGGGTGGTTCAATAATCCCAAATCGGGGGCTGATGATTCTGTCACAAAATAGAACTAAGGCAGGAGGATATCAATCCTCTCTCACGAACCACAGAAGCCGAATGGATCGACCCTCCCACCGTGGTTAGCACGGGCACCTGGATTTTTGAAGTACAAGTAGCAATGTGGCAGCCAATGGGGGGAAGAAGGAGTTAGGGAAAAGGGATGGACTAATAAAGGTAAGGAAGGGAAGACAACTAGACATAAACAGCAAAATCACATACAATTCCTGACTTGATACTGTAACACCCTGGAAACCTAACCTGACTCTCTCTACATAAACTAGTAGGACATAACATAAGTTTTCACAAAACACATGGGGCAATATACATGACTTTTCGAATGTTAGTGACCATGACTTACAAAGCAATGACTTAAGCTACATCAAAACATATAGCAAGAAATGACACTGAGAGAACAACATGCCCCAGTTATGGGTTGACACAAACTCCTGTACATAGCATGCCGCTTTCCCCTTGTGGAGAAAACAAGGTGACTGAGGAAAGCAGATTTTAGCAAGCGTTTGGTCGTTTCTGGTTTGCAATCATATCCATGCTGTAATTCAGACCGTAGCATCAAAACATAGGGTTCGTAGTAGCAAGTAGCACAAGAAATACTATTAAGAGGGCACACTTCAAGGAAGCACACTTAACTAATGGTCCGGACGTTTCCTCATAACGTCCGGACAACAACGAGTTGAAGTGTTGCTCAATACATGTCGCTGCCGCGGCCCAGGAGGACAGAGAACACACATAAACACTTAACTGAGTGTCCGGGCACCTCCTGCGGCTGCCCCGGACCTGACGGAAGAGAGCGGATCACACATTAACCAGCGTTCACCGCCGCGGCTCAGGAGATGCGAATGCCACCACGCATGGTCAGCGTTAGTTCTTCAGCTGCCTCGAATTGCCCGCCTCTGCCTCTCGCTTCGCTGCTGCTGCTGCCGCCGCCCGTGCTCTCCAACATCAATCATCAGCACCTGAGCAGGGGTGGGCGGCCGTTAAGAGCACATTCTCCTAATGCAAAGTGCCTGCAGCTGGTTACCAGCGCGCTTCAGAAAACTACACCCATTACCCATTCCTGCTGGGAATTGTAGTGTTTTCCCCTATCTAGGCGATACACGTCTTCCCCTGCACCACAACCCCTGATTCCTGACTGCCTACCTGCCGTCAAGTCCTACTGTGCCTCCAATGATCTCTGCCTCAATGCCAGCAAGACTGAGATCCTTCCCATTGGGACTCCTGCTCCCACTTTCTTCCCCTCACTCTGGCCACCCTCTATGGGCTCTCCCCCTTCTCCTTTATCTGAATCCAAAAACCTTAGAGTCATCTTCGCCTCCTCTCTTTCCTTCCTCCTTCACATCCAGGACCTTACCAAGAAGGCCCATTTTAATCTCCACCTCCTCAAAGGAATCCTTCCTTTCCTCACTTTCCCCCAGAAGCTCAGTGTCTCTAGAGCTCTGGCACTCTATAGGCTGCACCTCTACAATAGCCTCTTCCTTGACCTACCCTCTTCTTCTCTACGTCCCCTCCAACTAATCCAGAATAGGGGGCCTCTATCCCAGGGACCGCATCTCTCCATCCCTAAAATCTCTCCACTGGCTCCCGGTTGCTGCAAGGATCAAATTAAAATCCCTCAGCATTATCCATAAGGCTGTCTGGGGTGAGGGACCATGCTATCTCCAACTAGCTCTTGTTAAATACTGTCCCTCCAGATCTTTACGTTCCCCAGGCACCAGCTCCCTGAATGTCAAGTGCTTCGCTAAACAGTGAGCTGGTGGCTGATCTTTTTCCTTGGCTGGCTCCCTCCCATCTTAAACCAGACCTCCTCAAATTCCAGAAGATCACAACTTTCCTTTTCACCTCCTCCTTCCGCCTCTCCCTCCTTTGCTAATCCCCACAGTAGCTGAGATTGGTCACCAGGGTCCTTATGTGTCCACCTGGGTCGTGGCCTCCCACTCCCAATCACCTTCAACCTCCGTCCTCTCCCAGCACTTGCCTTGGTGCCCACTGGCCTATGCTATCAAAGGCTGCACTGATTTATTGGCAGCTGACCACTTTTACCAAGTGATCTCTGCCAGTCACATAACAGCTGCTTGCAATGTACAGCCTAGCATTCCCCTCCATTGTAATCCTAGCACTTAACCCACCCTCCGCCATCCCATTTCTCTCTCTTTGCACTTGCACATACTGAATGCTCACAAGGCCTAGAAGGACCGCCTCTCTCTTTCATTGTTATTTTTGTCTTTCATTCCCATGTTCCCTCCCTGTTACCCTGTGGGGGCTTTGAAACACAAATTACTTGATGTATAAGCGCCTTACAAATGCACAATACATAAATAAATAAATAAAAATTAAGGTCGGACATAAGGTTATTGACCATATTATTGTAGCACATTGTGTTCATGATGACAGTGGCACGGCCTTTGTCCACGGTTTTATCACTATTTGGCTATTGTTTGCCAGGTCAGTGAGGGCAATCTTTCTTGGAGGAGTTGTTATGCACAAAGGGTATTGTTTTTTCTAGTTTCTCTACCTTTCTAAACAATAATTGTTCAAAGGTGATTGATTCTGGTGTGGACCTGGATGATGGCGGAAAAAAGTGGGACGGACGCCGTAAGCCTGTCGTGTCAGACTGGATCTCATTTTCTTGAGTACCGAAAAATAGTTTTAGCCTAATCTTTCGCATCATGCGCGTCAACTCGATTCGGGTTTGGAAAGCATCATATTTCGCTGTAGGAACAAAAGATAGGCCTTTTTGAAGAACTTGGGTTTCTGCTTTGGATAAAGTATGCAAAGACAGGTTTACAATCAATGGGCCTCATTACGAATCCGGCGGTAACCGAGGCGGTAAAACCGCCTGGTTACTGCCGGACTCGTATTACCATTCCGCCTCCGTGATTCCTGGAATTACCGGGGCATTACAACCCCGGTTTTCCGGGAATCACGGAGGCGGAATGGTGTTAATCCTCATTCCCATTGAGTCCTATGGGACTCAATGGTAATGGGGATCATGGAAACACCGGCAGCATCTTGTAATGCTGCCGGTGTTTCCTCGACCGCCTGCAGGCGGGCGGTGTTAAACCCGCCAGGTCAAACCTGGCGGGAACATCACCTCCCGCCTGCAGGAGTCGGGATCAGGCGGTCCGGACCGCCTAATTTGTAATGAGGCACAATGACTGGTTTGGTGTAGGATTCCCCGGCCTCTGCTCCTGGTTATCATTGGGGAATCGGCCTGCCACCGATAGGTGGGTTCTTTCAGTTCGGTTGGTGAGGAAATATTTCAGCCATGGTAGTGCAGAGCTTTGAATATTGGATTCCTCCAGTCTCTTCATTAGAGTTGTGCGATTGATCTTATTGAAGGCAGCTGCTATGCCCAGTAGTATGAGAACCTATTGGATGCTGTTATCCTCATTTATGTTTAGATTCCTCCCATATGGAGCGGAGTGTTGATTTTGTTCCTCTCATGGGTCTGAAACCAACCTGGAACAGGTCAAGTATTCCATTGCTTTCTACATAATTGAGTAGTTCTTTGTATACGTGGTTCTCCAGGATGTCCACTGGGTACGGTATGTTTGATGTGGATCTGTAGTTGGTAGAGTTATCTGTATTTCCTGTCTCATCTTTTAGGAGTGGTTTGATGTATGCTGATTTGAAGGATTTTGATATTATTCCCATGTTTACGGATAGATTAATTCGTAGTCGGAAGTAGAGAGCTGGGTTTTTGTGGGTGAGTACATTTTTGTAGTTATCCGGTGAGCATGGGTATCTTTTAATAGTTTGTCAAAGATTTCCTAGCATATAAGTCAAATCAATTGAGTGTTGTGCTGGTTGTTGGCGTGCTGGTTTCTGGCAGGGTGTTGTTGTGGTACTGCGGCATGCATCGATGGCATGTTGTATTGCTTCTATTTTTGCTCTTAGGTGGATCATGATGCTGTCACAAAGGATTTGCGAAGGTACGATGTTGTTGCACGAAGTTGCATTTTTTTTCTTTGATGATTCTGAACATTTATTTTTGTGGATTTGTTGCCAATTGGATTCTTGCGGTATTGTGTGATTTCTAGGCTTTCAGGACTGGCAATTTCTATAGACGAATTTGTCATTGGTAGTTAGTTTTGTCCAATTGCTTGTAGTGTTTCCTCCATCGCTTTCCTAGCTTACGGTTTGTTTTCTTGAGTTCCCTCAGTTTCTTGACACGACTTTTCGGTGTGGGTTTGAAGGGTTTTGAGGGCATTAATCTGTCTAATGCATGTGTTATCCAGGTGTGAATCTTCTCCTCCGCTGAGTCCGGTGTCATTTCGTTCAGCTGGGATGTGCCTGATTTTGTAGTTTCTAATGGTTATGTTAAAGTTTTGAGGTCAAGGCGTTTCCAATTTCTTTTGATTGTCGCCAGGAGTTTTATGTATGGAGGCATTATGCGGTTCGGGATGGTCGCTCCATCTTATTGGTACTGGTGGGGTGGCCTTTCGAAAGTCCATACCTGCAGGAAATATCATATAGTGTGTGTGTCCAGCTCTGTGTGTGGGTCCATTCACTATTTGTTTAAGGTGAAGAGTTTCCAGTAGGACACTGAGAGAGTGCCGCCTTCGATTTGAAGGTCGTAAATTTTGTGCTTTGCCATAGTTTGTGTGTTGAATAGGCTGCAGTGCAGTGTATGCGATTTGGCTTGCTTTTTGTTAAGTGTAATCTTTGGTGTTTCGGCGGGGGTGTCATTGGTCAGTGCTTTGGCTCGCTGTTCTGGTTTTTGTCCAGATTTTATGTTTGTTTAGAGGTGATTGGTGGTGGTTGTGAATTCTGGTAGGTGGTTCTTGTTTTGTGGGGGTGTGGTTTCTTTTGTCTTACTTTTTCTGTTTTCCATCCGTGTTAGTTTATGCTTCTTGTATCAGGGCATATTTGTAGTTGTGGGTGTTTCGTAAGCGAGTGTGGATCAGTGGTCTATTGATATGGTGGCTGTGCATCAGGCTATTTCAGTGGTAGGCTCCCTGGTTGGGATGGATCGTTGATGCTGATTACTCCTGTTGGTTATAAGCACATGGGTTATGCCGTAGTGTTGGGCAATTACTGAACTGAGGCAATCACGTTTGTTGGGCTACACACAGTGGCGAGTGCCTTGCTGTGTTTATAGGCTCGTGGTGGGAGTAGCCAACGTTTTTTCAGGGCCTCCTATGGCATTGATTCCAGGGACAAAAGCCCTCCTGGGTGAGATGTTTCTTGGTCTCAGGGGTGAACCTGAGTGGTGTGGGGTGTTAGGCTTTGGGGTGGCTAGACTTGCAGCGAGTGGGATTGAGTTTCCAGGGGCAAAGGTCCTTCGTGTGGTAGCTCGTTTCGAGGCCACCTACCCTTATGATGGGCAATTTCTCAGAGTGATGAGAGATAAAGCTCCCAGTGCAGAAGTCTCCCTGTGGCGGTTGTCTCATGGTTGATTACCTTGGTTGGATTTGAGGTCTCGAAATTCATTAGGAGTAAGGTTTGGGGTGGCAGAGTTCTAGGTGGGGAAACCTTTCAGTGGCTGGAGTGAGAGCAGCAGAATTCAATGTGGCCAAATTCAGAGTGGCCAAATTCTGAGGTGTCAAAGTTCAGCCTTGGCAGAATCCAGGGTTATTTAGGTTCAACAGTGACTGATTTCAACAGTCGAGAAGAATCAAAGGTGGCTGAATTCAGAGTCGTAGATTTTGAAATGGTTGAGTGTCAAGGCAATAACATTCCAGGTGTCTGGGTTCCAAGGTGGGAGGGTTTGAAGTGATGAAACTCAGTGGTGGCATGGTTCAGGTTGGTAAGAGACCCTGGTGCTGGGATTAAATGTAGCAGGGTTTGAAAGAAGAAGATTCTGAGTGGTGGGACTCACAGGCTGCAGAAATTCCAGGTGGTTTGAGTTCAGGTTCGCTAACTTCAAAGTGGCTGGGTTTAGGCAGTGGTTCCTCAAAGTTGTTAACTTCAGATGTTCACCCGGCATTTCACTGTGGCACATTAACTGATTGGCTGTGGCTCAGGAGACGCTTCTCCATCTTCATCTTTTTCCTCTGCTTTTCGAATTCTGTTGCTCCGTTGTCATGGTTTCCGGCCTTTCAGTAATCATTTTCTCCCCTGCAACTGCTGTTGTGTGGCCTCTGAATTACCAATCTTTCCAATGAAAAGGGAATTCTTAATGTTACTCCTGTGTTCCCTCATTTGCATGTGGCATGTCCCGAGCCAATCTTTAGTATTATCTGGTGTTATTATTGACCAATGTATGGAGCTTAATTCACCAACCTCAATAGGATGAAGAGCTCAGCCAGGATGCAAATCTCTAATTATAGCGTAAGGCGAGCAAGGCAAAAAGCACTTCAACGTCAGAACCTATGGCAGTAGGCGCTATACAAATACAAGATAACCTAACACAACCTACCGCACTGAGCTGCCTTACCAGCGTTAAGAGTTTGTCCTTTCTCTCTGTTCTCCCGCCAGAGTTGTCGATGGGATTGAGGACGATGGAATGGCGTCTGAGTCACAGACCTTTCACTTCAACATAGATCATTCGAATGGCCGCACGCCGAGCAGAGGGTCTCCATCATCGGGTAAGGTATTCTTTTTTTGTTTTGTTTTAAAAGCAAAAGACAGAAACAAAAGCACATGCCATAATACAAAAAAGACAATATCAATGCTAGAAACACATAGGGGAAGGTCTAAAATATTTTCTAAGCTTTTTACTGTAATGTCCTTTCCTATGTGTTTCGACTCCGTAAACAGGGACATTAAACCGAAAAACCATGACATCAACATTTGAAATGACATTTATTTAACTCGGTAAACCATCATCTTAATAAAAAATAACCTACTCTCAATGTAAAACTCCAAAAATACATACCATGATCTGATCTACAGACATGTTCAAACATTTATATCCCGTAGCAAGCCCCTTAATTTCATTGACAGACAATTGATCAAAGCAACACATTTGAGGCCAGATACAACCAGTAACAGCCTTGCAGGCCCGAGAGCCACGAGGTCCTCCGTGAGGGTTCAAGGCCATAACAAGCTCTGACCAACAGCAAATGCCGGTAACAGCCTGGCAGGACCGAGAGCCACGAGGTCCTACTTGAGGGTTCAAGGCCATAACAAGCTCTGACCAACACCAAATGCCGGTAACAGCCTGGCAGGACCGAGAGCCACGAGGTCTTCCGTGAGGGTCCAAGGCCATAACAAGCTCTGACCAATGCCACCTGCTGGTAAAAGCCTGGCAGGCCCGAGAGCAACGAGGTCCTCCGGGAGGGTTCAAGGTCATAACAAGCTCTGACCAATGCCACCTGCTGGTAAAAGCCTGGCAGGCCCAAGAGCAACGAGGTCCTCCGGGAGGGTTCAAGGCCATAACAAGCTCCGACCAACACCAAATGTCGCCATTAAGGAATATGCTACTTACCTGTAACTCTCGTTCTCCAGCATCATAGATTCACATGCTGTCTGAATATTACACTTCATCAGGCTGGACTCCTCAGTAATATTAAAGCAGTTTCATTTAGAAAATGAAAGAAATTGTTGTTACCTTAGTGTTCTCTCGCAATTGTTCTGGGACATTTACCCTTTAGCCAATAGGCAGTGCCTCCCATAGCTTCACCCCTCGAGGCCATCTTCAGATTTATATAACGTGCTAACGTGAGCCACATGTGGGGTAGGCTGCAGAGTTGCATTTGTGTCTATGAAAGATACCAATGTTTGAGAACAGGAGTTGCAGGTAACGGATTCCTTCTCAAGCACTGGATCTTTCATGGAGTCACATACTGGTTGAATATAATATGTAGCAGTACGCAAACAAATAACCCTGCATATGTTATGTCATTTTGATGTATACCGCACAACGCTACCACGCAAGGGCTGTCTCCAAGCGCTCAATTTGAAGCAAAACAGGAGGAGGATCAGGCTAACCTTTTGAAAAGATGTTGCATGACCGCCTGTCGAACTCTGGACTCCTCTGTCGAATCCCTGTCGATGCAGTAAAACTTGGTGAAGGTATGAACGGACCTTGCCACCCTGGAGATGTCTGCCAGAGGGACACCTGAGAGAAAGGCAGCAGTAGACAAGACAGCTCTTGTGCAATGGCTAGGCGGTGGCAAAAAAAAATACCAGCAGAAAGCCATCAGGAGATGGCAGCTCTAGACAGATTCTTGCCCCTAGTAGTGGGGCCAAAAGCCACAAACAGTTCTGAGGACTTGCAGAATGGCTTGGTGTGGGCAACATAGTACTTAAGTGCTCGCATGGCATTCAGAGAGTGGAAGGGGTACTCAGCAGGCGTAGAAGGAGAGGAAACGAACACCAACAGTACCAGAGGCTCGTTGAGGTGAAACAACAAAGGCACCTTAGGCGTGAATGAAGGTTTTATCCTCAAAAAGGCTTTGGATTTGTGGAAAGCCAGATAGGGAGGTTTGGAGGATAGACCGACCTTCCTGGCTGAGACGATGGCAACCAAAAAAGCTATTTTCTATGAAAGGAACTTAATGTCTGCCTTACATAAATGTATAAAAGGATGGATCACCGTGAAATGATCGAATCCGAAATGACCGAGGGAGAAAAAAAAAAGTTATTTTTTCGAAATAACTTTCTTTTTTGTCTCCCACAGACATTTTGGACCACCGCTCCCCCCCCAACCCTTCCCCACACCCTTACTTACCTTCTGGCGGCACACAGCGAAGTGTGCCACCACCTCTGCTATCCCCCTGCAGTGCTGGTTCCCTTCACGCACATGGAAGGGAACTGGCGCTTTCCTTTTTATGGAAGCGGGAGACACCCCTGAAGTCTCGTTTTCTGGCATTCGTTTTTTTGTTGTTAATTTCTTCGGATTCCAAGGACATCAACCAAGGAGTGGTGGATACCTGGCAGATGAAATGTTATGTTATGTTATGTTATGTTATGTTATGTTAATGCTTATTAAGCGCCGTAGCCCGCAGGCATCAGGGCGCACGTCTAACACTGGACAAGAACTAAAAACACAGACGAGAACACAAGTACCGAAGGACTGCACAAAATGAGATTTCTGAACAGGAAGTAAACATTCTGCGGGAGCAGGTTTTCTATTTAAATAAAAGGATCTTGAGCCTTTATCGGAATGTTTGAAGGCTCTCCTTTATACGCATCTCAACTCGGAGGTTGTTCCAAGCAAGAGTAGCTATACCCAGAAAAGAGCGACCTTTGCCCCGGCTTCTCTTAATCCTTGGGCAAACAAGGCGATTGGTGTTGTTTGATCTGGTTGACCTACCCTCCATTTGACGGGTAAGGCAATTTTTCAGATAACCTTTGGTCGAGCCATAGAGGCCTTTATGTGTCAGGGTCAAAACCTTGAAAGTAATCCTCAAAGCAACAGGTAGCAATGGGGAAAGGAACATCCTGTGAGAAATGGCCCACTTCCAGAGGGATTGTGCTTCAGAAGACAGGATAGGTGATCTTGTGCAGCCCTACATCCGAATATAGAACAGTGTGATGGTGGTGTCCGTGAATGCACAAACCACCTTTCCCTTCCCTGCATGCGAGGCAGGAAATACTTCAGGGCACAGAAGACCACCCTCAGTTCCAGGACGTTGATGTGCAGGGACATTTCCTCTGATGACCATAGGCCCCTGGCGTGAAGACTTGTGGTGTGGGCTCCCCAACCCTCTTGGAGTGTCTGTGGTCTTTGCGAGCAGGGATGATGAGCGGAGCTCCCACCATAAAATGGGTGATGTTCCACCACACAGGTAGGGCATTTTAGAACAGATGTATTAGGAATATTTTTTGCCCAAGAGATTTCTTGCCAGCGGGCATCCAAGAACTCCTGCATAAGTTGCATGCAAAGCCGACAATGCTGTGTGAGTGGAAAACAAGAGGACATTATTCCGACGAGAAACTTTAGTGTCTGAACTGAGGCGACTTGTCGCTGCAAAAAAGTGAGGAACTTAGATAAAATAATCATTACCTTGTCAGCTGACAGGTAGCAATGTAGATGTTGTCCAGTCGTGCTCCTAAAGATAGCATTTGATAGAAAATGTCAAAATAAATTTGTTGGGAGAGAGTTGTGAAGGTTTTTTCTTAGCTGATCGAGAAGATGAAGGAGGAAAGCCAGGGCATTGTGTACTTGTGGGAAAGGTGCGGGGATGGGGCCCTGACCAACTAGTCATCCAAATATGGGTAAACATGGATGCCCGACTTCCGGAGGTGTGTGGCCACCAGTGCCAGGCATTTTGTGAATACCCTCAGGTCAGAGGTGAATGCCCTCAGGTCAGAGGTGAGGCCAAATGAAAGGTCCTTGTACTGGTAATGAAAGCCTGCCACCGTGCAGCGCAGGAACCTCCGATGCCTGTGGTGGAAGGAGATGTGGATATATGAATCCTCCAAATCCAGGGACAACATGAAATCCCCATCTGCCAGTTGTCTGAGGATGTGTTGCAATGTAACCATCCGAACGGACTGGCAGCAAATGAACATGCTTAGATAGCAAAGATCTCATTTGGGTCTCCAACCGCCTGATTTTCTTCTTGACAAGAAAGTAGCATGAGTAAATGCCCTGGTTCCACTCGGCGCGAGGGATCCATCGTTCTTCTCCTTTCGAAGGACGTTAGAGGACTTCCTGCTTCAGCGTGTGAAACAGTTTTTCCACCCTGCAAAAGGGAGGATTAGTGGGGGGGAGGGGGGTGGTTAGATGGAGGAATTCCAGGGTATGCCTCTGGGCTATTAGTGAAAGCACCCATTTGTCAGTGGTAATTTGTTTTCATTGATGGGGGAACAAGGAGAGTAACCCCCCCCTCTGGGATCCAGAAGCGGAAGGGCCATGCTACCTCGGAGTTAGGTTTGCTTGCTGGACTGACTCTTGGCTTGGGAGGATCCAGGGTACAGTTGGTTGCCCCTGTGTGACTGCAACCTATATTTGAAGTGGTCACTTGAGGAATAGGTTGCTACTTTGTAGGATTGGGAGTGGTATGCAGGTCGATAATCACGGCCCAAACTGGAGAAGCGACTCTGTTTGGTCCAAAAGGACTGATACAGGCGACGTTTTTGCAAAGTGCCATGGAATCGGGCAGTATCAGTGTCAATTTTAATCGCCGTAAGGGGATTGTTCACGTTCTTGCCAAATAGGTTTTCCCCATCCAAAGGCATATCGAGCACCTTGGTCTGGACATCTGGGCGGATGTTTGTGGCCTTAAGCGACCCTTGGCGAATTGCACGACTCCATTGCCCATCTGATGGAAACCAGTATTGGCATTGTCACAGACACAGAGATGGCGCAATCTAATGCAGATTTGCCTTCATGAAGTAGTGCGATGGCTTCCGCCTATTTATTGTCAGGCAGGAAATCGAGGATGGGGCCCAGTTTGTACCATAATCCCAGATCATACCTGGATACAATGGTGAGGGAATTAGCAGCATTGATGGTAGTGGCCACAGTTGCAATTATTCATTTGCCAAAGCCATGGGGGGCACAGCGCATGGAGAGGAGGCATTGGCAGATCTGTTCTGAGCAGCAGCAGAAACAACGGAATCAGGACTGGGTTGCATGCTGGAACACTTGGGGCATTGTCTGGTGCACTAGATTTTTTGTCATAACAGTCCTTTTTTAGAAGATACTGTGAACAGATTCTTAATAGTAAGTAAGCCATCTTCATGCATGAAGTCTAGAACGGAATAAATATGACGGTCTTACAGGCCTGTTCCCATCGTTGATAGAGGAAACCCCCTTCCGCTGTTCTGGGGGGAGGGGATAAAACATTTTAGCTGCCTTGGACATGGAGCGTGGCCTGATGTCCATGGTGTGAGGACGCGGTTCCCGTGAGCTCCGGCCGAGCCGCGCAGTCCGATCCTGTTCTGGGTACCGAAAACCCAACAAATCAGACCATCCTTCGGTGCAGCTGTACATCAGGCGATTAGCTGCACCCTACGACTTGTTCCGACAGAAATCGGAGGTCAGGGAGCTTCTCCGACGCTTCGCCCCGGCCTCCCCCTACCCCCTGAGAGAGGTGCACGGGATCTGGCCGAGGCGCGAGATCGCTTCCCGTTTCGAGCGTTGCGGCTCCTCTGCGGCGCCTAGCCTCTGGTGCAGCCGTAAATCAGGCGATTGGCTGCACCCGACTTCTTGCCCTGACAAAAAACGGAGAGCCGGGGCCCGCTGAGACGCTCCGGTCGGGCTCCCCCTCTCTCCCATAAGAGACTTCCAAGATGGCGGCCATGATGATTTGACGATCTCGGAGCAACCCCGGAGCGGGACAGGGAGCGCACACCCTGCGGGGGCCAGATCCCAGCCCTCCAGGCGCCTCTATCACTGCCCCCTACCGTCCCGGGGCGAGGACCACTACAAGACCCCATCGATCCATCGACACACCGCCAACAAAGCCGGAGCGCGACTGTGGAGGGGGTCACCGAGTCGGAACTACTGGACTTTCACCACCTACTGCATTCCTGACTCGGACCGCCTATTCTCCGGGGAGCGGACCCCCCCACCAACGCAGACCTACACTCCTCGAACTGGTTCCAGACCCACTCAAACTACGATCACAGGTGAGGCCTTCCCGGGTCGGGCCGTTCCCAGTGTTCCGGGCCTGGCGACTTTCTCACGGGGTTGTGGGACCTTGCCTGCCCACCCCAGGCGGCTCCCACCGAACCCCCGACTCCTGCACTCTCCCTAGCTAACCTCATTGGGCAACGCTATCTCCCGGTAGGACCCGGACCTCTTTTGTCCTCTCCTGTCCTACTAAAGGCAGGGCGCTCACACCCGCGGCGCGCCCGGATCTCGACCCACACGGGGCCTAATATCCCCGAACCTCTATGTCCCGCCGAAATTAAACCAGGCAGAGAGGCCGCCTGCCCCGACGGGAATCCCCTTGCGCTCCCAACCAGAACTGAAACAGCTCATCATGGCGGCAGCAAGAAACAAAACCAAAAATGCCACCCTAGATCCTTTTGTCACGGCGAAATCTCACCCCATCGCCCAGACCCCAACAGATAACTCAGCAACACGAGACAACCCGGACACCAAGCATGACCAGCTGCTAGGGGCGATTGAGGCCCTAAAATCATTTATAGACACAAAGATAGGGGAAGTAAAAGCTGACATCCAGCTGATAAGGCAAGACGCTCGCAACCTAGCTGAACGTGTCACCGTTGTGGAGTCCCATCAAGAGGATATGGCGACTGAATCGGCAGCCATGAAATCAGAACTAGCAGAACTTAAACATAAGGTGACCCTGCTGGAGGCGAGGTCCGAGGAAGCGGAGGGTCGCGCTAGACGCAGCAACATTAGGATACTGGGCATACCGGAGGGGACAGAGACTGCTGACCCGACGACCTTCGTGGAATCCTTAATCCAACAAGAGATCGGAGCGGAGAACCTCTCGCAGGGCTTCTCCATAGAGAGAGCACACAGATCGCTCCAGAAGAAACCACCCCCAGGCTCCTACCCTCGCCCCATCATAGCGAAGGTCCTCAATTTCCGAGACCGGGAGGTGATCCTGAAGTTTTCAAGGGAGGGAGGAGAGATAATACGAGGCAACTCGAGAATCACGATATACCCCGATTATACCCAGGCGGTCCAGAGAGCGAGGAACTCCTTTGTCCCGGTTAAGGCCAGGCTGAGGAAACTAGACCTAAAATATATGCTCCTATATCCCTCCAGGTTGAAGGTAATCTACAAAGGAAAATCAATATTTCTCGAGACTCCAGCTGCGGCTAACATGTGGATGGAGCACAATAACCTGGCTGATATCCCTATGGAATCCCCACACGGGAAACTTAACGAAGGTACCTAAAGATGAGGGCTGCACGCCCCGACACAGATGATTGTACCCTTCTACAGCAGCCTGAGAGGGCAGGGAACTCTAATCTCAAGAAGCAAAACTACTATGTGAGTTGCTAAAAGACTGCGGGGCTCGCCCGTTCTCCCACGCATGGACGAAGACCTCGACCCCACGAAAAACCAGTGCAGGCCAGTTGCCAGCACACACCTACCCGCGCCAGACACCCGGATTGGGACAGGCAGCGTGGGAGCACCTGAGCACTCCACCGTTGTGTCAGTCGCTGGGTGCACAAGTTTTAATTGTTTCACACAAGTTATCATCGTTCTGACTGTCCTTACTCCGAGAACATCCGCCCAAATGGAACCGAACCCAAACCTCACCACAGGAGCTAATCACTCCACTCATTCTGGACAGATCATGGCTCACAATAACAAGCGGAAAAATCCCAAAGTGGTCGTAAACCCCTCCTCAACAATTAACACAACCAAACAATGGCACCAAAACTTAGAGTAATCACATGGAACGTCAGGGGGCTGGGGTCCTACCTTAGGAGAAATCGAATACACTCCTATCTAAAGAGGAAGAAAGTATCAATCACACTCCTACAAGAAACACACCTCTCGGCCGACTCTGCAAATAAGTTACCAAACTACTGGGGGGGCCAAGGCTACGGATCATCATACTCGAAATATGCAAGAGGTGTGTATACGTGGGTGAGCCCAGACACACCATTTCAACAGCTGGGGGTGGAGCAGGATACCGAAGGCAGGTACTTGCTGCTGTGGGGCATGCTGGAGGGCACCCGTATATGCATAGTAAACTCGTACTTCCCCCAGCATGGAATACCCTCTTTCCTCAAGAAGTTGTGCGCTAAACTCGTGCTCCACAGAGACCATAGCCTCCTGTGGGGAGGCGACTTCAACTGCGTCATTAATGTGGAATTGGATAGATCCACCACACCACGCTCAAACAATAATCTCCCTGCTCTGGCCCTCCACAGAACAATTGAAGACCTGCACATGGTGGATACCTGGCGAGACCTTCACCCCACAGACAGATCATATTCATTCTACTTTGCCCCCCATAACCTGCACACCAGGATAGACTACCTCTTCATAAACGACGAACTGACCCCCCAGGTCGAGTCCGCAGAGTACCTGGGCAGATCAATCTCAGATCACTCCCCACTATTAGTGCAATTCAGCCTGCGACCCCCCCTACCTCCTATCCCAACGTGGCGTATGCCAGTGGAGACACTATCTGACCCTGCATTTAAGGACCACCTGGCTGAGAAACTAGAGGAGTATATAGAGATCAATAAGGGATCAGTAGTAAAATGGAGTACTCTCTGGGAGGCAATGAAGGTGGTGACGAGGGGAGAGGTGATTGCTGAGGCGGGTGGAATCAGGAAACAATTGAGGAGGGAACTGGAGGCCAAGGAGGAAAAGATCAAGCACCTCGAAAGCAACTCCCCCCCCACAATTGAGACAGAGAGCAAGTTGAGAGAAATTAGGGAGGAATGCAGAACAGCATGGGAAAGGCTCTCGAAGTTTGACTTCTCTACCCGCACCATGAAAGCCCATAAAGAGGCGGATAAACCAGGCAGGATACTAGCCTGGTTGTGCCGGAAGGAACATCCGAAGCAGGCCCTTACAGAGATCAGAGACGGTAACGGCACAAGCCACAAAACACAACAAGCAATAAACAAGGCCTTCACTGACTTCTATGCGGAATTATATGCTCACAGCGACCTTATACCCGAGTCAGACATAAGAGACACCCTCGAAGAAGTAGACCTACCTAAACTGGCCCCTGAGCAAAGAAATATGCTGGGAGAGGTCATTACGATCGAAGACATCACCGACGCGATTAGGTCCCTCTCCACAAGCAAGACCCCTGGAACCGATGGCCTTACCCCCGAGTTCTACAAGACATACGAAAAGATTCTCTCTCCCATACTACACGAAGTCTACGCGGAGGCATTCGAGACAGGCACGCTGCCAGGCACCATGAGAGAGACCCTCATAGTACCGATGCTCAAGCCAGGAAAACCACCTGAAAAATGTGACTCATATCGCCCACTTGCGCTCCTAAATTATGATAGCAAAATTCTTACGACCATACTCGCTAAGAGGCTCTCAAAGGTTATAGGTTCCCTGGTACATGTGGACCAGTGTGGTTTTGTCCCTGGACGCAACACTACAGCCAATTTGAGAAGGCTTCAGCACATAATGGCACAGACAGAGGAGTGCAAAGAAGACCTGGCAGTCCTCTCGCTCGATGCCATCAAGGCCTTCGACTCGATCTACTGGGAGTGGCTAACCGAAACCCTGAGAGAGTTTGGACTGGGTGAATACTTCATCCGATGGGTCAAGGTTCTTTACAGTAACCCAGTGGCAAGAGTCAAGACAGGGGGCTTGGTGTCGGGAGCCTGGGCTATTCAGAGGGGAACCAGACAAGGATGCCCGCTCTCGCCAATGCTATATATACTAGGCCTTGAACCAGTGGCAATTTATTTCAGGAAACAGCTGTTCGATGCGGGCATAAGTATTGGCGGTACGGACAACATCATTTCCTTGTACGCAGACGATGTTCTTCTATACCTTCGAGACCCCCTGATGAATGCCCCGATAGCCCTAGACATCCTAGATAATTTTTCGAGATACTCAGGCATAAAGTTCAGTCGACAGAAATCATCCGCCTTCCCTTTGGCTGGCCTTAGGAGAAAGAGTACAGAGGAGCTACCTGAGATTGGGATTCAGTGGCAATCTGAGTCCTTCCGCTATCTAGGCATCACCATAAAGCATACACCAATCTCCACTCACGAATGCAACACTGAAGCCGCATTATCGGGGGTACGGAACTCCATCAAATTCTGGTCAAAACTACCGCTATCAATGATGGGCAGAGCTGCAATATCTAAAATGATAATTTTACCCAGATTCCTTTATTACTTCATCAACATAATATACTACATTCCTCCATCCTTCTTCAGGAAGCTAGAATCCCTGATTCGAGACTTTCTTTGGGGACGAACCAGGCACAGGATTACTCTGAACATCCTCACACTTCCCTACTCCGCTGGAGGAATCCAACTACCCGATTTCCAGGGATATTATCTGGCGGCACAACTAACACATGTCGCCAAATGGCTGAGCGATGAGCCCTCGGCTGAGACGAACCTTCTCTGCCAGCTGACCTCACCCCTGCATCCTAAAGAGCTAATATGGAACAACAAAATAGGGCCCCCTGACCCGCCCATAATAGTGCAGGTGGGTCGACAGGTGTGGAAAAGGACTAGATCTATGCTGGGTTTGAAGCACCCATACTCACCCGAGATTCCCATTCTTGCTGACGTATGTGTAGCCCCCGATGACCTATCAATAATGAGAAGATGGGAGAACTGTGGTGTCTACACGTGGGGGGACATGTTCGACGAAGGGCAATTCAGAGACTTTGAATCACTACAGGGAAACGATGGGCTCGCCCCGTGCCACTACCTATGGTACCAAAAGGTTAAATTTATCGCCAAGAAGAAATGGAATGTGTGGCCTGAGGAACCCGAAACACACGCCCTGATCCAAGAGATGCACGGAGTCAGCGACGGTTGGAAACCAACATCAAGACTATATACCCAAATAAACGACCGATCGAACCCAAGAAGTACACGCTTGAAAGAGAAATGGGAATCTGACCTGGGGACCGAAATCACGGAGGGAGAATGGTCTAGAGCCCTAGCATACCCGAAGGAGATATCCAGGAACGCCAGGTTCAGGCTAATACAGCTCAATGTCTTATATAGGACCTACATGACCCCACATAGAATATCCGCCTTCAATGACAAAGTCAGCCCGATGTGCCCATGGTGCCCCTCTGACCACGCTGACATGATCCACATGTTTTGGACCTGCCCTAAATCTCAGAAACTATGGTTCGCTGCTGAACAGACGTGTAGGAAAGCTGGCCTGGAGACATATGAATGGACACCGAAAGAATGCCTCTTAGGCACCTACCCGAGGCTAAGCAAGATCAAGCACTTGATGAAACTAATGGACATAGCATGTGTGCTGATAAAAAGAACGATCGCAATGGCCTGGAAATCCCCAGCAGGCCCCAGGTACGAACCTTGGATTAGGGAGATGGAAAGATGGACGATAGCAGAAACTGGAGCATGGGAGGAGGGAAGCAATCGGGGAGGAGAAGACTCGAGCTCCACACTTGAGGCCTGGAAGATCCTTCTGAGAGACATGATCTTCTCGCCGACCTATAAACCTCCCTGAATCAACCACCCACAAATGTTGCAATGGCCAAATTTGTACACTGTCGCATCGATCCTGCACAAGCCACCCCCCCTCCGCGTACCTCAAAGACCATTCAGAGCCCAACGGAATAGAGACCGGGGTTCACCTCCACAAGCAAAGTCCACAATAACTCGGAGACCAAGAGACAGTCACTGTTATCACTTTTACTTCTTTTGTTTCTTTTCCCTTTTTTCCCTCTTGTTTGTTCCGTTCACTGGTCAATCTTACTCATAACTAATATGGCATAAGTGATATGCAATTCAGGATTGATACAAACCAGGAGTGTAATGGTCCGTAATATAACTGTAAATGTTAAATGCCAATAAAAACATTACAAAATAAAATTAGCTGCCTTGGACATGATGGCGTGAAATGTCCCCATTTTATCAGGAGCAGGGTCCCTGATTGGAAGCTCCTCTGGTTCGCTATCTGTGGGTACTAAATCATCAAAGTCATCCAGGGACAAAGAGTGAGCTGAGGCAGTGTCCAGAGGAGGATCCTCATAAGAGTCACAGTCTGACAGAGGCTCTGGAGGTTGAGGTGCCGATGGAGTAAGGGAATGATGGTGGCGGGGTGAGAGTGGAGGCTAGTCCAGTGGAGGAGAAATGTCGGGAACTTGTGTTTGCAGGTCCCACACTAGAGTTTGCAACATGGACAGGATGCTACCTTGAACTACAACTACTTGAAGAATTGAAACGGCAAGAATTCCTCTTGGAAGGATTTTTGTAACTTTAATTGTGCACTGTGTCTGGAGTCGGAAGGTCACAGCCCACTTAAAGCCCCACTACTATCATATGATGAAGATAGCATGGGCCTCATTTTCACCAGTGACCTATCCCCACATGGGGCCTCACTTAGAGTTTGGTGCATGCCAAAATCCTCCAGTTTTCCACTGGTGGAAAGAAGCCTATTTAAAGTTAACACTCCACCAGCTTTACACCAGTTTTCCACCAGTGGAAAGCAGGCAGAAAATCTGCCCATTCTCATTGCAATGCATGTAGAGCGACAGATTTTCTGTTAGGTTTCTGCCATCGAAAAACCGGTGTAAACCTGGTGGATTGCTCATTTGAAATAGGCTTATTTCTGCCAGGACAAGACCCCAGGAGATGCTGTCTGTCGATACGTAACATGTTGCGCTACGTTCTACGCATCTGATCCCTTAAGATCCAAGGATTGGACCCTCTGCGGCAAAGCCCTCGCAGGACAAGACTGCAGTGTTGTGCAACGCAGGTGTTTGATGACAAAGGGGTTAGAACGCAGAGTGCAAGCATGCAGCGCAGCCGTCAACCAGCAGCGACTGCAAGATAAAACAGGCGTGGGAGTAGGGCGCAGCCATTACTGCATCCTACTAAACTGCCCTAACTCGCACTTACTTCATTTCAATGCGATTCTCACCCTGCACTATCTCTATGCAACCATTAGGCTGTCCCTTTCCCAGGCAGCCGTACTTTGTTTCTGTATCTCTGCAACTGTATCTCTGCATTTCTCTTGCATCTTCTGAATTTTTTCCCTTCTAGGTGAATTTTTTGGCCTCCATCACTGTTTCTCTGTATTCCCCTGCATTATTCTCGTGCTAGGTTGATTGTATTGGCCTCGATCATTGTTCTCTGCATTTCTCCTGAATTCTTTGCATTTCTCCTCTAGTGGAGTGTTGCTGGTTGTGCTTGCACATGGCTTGCTGTGTCACCTAGGCCTTTCTCCTCTTCTCTAGGTTCCCGCTTCTCTGTGATCACTACTGTTGCCCTCCAGGCCTTTTTGTCTTATGCTGAGCTGAGCCTGATCGGCTCCCACTGCTGTTCCACTCACTGCCTGTGCTGCCCTTGTTTACTTGCTTCCGTCTGAGCTCTGTTGTTGCCCGTTGTCCCCTGTGTTTATCCCGCCTTTCTTTCCCAATCCCACCTGATGCACCCTGTGTGGCGTAGCTCTGTGCAGTGTTTCTCTCCTTTCTCCTCCTCATGCCTGCCCTTTCTCTTCCCTCTATTATACCCACTATGGTGCTCTCAATTTCCCCATCATCTCTAACTACTTTTCTATCTCCTATCCTACTCTTCTCACTAAGACTGGAAGGAAGAGCTCAAGAAGGACCCCCTGGTCTCCAATCCAGACCTTCCCACTGATGACACCGATTTCAGTGCATCCTCCAGACAGACTATCACCGACATCCTCTTTGTCATTCCTTCTCCCATCCTATCAACCCTTCCACTCACTTCTCTCTCCCTCCTCCTCTTCCCCCATTAAGGGTGGCACCAGGTGGGAGGTCCTCTTGGCCTCCTTCCTGTCCTTCAGAGTCTTCAATAATATCTAAATTGCACTGTCACAGTCCAGGGCCCTCAGCCCAATCTCCTACTATTCAATAGGTGCCTCCCTCACCTCATCAACTTCCTTCCTTCTCCTGCTATTCCTTCTACCACTTCTCTGTCTCCTCTGCCACCTCCTTCTTCTATTGCTCTGGCTCCTATGCCATTTATTACCTCTCTGGCCCCCCAGCCACATCCATCCTTCACCTCTCTGGCTTCCTTGCCATCTACCTCCGCTCTGGCTCCCTTGCCGGCTTCCTCTCCCTTGGCTCCCGTTCCACCTCCCTCTTCCACCTCCCTGGCTCCCTTGCCATCCACTACCTCTCTGGCTTCTCTGCCGCCTCCTCCTTCCACCTCTCCGGCTCCTCTGCCACTTCTGATGGGTACTCCTCTCCCCTGTACTCCCCAGAAGTCTTTAAAAAGTGGCAGCTTGCTCCATGTGGCTACTCTCTGCTCTTGCTTTGCTGTCAAACACCCCTCTGACATCTGCTACCTCCTTCTCTCTCTTACCGACACATGGTTCAAAGCCAACTCTGTCACAGGTTTTGACACACTCCTCCCTGAGGGCTACAAGATCCTCTCCGAGTCCAGGCCCATTAGGCCCAGAGGCGGAGTGGCCCTGATCTTTCCTGAGTGGATGCCTGCTTCCATCATCCCCACTCAGACCTATTCCTCCTTTGAACGCCTGGTCTGCAGGCTCTCTATCTCTCCTGGCCTCTCTCTGACCTTGGCCACTATCTACAGGCCACTTGGCCAGGTCATCCTCTTCCTCTCTGAATGGCCTGACCTCACTTTCTCCCTCCTTTCTTCTACCTCCCATCTTCTCCTCCTTGGAGATCTCAACATCCACCTGGCCTCCCCAGACTCCTCTGAGCCTTTTCGCAAACCTATGCAACTCTCTTTCCCTCGCCATTCTACCCTCAGGTCCGACTCACTCTGCCGGACACACTTTGGATGTTCTCATCTATTCAGACATCCCCCTATCTAATATGCTCACTACTCCTCTCGGAGGAGAGACCACTTTCTTCTTTTTTCTCACTTGAAGTTTCCTGTCCCCTTGGCAAAGTCCCACCCAGAACTGCAACCTTTCTTTGCGATTATTCGACCTATAAAGCAAGTGTAAGTGGCCACCTTTGCCCCACTTTCTCTCCCCCACCTACTCCTGTAACTGATTCCCATCCTGACACAGCCCTTTGTAATCTTCACCTTTCCATCTTTGACACTCTGGATATCCTTGCCAAGGCCATGAGGATCCGCCTGAAGCCTGCCACCAAGAACAACTCTTAGTATGACTCTGATCTGGCCGCTCTGAAGTGCAAATGCAGAGTAGCTGAACAGAAGTGGGGAGCTTTGGGTGCACCCTCTGACAAACTGGCTTTCCGCCTGCTCCAAAGGCAATACAGACTCTCTATCTTCTCCAAGAAGAGGGTCCATATTCAACCTGCATCTCTGTGGTCTCTAACAACACGGGTGAACTGTTGAAATTCTGGAAGGAGCTGGCCAATCTTACTGCAGTATCTACTTCTACTCCTTCCCAGGCCCTCTGCACGGCTCTGGCTTCTCATTTCACCATTTCACCACTAAAACCCAGGACATCCTGTTGGTACTCCCCTCTTCTTCTCTTCTCTCTCCCTCTCTCAGGCCCTCCTTGGCCACCAGCCTCCTCTCCTTTACTACTCCGTCTCTCCTTTAAAACCTGATGATGTTTTTAGACAAGTCCGGTCTATGAAAGTCCCATCCAAACAGGTGACCCCCTACTTCTCCAGAACCATTAAGGACAACATTGCTTCTCTCACGCCAGCCTTGTGCAATTTCTGGAACCACTCCTTCGCCACTGGACCTTTTCTCTCTCTTCTCAAGCACTCCCGTGTGCACCACCTACTAAAAAAGCCTTCTGCCGACCCCTCCATTCTGAAAACTATCGGCCGATCCCTATTAATCCTTTCCTGGGCAAACTCCTGGAGAAGTTGTCTGTCTCCCAGCTAACCCTCCACACTGAATCTGTTGGTTCTCTCTGTGACCATCAGTCTGGCTTCAGAGCAGCCAGAGGCATGGAAACTGCACTTCTGAGCACCCGTGAAGATCTGCTCTCTAATCTTGACTCTAGCTCTCCCTCTGTCCTCATTCTCCGCGACTTTTCCTCTGCATTTGACACAGTCAACCACAACATTCTGATTACTCGTCTCTGCAAGACCCTGGGCATCAAGAATCAGGCTCTGGCATGGCTGACCTCCTTCCTCCTGGACCCACCTTCCCAGGTTCAGCTTGGGTCCTTTCTCTCCACCACCTCTCTCTCCACATGTGGTGTTCCCCAGGGCTCTATCCTCTCTCCCTGGCTATCCTCTCCCCCTGGCTCTTCAATGTCTATCTATCTGGCCCCTTTGGCCCTCCTGCTCTCTACATTTTCCTCTAACTTTCAGTGTTATGCAGATGACACACAGATCTCCTTCAGGCTTCCCTCGACCTCCTCCTCGCTCATCCCTGACACTCTATCTGCAATTTAGGCATGTGCGCCTCTAACGATCTGTGCCTTAATGCCAGTAACACTGAGATCCTTCTCATTGGGACCCCTGCTCCTGCCTTTCCTCTCTCACTCTGGTGCCCTCCTTAGGCACTGTGCCCTGACCCTCTTGTGAGGCAAAACACCTTGTGGTCATCTTCGACTCCAATCTCTCCTCTCCACACATCACAGACCTTGATAAGAAGACCCAGCTGCACCTCCTCAGAGGTATTCTCCCTTTTCTCACCTTCCCCGAGAAGCTCACTGTCTTCAGAGCCATAGTTCTCTCTAGGCTGGACTACTGCAACAGCCTCTTTCTCAATCTGCCTAACTCTACTGTTCGCGCTCTTCAACTCACCCAGAATAAGACCGCAAGACTTATCCTTGGCATCAAACCCAGGGACCCAATATCTCCAGCCCTGAAATTACTCTACTGGCTCCCAGTGGCTGCAAGGATCAAGTTTAAGACCATATGCATTGTCCGCATGGCTTTCTGGGGCTGGGTGCTGCACTATCTACAATGCTCTCTTCCAAAATACTCTCCCTCTAGAGTCCTCTGCTCATCCTCCTCCAACTCTCTGCGGGTGAGCCACTTTCACAAACAGAGATTTGGGGGTAGATCTTTATGCTCTTCCAGCGCCTCTCTCTGGAACAGCCTCCCTGCCTCTCTCTATCTTGAGCCGGAACACCTTAAGTTCCAGGAACTCCTCAAGTCCTTCCTTTTCTCTTCCTCCTCTCACCCTCTTCCTTGCTAACCTCCCTTCTTTTTCTTCACCCTCCTAACTCTGTTCAGTTTTTGCTGACTGGTTTCCTGGTTCACCTCCAGAGCCTACAGGTCCCAGGCTCCCACACCAGCCTTTTGCACTTGCCTCCAGGCCGCTGCACTTTGTTCAGCATTGCTGCACTTTCAGTTTACGCTCCATAAGAGGGGCAACCTCTCTGCACTTAACCCAGGGCCCTGCTAGACCGGACTCGTTTTGTTTGCCCCACGCGCCCCTATCCCTGCACCTCTATGTACATATGCATTACCTAAATGTACTATTACCAGTTAATTGTCTGTCCTGTCCCCCCCACTGTCTCTCGTCTCCCCCTCCCGACCTTGGCCACAACTGTAACACTTCATGCACTTGCACTAGGAGAAATGCCGTCAGACCTAGTATGCTAGTTTTTCTGTTTACATCATTCGGAATCTTCAAGGCCTAAGAATGATTACTGTGTTCCCTTGTTCCCTTCCCACCTTGGAGTGCTTTGAAGCACTTCACCTATGTTGAAGCGCTATATAAATAGTAAATAAATAAATAGAGGCCGACTGACCCTCACACACCCGTTGAAAGCCCCAGATGGACCTTCCTCACCACGCAACAGTTGATAGAGGCCGACTGACCCTCGCACAGTCGTGGAAACCCCCAGTTGGGCTTATTCTTAATTTGTGGTGGTCAAAGAGCTCTGCCTCAGAAAACATTAGAGCCACCTTGAACAACTTGCTACCGAAATTTTCTAGAGCTTCCATGGGTCACATACTGCAGGGACACACAAGATGCCCCACCCAAACCCAACACTCATTGCCACTTATCTTCATTGTAAATGCTTATATATTAGGTTAGTTAAAATTTGCCACATCAGAGCAGGGGGGAGGGGAACATCCCAACAGGGCAATGAGCGTAATCCGGGCACCAACCTCAGGGACATACCTTAAGCCAAGAGTAGCGGCCCACTCATCCATCGGGACTCACCTCTGATGTGATTTGACTCTGCATCTGTTTCATTTAAGTCTATCACGAGTAGGCATTACATCTCCATGTTTTCCCTATGGACCCCCTTTTTATTTCATTCCCCAACCCTCCTTATTCAATCCAATTGCCACTTACGTTTCAGCAATGTTTTTAATTCGTAAATGCATTCTGTTACTTGAAAATCATAAATAAAATTGAGCTAAAAAACCAAATATAAATAAATTAAACATTTATAATACAATGTCAAATATAAGAAAGTCCACGTTAAAATCACTTGACTCCCCAGACATCTTCCACAAGAAGTTTATGACACTGGTAACATAGGCTGTTTTTCAGATCTCAGTAAAGATAATTAAGTAAATTGGCAAAAGGAAGGGGTCAGAGAGCTCCTACTGGGCACAGAGTTTAATGTGACACATGTCCAAAGGGAGGCCTGCTCCCACTTCCGTGGTTTTAGCAGCGAGCTGTGCCAGCTCTATTAGGCAGAAAGGATTAATGGTAGTGCAAAGGCCTTTCCACCTGGTACCCACTCTAGCAACACCTGTGATTGCAGAGGACTTCCATCTTTAGGTTGTGCCACAAATGGTGTTACAGTGTATGATTGGGGCCAAGGGATGTGAGAATTCCTGAGGCCTGCGCATAGCTGTGTTAATCATGTTACCATAACCACAGGTTTTAGCTTTCCATAACCATAATTGCAGCGTCTTTGTGAGAAATGCGACCATCCGCACGTGGAGCTGGAGAGTACGCTCAGCTAGGCTTTTTTAATTTTTTAATAATGAAAATTAATGATGGGAGATCAGCCTCTGAGAAATGTGTGCAGCCATTCCGCACCCATTTCATCTGTTTCCCGCACAAAGCACATAGTCAAGTGTACTCTGGGAAGACACATCCGACAGGACCTGTCTTCCCCTGTCATATTCAGCTGGAATGTGACAGCCATGGGTACATCAAAGCATTCCAAGAAGGGAGAAGGCACACCTTCCTCCAGCCATGAGCAGTCTAATGTGAATATCAAAGGCTCAATGGGTCTGCATTCCTTTTGTCTACTCTGGTTGGTGGCAGTACATACTAACAAGATAATTGAGGCAAGCCTGAGAGGCTTGGTTGCTGGAATAGACAACTGGAATGCGGGAAAAACACCCATTTGGTATAGTTACCATATCTCTGTATGAAAGGCAGTGAATGGCCTCTGTGGGTCCAGCAGTTACCGCAGGTGTCCCTGCAGAGCAGACCCCTTTCAGAGGGGAAAAGTAAGTGATTTGGGGGAGACAAGAAGTCTACTCTCGCCACATACTTCAAGGGAAACTTGCGCTTTAATCAAGGGTTACAGAGAACTCGGTTAGCCTGAGAGACACTTTGATCTACAACCGACAGGAAGATGGGTGGGACTTAGGATATGTTGTCACCCCTTGTCGGTCCTGTTTTTATTTATTTATATTTGCATTTTTAAAGCGCTCACACAGCCCTCGGGCACGAGGCACTGTTACAGGAATTGTTTGTTTTTTTAAGTTGCGTAATTGTTTTTTTTTTGTTGTTGTTTTAGCTGCGTATTTATAACGTGCTTAAACACCCAGAGATTTCTAAGCGCGGACCCGGGGATCGAACCTGTGTTGCTTCGTGTCGTCTTGCTTCTAAGTCACGTACGTTGCCGCTGAGCTATCCTCCCAGGACACTCACAGAGCACTCTGGTCCTAACCTCATGCATAACAGAAGATTGTTAGTGGGGACCCAGGATTGGTTTGTTAAGGTAGGCTTAGCCTGCACGAATCACTGGGGCCCATGTGGCTTTAAAACTGGGCTGAACTTCTCACTTAGCATATCATTTGAAGACTTTGAAAGAAGTAAGAAGGACTCGTTTGGACTCAGGTAGAAGGTACAGTCTACCTTACATCTTTTGCCAGTGAAAGAAGGCCAGGAGTTCCAGGAGGGAGGCAGGATCCCTCCCCTAAACATGTCACAGGGAACAGAGGGAGATACCGGACTCAGAGGACCCGTCCAGCAGCTCCAGAACCGGTACCCAGCCAGCACACAGCATGCCCTGCTAGGTTCTGCCAGCAAGCTTCCTAGGTGGGAAGTGCCAGAGAGTCTCTGGACAAAGGACAAGGCTGTTGCCTGCAATCACTCTCCTGAGCTTTGGCCCGTCCACCTTGAAAGGAGGATACGAGCCCTGCGAACAAGCTAGGAGGAGAACCACACAAGCCTCATCCAGCGTCCATCTTTTGAGGGCATTTTCGAGATAGTGGAGTCCTCGAACTGCGTCTGGCTGCACCGCTGACTGTTGTCATGCCGCAGTCACCAGAGCCATCTGAGACACCTCGAACAGCATTCCAGATCCGTCAACAAGCACAGAGACCACGACTCTTGGTCCTGTGTCGCCGTGCCGGACAGCCTGCTGATGTCTGTCTGGTCACGCTTGCCGAACTTCCTGCTGCCTGGTACCTACAGCTGTCTCCCACCACTAACTCTGTCTCAAGGGCTGCAAAGCGTCCTGGAATCGCCTCAACGCTGTTGAGCACCAAAAACTTCTTCAGCACCAGTTACATTGTGGTTCTGCCCCCGTGGTCCTTAACTGAAGTCCCCTAGAGACAGTTACGACCCTTTCCCACCTTGGAAACTGTCTGTCCTCTATGTTCCTTTACAGCGTGGGTTGTATTTTGTAGTGTGCTAGAACTGTCTTTTGTAGTAATAATAAAGTAGATATGTGTATACAACTTTGACTGGACAGTCCCTTTTATCATTGGGTAATAATTGTGTTTTCGCTGTGATGCAACGAACCAACAATCCATGACCTTGCAGAGATGAGCCTGCGTTCCGTCCATGTTACCAAAATTGGATAAGGAAGTCTTACAATTCACTTGTATTCCAATCTGTTTGGATCCCTTCTGGCGTATTAGAGGTGTGGGGCTGATTGATGGTTTAGAAACCGATATTCATCCATGGACCACTGGTGCCCCAGAAGTTGATTTTTCATAGTCTTCATCACCCAACCCGCCTCCATAGACTTCAGTGGCCTCATCCTCGCCCCTAGCCCTCACCTCCATTGACTCCAATGAGATCACCCTCCCAGCAAACTCGATTTGCTTCCTGCCAGCAAATCAACTTCACCCCCAAAAATGATTCAATTCGTCTTCAATGGGTTCACCCTCCTAGCCAAGTTGTATCCCCCTCGCAAAATGGCTCACCTTGATGGACAGAAGCAGGACATGCTCCCAGCAAACCTGCATCACTTTCCTAAAATGGTTTAGCTCCATTGCCTTCAACAGCATTGCTCACCCTGAAAGAATGTACCCCCATTCTTTTCAATAGCATCAGACTTCCAGGTCATTGGCCTCGCCCTGCCAAGCTCTCCCAGAAACCCTGCAACATCCTCCTGAAAACGGTTCCCTGTCATTGACTCATTGGCTAGTATCACATTTCGATATGCAAACTTTGGCTCTCCAGATATTTTGGACTACAACTCCCATTGGCCCATCCCAGCATAGTCAATGGTGAGGGATCATGGGAGTCATAGTCGACAACATCTGTAGAGCCACAGGTTGCAGACCTCTGCTCTACATGCTTTATGACTCCTCCCACTTCTGTGCCCTGTAACCCTTTCAACATATCTGGCATCACCCTCATTAGCAAGTCACCGTTGAGAGATGACCCCGAGGTTTGACCTGCGTTCTATTTTTAAGCCGCCTGGCTTGATATATGCAATGTGCTGGGAGCCCTGCACGCTGTCACAAATGCTCAGCTGCGATTCATGTTTGTCTAGCCTGCAAAGTGACCTTCTTTCCAGGAGCTCTTACGCGCTTGTGTTTTTTCTTTCTTTTTCAGGATCCACCCAGTTTAATCCCACATTGGTAGCTGAGGCCGAAGAGATCAAGCAGAACATCTGTAGGTTAAATCAGGAGGTAAGCATGGCACACAGATGTTCATTAATCACCAGGTAATGGTGCCACCACCACCAGTATCTAGTCATAGCATCGAATGCCAAAGCATCGAATGCCTTACCATCTAAAAGAAAGCGGCAAAACAAAGCATCTCATGCAGTTTTTTTTTAAGGTAAAGGGTTTATTTTAATTGTATTGGGTTTTTAAAGGTTAAAAAAATGGGTGTTGGTGGCGGCAAAAAGAAAAAAAATGCATTCAATGCTTTTTTTCTGACGCTTTTTAAAAAATGGTTTGGCATTCGATGCTATGACTATAAACCCCACCAACGTCGCCCCAAATTGATGTGTGATAGATGGAAGGTTATGAATGTCTCTATTCCACTAGCATTTTTCTGGTGGCAGCCCTCAAGACCCTTGCATTTCAGCCTGCTATGACATTACAGAAGGGGAAAGACCATGTGCAAATCCGGCTTGGTGCAACCCCGAAAGAAGCAGTCCCACCCAAACTGCTAGGTCACGTCCATGTGCACCAGAGCACAAGGAATCCTAGACATGTTTCAGCCACCTCTGTCATGCCTGTCCTGTGCTTCACCTGGCAGCTTTCTGTAGCTACCTCACCAGAAAGATCACTTGGACTGGGAGCAGTTTCAGCCGTATCAAAAGTCAGCATGGGCACCTGGGGAAACAACCTTGCTTCCCTGTGCAGGGAGTCTGTACACCCAAATATATTGTAACAAGCATTGGCAATTGCAACATTTCTGGCTTTTGTATAGGCATTTGATAGGCTTTTTGTTGGCTACTCTCATAGTGGTACTCCCTGGCCATTAGATGGCAAAAGCTGGAAAATGGTGAATTTGGGCATATGATGTCAGTGCCTGGAAAATGCCTACTTAATAACTATACACAATCTAAAACTTTTGGTTTGCCAATACATGCTTTAACATGAATTTAGTGCAAAGGACAAATGTGAGAACATGCATGCTTCATATGAATTAAGCCGCTAAAGCCGCACTTGGTTAAGAGCTTTTTATTACCCTGGTAGCTAATTTATAGCTGCAATTAAGACATTAATTCTGAGAATAATGCTTAGAAATAACAGTGCCAGACGATGCACAGCCGAAAGGGCCTTGTTACAAGTACGACAGTGTGGTAAAAAACAGAGGTAATGTGGCAATAATTCCATTACCGCTATTTTACTGCACTGCCGTACTACTGGTTTGTCACTGAGGCAGAGGATTTTCCTCCAGCAAAAGGCTGGAGGAAAATGTGCGGCTTTACTGTCAAAAAATCGGCAGAATTACTGGCAGCGGAATTACCACAGTGGTAATTCCATTGAAATCCTAAGGACTCCAAAAAATTGGGATTTATACGGCCTTCCGTCACTTGTAATCCAGCGGTAAATCTGCCAGACCAAGTGGTAGTAATTCCGTTTGGCGGTATTCTGGCAGATTTACCACCAGAATACTGCCAAACTTGTAATGAGGCCCACAGTTTGATGTTATTGTATGACAGAGTTAGCTCATATAAATACCAAGAGGATGGGTTTTGGGTGGGGAGGATCAGGTAGTGAATGGGAATGGCCTTATGGGTGGTCAATGGGTGAATAAATAACCAAACACCCCCCACAGGCTGTGTGTCCCTCCTCGCATCCCATCTACCTCCCAGCTGTACCCCTGTGCAATCCTTTCAGGTTATATAGGGCGGACCCCAGCGCCACTTGATAGCTAAAATTAAAAAGAGTGTGTGCCTTTCCTGGACCTCTTGACAGAATCTGGCCTCCTTGATTGTAGTGTCACCATCAGCCCTGAGCCCAGCAGCTGGAGGTGAGTAGGGTCACAGTTCAAATTGATGTATGAGTACCCCAAGCCCCCTGCCAAAAGCCCGTCACAACACGCCTGCTTAACCTGCAACACAAATGCATGGAAGGGGGTGTCCTTGGTTTAATGCAAACGAGCAGAAGTAAAACCATGAACATGTTTTTCTATTTTTGGGCACTAGGAAAGGGAATTATGATTTGTCAGATATGAAACCCTGTGGAGATGTAGGTCACCCAGATAAACATAAGCCAGAATTGATGCGGTGACCCACTTTCCCTGAGTGGCCTCTGAGATTCTGTCTCGTTTTTCTACTAGGGCACACTAGAAGGGATTACGATATCTTACCAGTCTGAGGGGCTCTTGCACATCTTCTAGAACAGGGGTCTGCACCCTGTGTCCGTCAGTGTATTTTGGACTACAACTCTGATGATCCGTCACCATTGGCCACGCTGGCCAGGGCTGATGGGAGTTTATTTATTTATTTATTTATTTATTCATTGGACATGTGTAAAGCGCTCCGAACCACCCAGGGGTATCTGGGCGCTGGTTGTAACACAGACATGGAACAATTACAGAAGTGGCGGCAAGGCCTGCCTAAGTGCAGTACTGCACAATCAACAAACTAGTAAGCGCAGTAGAGGAAGACATGGTCCGGCCGGAAGGTATGTCTAAGGTGTCTAAAACATCTGGTTGTTGTCGAAAACATCTGGTGAACTAAAACGTACATGTAGACTCATGTCCTAGAGCGTCTGACATCAAAGACCCCTTACCAGTGGTCGAAGTAGAGGAACTGTGGTCCCCTGCGCCGCCCTCTTCTACTCCAGCACCAGTGCCCCCACGCCCCGCTTCCCAGCGACCCCATTCTCAAATCCCCACAATGCAAACACCACACCATCCACTGCACCCCACACTGCTTTAGTTACAGTACTATTAAGACAGATGAGAGCAGAACGAAAGAAAATGCAGCATTTAAATAGCAGCCATTGATTGGTCATTGCCCCTCACAGCATGCAGCTCATTGATTGGTCATTGTCCCTCACAGCATGCAGCTCATTGATTGGTCATTGTCCCTCACAGCATGCAGCTCATTGATTGGTCATTGTCCCTCACAGCATGCAGCTCATTGATTGGTCATTGTCCCTCACAGCATGCAGCTTTAACCAGAGTCCCCCTTTCCAATCCTCCACCATCCCACTTCTTAAGGGACAAGCCTAGGGCTCTAGCCCCACACCCCTGCGCATCACCTGTACAGGCTTGACACTGGGTTTGCAGCAATCCATGAGTATCTGCAAAAGGCAAGCATCAGTGCTGACAGCAGGGCGTTGCGACTGCTTGACAACGAGCGGTTCATTCCCAGGGCGTTTATACAAAGAAACAACAGCAACCCTCCATCTGCAAGATAGTTCAACATGGCGGGCCACTGGAGTGTTACCCACACGACCCGGGTTCAAATCCCCAGTAGGGAAGAAGCTTTATTACTCTCAAACCGTGATTATTGCTGAATTTGTGACTGTGAAGCGACCTTTTGTGCATTGGGTGGTGTGTGTCTTGTGCACGGTGGGACAGAGGTTTATCTGTGCGGATTGGGGGAGTGGGTGCAGGGTATGGACTGAATACAAATCCCATCCATAGTGCTACAGAGAGTTTTTCTTTTCAAGTCACGCAAACATGGACGGATTTACCAAAAGCTTGGCTCCATAGCTGGCTTCGCAGCCAAGTATTAGGTTCTGGAACAGTTTCAAAGGTATCCAGATCAGAGCCCACTGCAGTGATTGGTGAATGCAGGATGACACGTTTGATTCAGGCAGCAATCTTAGATTCACAAAGTTTGTGAACTGTGTGCATTTTAAAGGAACCTTAGCACCCTGGGCGAGGGAGCCAGCCAATCAGTTGGCTAGGAACGCGGGCCTTAACCGCCGGTGTAACCCGTGTTTCAAGCTGCATGATGGCCAGGTCCCCCGCAGCCATCTCCCCCCACCCTCCGTCCCCCTTTTTCTATCTTTATTAACCCCCACCGATTACCTTATTTCCACTGCGGCGGCCCTCGCAGCCGCACCTTTCACGACTGCCATGGCTGCCATGGAAAGGGAAGAGGATTTTCCTTCCTACAACGGGACGCATGCAGCGCTTTTTGCTCAACATTTTTGGCTGAAAAAACAGATTGAAAAATATAGGGGAGGGTATATAAGTGGGTAGGGCAGTGGGAGGAAAGGGAATAAATAAGAGGGCAGCGGGATTTGGGGGGGAAACCACGCATAAAAAATAAAAATTCTGATGTGTTTTTTTCGGCCAAAAAAGTTTGGTAAATACCACCACAAAATAAAATGGGGGTGAATGAACATAGAATCTGGCAGGGCGATGCCATCTGAACTGGACCAGAGGAGGACACGGGCGGGAATTTTGGAAGGTGTATATCTTTGGCCCCATTGAATGGAACAGCGTGAATATACAGCCTACTTGAAACTAGTATCTAAAGTTAAATTAAGTTCCACCCCAGGGAAGGCACGGGAGGGGGGAGGAGGCAATGTTAGATTGGGTGAAGGGCTTAAAATAAACATTTGTTGTTAAAAGTTGGCATGTAAAGCCACTGTAAATGAGGCATGGCTGAAGGGCATGCCGTGGGCGCAGTTTGCGGTGGGCCTAGCTACAGGGCCATGTGCACTGGGCACTGCCGGTAAGGGCGCTGGCTCTGTGGGATCAAGAGAGGCCATGCCAAGCGAATAGTGTTTGTTGGGCATATGGAGCATGCCTTTCATGTAGGAGGGTTATGTGCTGCTGGGCATGAACACAGGCCATGCCCATTGGGCACTGCAGGTATGGTGACCTGAACTATGCTATGTGGTCATGGCCAGCAGGTCCCGCATGTAAGGGAAAAGTGGTAGCAAAGCCACAGCAGGTCCAGTCACTGTGCCTTGCCCTAGATGATGCTTAGATGATGTACTGTTGTCATTGGGCAGATGCCAAAGGACTGTGACCATTGGAACAGTAGAGAATCGGGCAATTAGGATTTGGACCGTATTATTTCCATTTTGTTTGTATTTAGAGAAGGGGTACCTAGTTCATTGGTGGTAGGACCAGGACTAATTGGCACGTGGCTATGGTAACAGACACATGATCTAAACAACATGGCATGTGAGGCTAGCCAGAGCAATGTCAGTAGTTTTGATTAATTCAAGCCTTCCATCCAACACTTTTTACTTTCAATCTAAGTAGGTCAACAAGCCAAAAAGGGAGCAAGAGGGTGTATATGGGCAAGATTACACGTAACACAGGGCCGACACATTCAGCCATTGGTCACCTTGAAAACAAAGAAAATCCTTACATCTACCAGTTAATTACCATACTCTGTGTGACCTGATTAGGAGGGTGAGAGGCAGAGCAGGTCTTCTTTTTCACAGGTGCACTGGGATGAAATGGACCAGGCTTTAAAATGTGCACTCACCATTGGAGAGTGATAATTCACTATTAGCAAATGGAAATGGTGTGCAGTCTGTATTTGGAGAACCAGAAATCATGCCATTAGCAAATTACCTTTATGTTAAGTCCTGTCTGGATATTGGCATATTGTATTCCTGCCCAGCGTGACCCAGGCCTTGGTCTGTGGTGATATGATATATGTTATTTATAACACGCTTAATACCCAGAGGTTTCTAAGCATGGGCCCAGGTTTCAAACCTTTGTTTCTCCGCGTCGTCTTGCTTCCAAGGCGAGCACGTTGCCCCTGAGCTATCCTACCGAGAGAACATTTTAGTTGATTTCACCCAACGTGGTGCTCGAACCCATGACCCAGAGATTAAAAGTCTCATGCTCTACTGACTGAGCTAGCCGGGGTCGCGACTTGTGTCAAGCAAATGGAAGGGGATTTGCTGATTTTTGCACTGTCCCCCTAGCTACACCATCAAAGAGGGTATACGCTTTTAATAAAACTCACGCCCCTTCCAATCTGCATACTAACACCACTGCCCTCATTACCACGGCCTTGTCCAAAACAAATTTAGGGAGCAAAAACCCCTCCAAACTTGCTCTCAACCTTGCCCTGAGCAACGCACGCTCACTCCCTGCCCACGTCCTAGACATCCATGACCTCCTATCGGTTAACGGCCTTGATGCCCTAGCAATCACAGAATCATGGCTACACACAACCTCAGGCCCGGCCTTATCATTAGCCATTCCCCCTGGCTACACCATTTTTAGGAGTGATAGGCCTAACTCTAGGGTTGGTGGAACCGCTTTCATAGTCAAAGATGACATACAAATAAGGCAACTTAATACTTTGCTCAACGAACTTTGCAACATCACCTCACTAAAACTGACCACCACCCCCACCAATACCATTACTATCCATTTTGTCTATCGCCCACCAGGCGCCATCAACTCCTTCGGCCACAATTTCTCCTCCGAAGTGACCCTCCACGGAAACCTTAATCTCAGACTTAACGACCACACTGACCTACCTGCCTCCTCTCTCTCCAACTCGCATTCTGCCCTAGGCTTCTGTCAATGCATCAACAACCCCACACACATCAAAGGACAAGCTCTTGACTGGCTAGCTGACCTCAATTGCAATATCTCCATTAAAGCCAACACGCATTGTCCGTGGTCGGACCATCACATAATTACCTTCTCAACCCCTCTTGCTCTGCACACTAAACCCCCCACAAAGTGGCTACCGCCATCACTGGCACACAGTTATAGGAAACTCACCAAAGAGAATCTTTTACCTTTACTTGGCCCACTCAAATTGGAATTCCTCAACATACCGGATCCACAAATCCTAGCTGATCCTTACACTAGCATTCTATCTGCTGCTGTCAATGCTATCGCCCTTCTAGTCCCAAAAGAAGTGAATCCCACAACTCACGCTAACTCTTGGTACTCCCAAGAGCTGGCGGACCTTAGGACAAAACAAATATCTGCAGAGTCCTGTTAGAAAAACACCCTTACTGACACCCTCAAACAGAAATTCACTAGCCTGGCTAAACAATACAAACAAGCCATCATTACAGCTAAAGCCTCTACCTTCAACACTAGAATAGCCAATGCCAACTCAGGCACGCAAGAGTTATTCACCATCGTGAGAGAGTTTGAAACTTCAGTCCCCCAAGTCTCTACCCAGAACAAAGACGCTACCTGGTGTACAAGCATACAGAATGCTAGGCTGCAAAAAATTGACATGCTACAAAATAAATAGTCTCCAAACAATCCAACATTAAACACTACCGCCAGAAAACTCCAGCCATCCATGCCACCACGTTCAACACCCCCGACATCCCACGCTTCAGCTTAAATAAAATATCCACTCAGGGCACACTACACATCTTGAAAAGCCTCAAGCCGTTGAGATGCAAAGGAGATGTCTGCCCAGCCTCACTCATCAAAGACTGTGCGGACACACTAGCCCCCATCATCACAGAATTCATCAATGCCTCCTTCACTAAGGCAAGGTCCCATCCAGCCTTAAAGAAGCTCGGGTCTTACTGCTACTAAAATAACCTCTCTTGACCCAGCCATAACGAATAACTACAGACGGACCTCCCAGTACCGTTCCTTCTGAAAATACTTGATAGAGCTGCCTATGCCCAGATCCAACGCCATCTAGAATCAAGCCACATCCTAGGTGTCTGCCAATCGGGTTTCCGTCCCGGCCCTCTTACGGAGTCGACACTACTCAATCTCAAAAACCAAATGGATGATATCAGGGCCAAGGGCAAGCCTGCCTTACTCCTCCTCTTAGACCTGTCCGCGGCTTTCAACTTAGTAGACCACAGCATACTATGCCACCATCTCACTTCTGCAGCCGCCTTCTCCCCAGAAGCAGCAGCAGGGATTACCTCCTTCCTAGAAGGCAGAGTTATGAAAGTATTCTCTGATAAGGCATGTGCAGTGCCTGCTCCTATCAACTGCGGAGTCCCCCAAGGGTCATGTGCCTTTACCACACTTTACAACTTCTTCACAAAGCCTCTCTTTGACCTCTTAGACGCTCAGGGTATAGTTTACACTAACTATGCTGATGATACCCAAATTCTCCCCTCCCTCTCAGACGACTACACCAACGATGCCGCCCTTCTCAACTCTCCAAATGCCACTATCCAAGCCTGGATGGCGACCTATGGCCTTTGACTTTATGACGAGAAGACAGACTCCTCCAAATTGTGCCACATACTGTGCTAACAAAACTTGACCCGGACTATACAGCCTTCAACATCGATGGTATCAAGATCACTGTCTCACCCACAGTGAAAACCCCAGGGGTCTACTTAGACGCTACCCTCTCCTGTTCCTGCCAAGTACATGCCATATCCTCATCAGCAGCATACGCCACCAAACTCCTCAATACTGCCAGACCATATCTCTCAGCAGATAGCCAACTTACAATAGCCAGGGCGGTGGTAGGCGCAAAGCTGGACTACTGCAACGCCCTCTCCAATGGCACATCCTCACACAATATAGAAAAACGTCAGACTATTCAAAATAATGCACTACCAGCTGCCTTAAACCTGCCCAGAACTGAACATATTTCAGAAGCCCGGAAATCAGTAAACTGGTTCCTATCCATCAAAGAATCCTATTCAAGACACTTACCATCACACATAGATGTATCTCAAAATCATCCCGCCCTATCTGGCTCAAAAACTTGTTATGCACCAAATGGATAGGCCAACTAGAATGCCTTACACTCATAGACTGGTGCACCCAAAATTCAAGCGCACCTGAGCTGGAGGCTCTAGCTTCCCTGTCCTCGCCGCAAAAGAATGGAACCCCCTCCCTCTGGCATTGAGAGCGGAAGAATCCTATTGGGCCTTTCCGAGAGCCCTCAAAACCTGGCTATTTGCATAATCTCTATCGTGACTGACCCCCTCAACCCTTGTACCCTCTCTGTAACTCATGTGCAATGAAATCTGATTTATGTAACTTGTATGCTCTGATTATACACCCTGGCCTTCATTACGAGTCGGGCGGTACAGGGTTAATGGCACCGGTAAAGGTGCCGGTGCCATCAACCCTGTACCGCCCGATTCCGAGATCCCCTCGCCGGACCCGCTCTGCACGTCTGGTATCACCAGACGTGCAGAGCGGGTCCCGCGAGGGGAAGAGGTAGCAAACAACGGGCCAACTCGAAATGGCCCGTTGTTTGCTCCCTCTCCCATTCCCATTCAGCCCTATGGGGGCTGAAATGGGAATGGGGAAGAACCGGTCCGGGTCCTCGGAGGGAGGAATTACCGGGCCTTCCGACCTCGGAATGGCCCGGTAAGTCCTCATTCCGAGGACCCGGACCCCGACGCATTTTCGGCGGCAGCCATGCCGCCAATAGCGGCATGGTTACCTCCGAACTCGTAATGAGGGCACCCACCTCTTGTATTTGTTATGCTTCTCAATGTATAAGCTGATTGCCTGCGGGCTACATGCAACTGGTTTCCACAAGCGCCCTAATGCCTGAGGGTTTGTGTGTGCTATATAAATACATAAATAAATAAATAAATAAATAAAAATAAATAAATAAATATGACTGGTGTAAGGATGTGTGCAATCCCAAAAAAAGTGCCATTTGGCACCCCCACCTCCCTAGAGCAAGGACAGATGTGATGTTTTAGTGTTCAAAATGGCACCCAAGCGTGTGTCCTTGCCCTGTTAGGGTGCTAGACAGCTGCTTGTTATAGCCTTATTTTGGCACCGGCCCCATTAACACATTTATGATCTATCATTTCACCTTCATGGTACTTTTGTATCAAAGTCTTGCGGCCGCCGATCTGCCGATGGGCATTTCTCTAGGCACTAGCCAACAATAATCTGGCCAGGCATAAGACAGAAAAGAAACAAAAGGTTTCCCACCACTTTTCTTCAGAGAATAAATCTCGAAATCTTGTATCTGCTTTGTGAGTTCAGAGTTTCTGAATATATATTCCTGATTCTAGTAGGAACAGGTGTACTGAAACACTAACGGCCTCATTACGGGTTTGGCGTTGCAGGAATAATTGGCAGTAATGTGGTGATGTGTTACCACTGCACTGCTGCACCACCAAATTATAGGTTTGACAGTGTGGTGGAGGAAAACCTCCAGCAAAATTCCAGAGGTAATTCCTCTGCCTTAGTGTCAAAATGCGCCCATTTCTGCAGTATTACCGCCGGTGGTAATACTGCCAGACCAAGTGGTGGTAACAGTAATACTGTTTGTTGGTATTTCACGTAATGAGGCTGTAAGTGTGGACATGTTGCAAAATAATGCCTGAAATGATTTGATTGAACACATGCATATGTTGCACGAGGTTCTCTCTGAAACATTCAGAAGGGTGTATAATATAGATGAAATACAGTATTATCTGGCCTGAGTTAGAAGTTAGCTGATAGTACTTATTGAATATCATGTAAACAATAGCAGTGGATACAGTTTTGGATAAATCTTCCTTCCTGGTTGCTTTGTCTGGTTTAGTGAACCATTCACCGCTGATTGTTGTGAACTATCCCTGTACCTGGGGAATGCCACTGTGAGATCCGGCACTTTAGGAATATTTCAATGGTTGGGATAGGCATTCTTTCAGTATTTGGCTGGATGGCAACAGGGCACTATACTCTGACTAGGGTGATTCAGGATTCTGTGCATAGTGGAGGAGGTGGGCGATCTGAAGGCATGAAGTGTCTGGGAAGCTGGGTAGTTCCTAACCAGGGGATTTGGTTGGATTCGTGTCTTAAGGACCTCTTCTTGAGGAATGGAAAGGGGCAAACATTCCCTCTTCGCCCGCGGTGGCCTCTACGTGCACCACTCACCTTAGGCTGGGCAATCAATACACAAGTGGTCACATTTCCTCGCACAGCCGGGGGTCTCCACACTCTATCAAGCTCAACAGGAGCTTGGGAAATTTAGCAACCAGAATACTAATGGCCTCCCACAAGCTAGATCAAATTACACAAAACCCACATTTTGGGAAAACAAAGGCCATATTTAGTACGACAAAAAGCATAATATCAAAAAAACATTAAAAGAGAAGATAACACTGTATGATCCATGAGAGCACAGGAATACATTGGCCGCTGTTTGAGCTGCTCCTGTTGCCCCCAGAGCCGCTGTGAAGAACTGGAGTTGCCTTCTCCTTGATCATCAGTTACCCAAACTCTTGTGCGGAGGAGCTTCATTCCACCTGGTAACTCCCCTCCGCACCCTTCGGAGGACACCAACCGGCTTGCATGCCCCAAGTCCTTTGATCCTGGTCCCCATCCCTGCAGACCAGAGTGCCATTGATATTTGAGCACCACATGAAGGCATAACGCCCACTCAATGACCCCTTGAGAAATGTCCTCACAGCATCTGATGACAACAACAATCCCCAATCCCTCGCCTTTTATGCATCATTAAAATCGCCACGCATTCCTCATCCCCCACACAACAGAATCATGGGGAGGGATAGTGGAAACAAGCTCAAACTATGCTGGATCCCGCAAGTGTCATGGCGAAGGTGGTAACCACGGCAACGGTGCAATAGAGGCCACGCCGGTGTGGAAGGGCCACTTCTTCTGGTCCCCAAAGAGACCCCGAAATCGGGTGGGCCTCTTCCAGTGCCGGGTCCTTACATCACACGCCGGCAGAGGTGATGCACCACCCGCCCTCAGGTAGGCGAAGGGTGGGGGCAATTCTCATATGGATAGCGGCACTGCTGCCTACCCGGGCCTGCTTTCTTCATTGCCTCTGAGGTCACCTACTAGGACTGCCCTGGCTTCAGGATTCTCAGCCACTTGCTAGGATGTTTATGTTCATATACACACCCACACTACTGTGTCATCAACAGCCTTCATAGAATGCCAAATGGACAATCAATTAATACTAGAGGAAATAATGCAGCCATAACAAAAGTTACCAATGCTATAACAATTGTCTGCGAAGTGGGGATTTGTATTTTATTTTTCTTTAATGTATAAAGCACTTTTTGCGAAAAGCGCAAATACAAGAAAAACAAAATAGCACAATTTGATCAAACCAACTGTTCGTGATCTCATGACTTAACTTCCTATCCACTATGCCCATAGCTTAAGAATGCCCCTCCAGTTGGCCCACTGCAAGCCTGCCCTTGAGCTATGTTATGAACCTTGTACATAATGTATATTTCCTCATCTTGTACATATCTGTATATTACGATACCCATGACTGTATATAGTTCTGTATCATTGTTGTAACCTGTTTTATCCTAAGAAAAAGCGCCCAGATGCCCCCGGGTTCGGTGCGCCATGTAAGCAAATAAAAGAAACAAACAATCAAAATGAGCAAATCATCCGGATAAAAAATCAGAAGAGGGGAGAAAGGTAGAGTTTAATTGTTAGGAAGAGCAGATGGAAGATGAGCTTCGAGGTTAGGCTGAAAAATACGAAGAGAAGCGGCGGAACGAATAAAGAAGGGGAGGGAGGTGCAATGTTCAAGCAAGCCAAAGTGAGAAGACGTGCATGGAGGTTTAGGGACCGAAGGAAGAAACTGATTTTGGGAACGGAGGGGCTGGGAAGGGGAATAGAGTGAGATAAGAAAAGAGAGGTACATAGGAGCGAGACCATGGATACACTTAAAGACAATCGAGAGAAAATGATAAAGACGAGATTCGAAAGGGAGAAGAGATATAGGGCCTCATCACGAGTTTGGCGGTAACCCTTGAATCCGGCGGTCGCACTATTACCGGCGGATTTAAGGGTCCGCCAAATCAGGGCTTCAGCGGATCTCTCCCCAGCACTTAGCTGGGGGGAAATACGTCAAAAATTTGCGCTATTACCGCCGGCGGATTTCCTGAGCGTGAAAATTCCCCATTTAGCCCAATGGTGAATGGGGCATTCCCGAATGGGCTCAGTGGGGAATAGGGAATTCCATTACTGCCAAACCCGTGATCCGGCATGATCCAGTGCTAATAGCGCCGGGGGTTTGGCGGTGGGGCTAATACAGCCGGCGGTAATACCGCTGGCGTTACCGCCCAAATCGTGATGAGGCCCATCGAAAGTAAAGAAGGTGTGATTGAAGATCGAGGAGAAAGACAGAAAAGGAGACGAACAGAGGAGTTGTAGACAGAGCCTCCATTTTGCAGTGGGGAGCCCAAACATTCTAATATAGATTTTGACCGTTGCTATCGAAATATGGTAGGAAACGCTTGGCCTTTGGGCTTAAATGAACAAATAATAAAGTTTTTGCTTGTATAGTAATTGTTGTCTTCTCTGCTTTGCAGATAAATAACTTGAACCATGAGGTTGTGCAGCTCAGCAAGGAGCTCCAGCTCATGATGCACCTTCTACAGACGCTGATCGCGACACAGCATTACAACTCGACCGTAGTCTACCCATATGGAATCCATATTGTGTCCTCACCACCACAGCCGAGTAGGAAGCAGCAACCACCAGTGATTGGTTCCTATGCCGCGCCATCTTCTCTGACCCCAAGTCATGACTCTGTCGCGCCACAAACCAGGACTTCTGGAGCGGGTGGACCTTCTTCTTTCAGAGTGGACGTGACACCTGCTGAACTGCACTGCCCCCTTGGTTCACCTATGGAGTGCCGGAGGACCCAGGAGGAAGACTGCTTGCTCGCAGCCAGGGGAGACTACTGCCATGCCTCCTCTTCCTCATCTTTCATCCCCCAGACTGGCTGCCTTTATCTCGATTCTTCAGATGTGGAAAGGGGTAGCCCGCAGCCCCACGGGACCACACCACACTCAGACCAGGCTACACACCTAAGTTATTCTATCTCAGGGTCTTCAGTGTTCTGTCCGCCATCCCATCCGCTGCCTTCTGGGAGTTCGGTCCAGTCCTTCCCCAGCTGCTCCCCTCAGAATCACCCACCTACTCATAGTCCCTAGTAGTCCAGTTCTGAGAGCTTTCACTAGCGAAGTCAGGCTTCCTGCAAATGCCCGTGCCTCTACCGTTGCCTCTGATAAGGGTTGGGTCTCCTTCAGGCACACTGCGAAAGCACTGGTATCAGGTGTGAGGATGCACTCGTCTCGCCGTTCATGTTCAAGCAACAGCACCTGCTCCGAGTCATTTCTTTGTTGTATTCTTTGGGGGGCCGCCATTTTCAAAGCCAGTTACAGCTGTTACCAATTGTACTATTGGTCAATGAACGATTGTTGCAGAAAGTGTCTTGCTCAGAAAAGTAATTGTTTGCCGAGAAATTCGAAAGCCAGTGGGTTTAGAAAAGAGTACTCAGAATCTCTGAAGTTTCTGCTCAGAACTACAGAAGTTATATCTACCATAACATTGTTTTTCAGAGATTCCTTACTTACGCGGGCATATCTTCATTGGTGCGTATTTTTTATGCAGCAAGTTCTTTCTTTTAAGTGTTGCATTTCAATTGCTCCACGTCTTTGTGTTCTCATATGGCCATGTGTGGGGGGAGGAGCCGTATTCCCAGGCACAATGCATGCTTGAGGCATCACGGCAGCGCCCAGGGCAGCAAAACCAAAATTTGGGGCCCCCGTGCACCCCTGGTCATGCAGGGGGTTAGGCACATTTTTCAATAGGCGCCACAGTGCCCATTTGTTATTAAATGCACTAGGCTTCCGAGACGGGGGCTCATTTAATTTCAATAGGGCGCTTATCCATGCCTTCTCCCACCACGCCAGCTCGGTGGAGACCTTGAAAGACATGGCGGAGGGCTAATGGCGCCCAAGACGGTCGCCCGAGCGGCCCTGCCCTAAGGCCGACCCTGCATCAGGACAATACAATATGAATTGATGCGGCACCTGTGAAGCATGAGTGCCATGCAGCCTATATCTCACGCATGTGTTCCATGCTGCAGTGCTGTAGCACATGCCGCACGGCATGCCGCCTTGGCCAGCCACCTTTTCGACACGTCACTTTGCAGAATGCCTTTTGTCTGTTGCACTTTTGTGCCACAGAGCATGTCTCACTCAGCTGCTACCTCATCTTTAAAAGCACATCAATTCCCCAAGTGCTTTCTAAAGAGTTCTAATCGATTCACTCTTAGTAATTATGCATGCCACCTCCGCTGGGCAAGAACCAGGAGGACAACTGATTTAGGCTTGTGAAAAAGGTGGGCGTGGTGGAGGGTCCACAGGCTTCACGAGTCATATCATCCACTTTGGTTCCAAGTGGACTTACCCAACACTGAGCCTTGTTGTGATGCCAGAAACTTATTTCTGAAGCACCAGTCTGCCATTGGGAGAGGTCATGGCGGCACACAATGTGTGCCCTTGTGTAAAACACTGCTGTGTACTGGATGGCTCAACAAATAAGCCCCCTACTTAGTTTTTGTTTTCCTCTATATCATAGTTGCCAACATGATCCATTCCAATCTGTAGGTGCTTATACAGTCCTGGTTTTTTCTTTGAATTCTGGGAAGTGTAGTCTGAGTTTTAGATTGGGAAAAGCAGTGCTAAAAGTATCAGAATGCAAAGAAAAAACCTGGACTGGATAAGCACCTATAGATTGGAATGGATCATGTTGGCAACTAATTGTCCCGGCTACACCAAGTAGACTCTACTACCAAAGCAGTGACATAGTTTATCGTGAGCTTGTGAGTCCTTAGCTGTTTTCTGAAGGCTTTAAGGAGTCTCACAATTGTAGGCAGGAGAGGGAAGTAAGGGTCCATGTCTGCTTCCCTGCTTCCATGGCCAAGAGGGTGTTGACTCAAAGCTAGATCCATACTGCCTACTCAAGTTGGCCAGTATTTTGTGCAGCACGTATGCGCTTATGGGACAATGTTGAAGTGATGGAGTATATATAGGTAGCATTAGGGGAAAGGTCACAAAGTGGCGCTCATCTGGAGGGACCCCAACTTTAGCCGGGGTCAGCGGCCCCCTCCTCAGTGCAACATGCTCAAGCTGCACTACACCAACACCGCACTGCAGTAGATCTTCCAGCATGGCAGCAGACAGCACCACCATCCAATTCAAGAACTAGGTCCACCGTGCTGCAAAGTAAGAGAAATGGAAGCAGCGTGCTGCAGTATACAAAAGACCTTCCTCTTGGGCAAAAGACCTGTAAAAAACCTTTCACCAAGACCAAATCCCGCACTCTGGCCGTGGCACACAGGCATCTTGTGGATTGTCGGTGGAACCTGCATATTGATTGCTCTGCACGTCAACATGGAGAGAATCTGCGTGGTTTCCCGTGGCATGCGAAAAAGGGTCACCGTTTGGTTCCACAGCAAGTTTCAGCGCAAGGGTTTATTTTCCGCAAAGCATTGCAATGTGGTAGTGCAATTGGTTGGATTGAAATGAGAAGGTTTGCCGTTTAGTCTATTCCTTTTTCAGCTGCCAATGCCACAGATTCCTGTGTTGTGTTGGCCTCCTAATATGGTACGTATTTTAAGCAGGTGCTTTGATTCTGACTGCCTTGTAGGTGACACAACAGGTCTTGAAGGTCCTGCAGTCCTGCCAGGTCAATCAGTGCAGGATCCTTTGGGTGGCATTGATTTGGATGAATTTCTTCAGCCCTTCCATGAGTCCGATGGTGGTGGTGGTGTGTAAGATGCTTGTCACTTGGTCCGAGAGGAATCAACCAAATCTTCAAAAAGTCTGTTGCCTCCACCGAGAAGACTGTGCATGCGCCGGGCACTTGATCTGAGTCCTAGGTCCAGCGTGCAGGATTGCATTTGCATAGAAGAGATGGTGGGTTTTCGCGAAACAATGTGGGTTTTGATGAACGGATCACTGTCGATGATCAATCTAAATAATTTTACGTTTGTCGTGATGAGCTCTGCATCTACCCAGTTTCATGTTGGCTATGGATTTGGGCTTCTCTGGTGCTATTCCTGATCAGGTTGAAACCTGCTTTGCTTTTGTTGGGGTTAGCTTTAGGTAGGCACTTGCCTTCTATGATGGATAAAGGCATGTTAGTCGTTTAGTTGGTCGATGTCCTCGATTGTGGTGACGTTAAGGCAGAGTTAAGAATTGTATATTGTTGATGCTGGATTCTATGATTTGAAAGGAATTGTAAAATAAGCTCCATTTGCAAGTTTTGGATCACAAGGGAAACGATCAGTGCTTGAGGGCAACCGCAAGTCATTGGCCTCGGTTCAGATGAGCACGTGCCTCTTGAAGGATTTGTTGTCTGTTGCAGAGATAAAAACATTTTAAGGTTCTGTCGGCACACCCCATGATTTTTTACGGGATTTGATTGGACTTGATGATCAATGGTGTTGTAAACAGGCAAGAGTTCCATCAAAATAGATGGAAGTGGTCACCACTTCCTGGGATGAGAAGAACAGCATTCACTACCTAAACAGTCAATGGGGCTCATTACGAGAATGCCGGTCTGGAAAAAGGTGCCAGTAACAACAGTTACCGGCACCTTTTCTGGATCAGCATACTCCGAGTCTGCCAGTAGGGGCTGTGAACTACCGGCAGGCCTGACCTGCTGGTAGTTCAGGCCTGTACCAGCAGATTATTCACTGAAGCCTGGGCTCCATGAACAATGGTGCCGGTGCTTAAGTGGTTCCCACCTCATGGCATGGAAACGGGAATTTACCGTTCCTCTGCTGCTTGTAATATCCCAGTAATACCGGAATATTGGACGGTGGAAACGGTAAGCCGAGGCTAACCACCAACCACGTAATGAAGCCCAATGTCTCAATGCAGCCCCATGACCTCAAGCCAGATCGGTTGTTGTCTTGGAGGAATCTCTGTTCTTCAAATGGAGGAATCGTAGGGGAGTGAGGACTCTGGAGGGTATCAGGTATTAATATCGCCACATATATGGTCGCCGTAAATAATATCACCGGGAAAATGTAGTGGCGATATTATTTGGGTGACCATATATATGGCGACAGGGGCAAAAAAAAATGTTAAAAAAAAATAAAAAATAAAAATTGGGGGGTTGCGGGGTTGTCCCCCCCATGTTCCAGGCAACAAAGTCACCACAAAAAACGACAATTTTTCTGTGATATTTTTGCATGGCGATATTTTTGCATGGCAATATTTTTGCGCCGACATTATTACATGGAACCCTCTGGAGGTGGGCAGGAAATCGGCATCAGGAGTTGGTTCATTCAGTAACTGAAATATCTGTCCTGCTTTGAGTGCTTCTGGTAAGATTTCACCAGTGGGACATGGGTTGATGATAGTGTGTGGGGAGGGGGGCTTCTCTGAAAAGGGCTTTGCCATGGGTGGTAGCCTTGAGGATGTGAACAGGATCTATCTTTGAGAAGATCACAAATGCAGCCCGTTCGAGTGGCGTGTCTGTGATTGGAGGAGCAACAGTGGTTTGCTTGGTACTATTCATTCAATGTTTTGTCTGGTCTACCTTTCCAGTGAAGAATTGACCAGGGATGGTCTACTGGCCAATTAAGTGAGATATTGGTGTTCTGATAGTTGGCTACTGCAGTGGCTGATCACTTTAAAAAAGGTTCTACATTTAACTGGGGTTTTTTGGTGGTAGAGGCTAGATAACAGGAGGTGGCGCAGTCTTGAAGTGTGTTGAAACCCCTTCACTTTAAAGAAGGGTTTGCTCCTCATGGAGACTATTGCAATACTTGACTCGTCGTCGGATAATTTGGATGCTGGGAAGCGTTTTCTGCACAAAGAGGGTTTTAAGTTTTCTGAGGTTGTCTCAAGTTAAGTGACACAAGACATGGCAAAAGGCCCCGGGTCATTTATTGAAAGCCTATGATTGGAAACGTGTATCCCCAGTGACATCAATGGAACACATCACCCTACACAAACCACTGAAGTAGCTGCAGTAAACAGCGGGACACTTTACAAGTCACAGGGGGAAGTACACAGTGAGGGAAGCGGAAATGCAAGGGAGGTTGCCTATGGTGAATGCTACTGCACATGCGTCCTGGGTCCAAGCCCCTGATATCATTTCGTACATTTATGGACAGCAATTGCACGTTTTCCCAGGTCAGGTGTTAAGCCAGTGCTGACCTTTTAACTCAATTAGAAATACATTCAGCGACTTGTGTAATATACATTGAAATACAAATACACAAAGGTGGTCATTTTGCACTGAGCAGAGTGCAAAATGAAAGCGTGAAAGCAAGGCGTAATCCCTTTACACTTTTGAGATCCAACAGATTTTCGTGCCATTCCAAGGCATAGGAGGGGCACAAAACGGAGTTTGCATTTACACTTTGCTTTCCTCCTCCGTAATGGAAGAGCACCAGGATTCACGCCTGCATGAGATTTTCATTCAGGCACAAAACCAAGGGACTCCTATGGAATCCGCTTTGCGTTTGCACCTGCTAATGAGCAGACGGATTCCATGGGAAGCCATTTGTAATCTCGGCCTTCAAAGTGCAATTTGCAGGCGCGATTACTTTTTTGCAAAAAGAAGCGTAAAAGTGAAGTGTAAAGGTGATTTTACCTTGTTTTACTCCTCACTTTTGCACACTGCCCAGCAAATGTTCAAAACTGCCTGCAGTGGCCGTAGCAGCATTTAAGTGCTAGAATTTGCGGGACCCTGCATGCAATTTGCACTTTTGTGAAAATAAGCCCCAAAGTGATTTCAGCAAAGGAAAGAACTGCTTACACATCTCACGCCTGACATGGAACACCTTTAAGTTGCTTGTATTGCAAGGTGCTGAATGTGATGCACAGGTAGCAAATGGCTCTATGTCAGGTGTGAGAACCTCAGCCAATACTAGCCACTTACTCTATACCACTGTGCACAACAAGATCTGAAGGCCAATACCTGGCCAAACTCTTGGAGAAGCTGGCCATCTCCCAGCTTATTCTCCACACTCAATATGTTGGTTGTCTTCACGACCACCAGTCTGGCTTCAGAGCTGCCAGATACACGGAAACTGCTCTCCGGAACACCCGTGATTACCTGCTCTCTAATCTCGACTCCAGCTCTCCTTCCGTTCTCATCCTTCTTGACCATTCCTCTGCCTTTGGTACAGTCAGTCATGCTACCCTGATAAATCGGCTTAGTGATACCCTTGGCATCACTGACCTCGCTGACCTCCTTCCTCTTGGACTGATATTCCATGTTTCAAATGGGCCCTTTTCTGCCCACCATCTCACTCTCCACTTGTGGAGTGCCTCAGGGCTCTATCCTCTTGCCTTGGCTGTTCAACATCTATCCAGCTCCTCTAGCACACTTCATCTCCACCTTCTCTCCTAACTTCCAGTGTTATGCGCATGGCAGGCAGCTCTCCTCCAAGCTTCCCTCCTCTGCCTCCATGTCCTCCCTCATTCCTGGCTGCCTGTCTGCTATTCAGGCATGATGCTCTGCTAACACTCTCTGCCTTAATGCCAGTAAGAATGACATCCTTCTCATTGGGACCCCTGCTTCCTCTTTCCCTCCCACACTCTGGCCACCCTCCGTGGGCCCCCTTCACACCCCCTCTTGTGAGGCAAACAACCTTGGTCTCATCTTTGACTCATCTCTCTCCTTCTCCCCTCACATCACAGACCTTGCCAAGAAGGCCAACTTTCAGCTGCACCGTCTCACAGGCAGTCTACCTTTCCTCACCTTCCCTCAGAAACTCAATGTCTCCAGAGTTCTGGGCCTCTCTAGGCTGGACTACTGCAACAGCCTCTCAATCTGCCTAAATCGTCCCTTCGCCCCCTTCAACTAATTCAGAATAGGACTGAAAGACTTATCCTTGGCCTCAAGCCCACGGACCGCATCTCTCCAGTCCTAAATTCTCTCCACTGGCTCTCAGTTGCTGTGAGGAACAAATTCAAGACCCTCTGCATCATCCACAAGGCTTTCTGGGGCCTGGGACCCCTCTACATCCAACTCTCTCTCCCTAGATACAGCCGTGCTCGTGTTTTTCGGTTACCTGGCTCTAGCTCTCTGCAGATCAGACGCTTTTCCAAGCAGAGAGTGGGGGGTAGATCTCACTCCTCCGCAGGTGCCACCCTCTGGAACGGCTTCCCTGACCCTCTCAGACTTGAGCCGTATCTCCTTAAGTTCCTGAAACTTCTAAAGACCGTGCTTTTCTCTTCTTCCTTCCCTCTCCCCCTCCCCTGCGCCCTCACCTGCCTAGCTGGGCCTGCACCAGTGTAGCCCTTCCAGCCCCTTACTTCGCACTTAGCTCATGGATCTTCCTCCCCCTCCACTCTCTGCTTTCCCCTGGCTCTGTCTTCCTGGCCTCCCCTAGCACTCGATTTTCCCACTGTCCCGTCTGACCTGACCAGCACTTCCCTCTCCCTTGCACTTCTTTTGTTGCACTTGCATGTTCCGAATGTCACAAGGCCTAGTATAACCGTTTTTTGTTTTTGTTCTCCTTCCTTGCCCCACCCTCTTGACTTGTTGCACCTCGAAACACATTAGGCCCAATTCATGGCATTTCACACAGAAATCATGCAAGGGCTGCGCACCGAGAAGTACACTGTGTGAGCCTGAGCACAGAAGAAAAATGCGTTCTCTGCATTTTCATAGAACTGTTTGCTCAAAGTAACCGTAGTCGTAAGTCACGGCCGGAACGACCCCGTCACGCCCATACGCAAAGCGACAAACTGCCAGATCAGAACATTTGTGAGTTTACCTGGGCACGAATACACGCACCCTTCAAACAGTTTGTGGGGTCCCCCGCAAACAGACCTACATCTTGGGGACACTGCACGGGGTACCCCGTAACCGTATCCGACACCCTGACAACATGCGTATAAAAAATCGTAACTAGCCAATAACTTGGGATATCTGCGTGCGAATCCCTGTAAAACGTTCCTGCACCCCGCTACACTGCTTACGCGCACCTCTAAGTTACATCAGAACCCCAGTTGAGTACAAACACCCAGAAATCCAACATGAAATCCCACTGCCACATTGCAAGTCCTACACGCAAGTGTACTTACACCTGCCTTCGGGTGGCGGATCTTCTGGAGGACTTGTGTGGCCATTTCCTAGCCAAGAGGTTGTGCGATCGAATCCATGAATACGTCTCGGGCCGCGCAATAGTGAGTGTGTGAGGGATTGCCTGCAGGCCGTCCCTTGAAACGCCCACTTTTTCGCAAGTTCTTCCTCATTTTTGGTTTTCCACCCCCTATCCCAGACATCTGCTCAGGTCATGCCCACGCTCTGCTCAGAGTCTCGCTCAAGGCCCTCGATGGCCCACACAGACATGCCGAGTCAGCGCGAACTCCACGCAAGTCCAGGAAAAGCACTGCATATTTAATTCCATGAATCAACAAAGGCGGATTTGCGCGCAGTTGCACGCGCAAGTACCCTATTTTCTGCCCAGATAATTCCATGCATTGTGCCCTTTGGTATAGGTGCATTATAAATATTCAATCAATCAATACCTATAATGGGGTCAAAGTCCCAACATGCAACATTCGATTTGGCTAAAAATCACTGACCGGGAAAATATGTCCCACGTGACATGGAGCCACTTAACTTTGTAGTGGAGTATTATCTGTTGTGTAATTTCTTTGCCACACCATAGCGGTGTTCCTGCTCTGCCTCTTTGTTTTAATGACACTATTTTTCTATCAATGGGCGGAATGTGTTAGCACCTCCACAGTCCTTTCTATAACAACTCTCCGGTCATTACACACCATTGCTGCAATTCTGGAAGGTGTGCGCCCGTTGGCAGCATGCAAAGCTTCTCCTCTATAAACCCAAGGGGAAGGGTCTAAAACCACAGGGAAACTAATCTTGCACTTTCAATGAAATCAAACAGAATTCGGTGAGAATTACATGCTAAGAAGCAACAGTGAACTCAGAAACCAAACCTGAAGTGATTGGAAAACATTTCGGTCGATAGTGTGTTATAGTACCACTAATTCCTTATGAAAATGGCCTTAAATGTGAGACAAGATCATTGCTTCCTTCAGGACCTGCAGCTCCTTCCAACCAGAGGACGATCTCTCTTATAAAGCCCTCTCGATCTGTGTTTATTTATTTATTTATTTATTTATTCGAATTTGTAGAGCGGCGCAGCAGCCCGGGAGGTGTTAATTGCTTGACTGTCGCTCACCAGGGGCTTGGCCCAAATTACACAATACAAGAGTGAATTGGAATAGGGAATATGTGTTTTCCTGCCTGCGGCCCATATTTAAACCTATGCACACAATGCAGCGTTAAGTTTCACAATTTCTGGATTTCTTCTTACTGCATCACCCACAGGTCAGCAGCACATCAGCCCTTTCCTCCTGCATTAGGCGGAGTATTCTTCAAAGTCCCTCTCCTTCTTGCTCGCAGTATGAAACTGGATTGCTTTAAAACATGCCTTCAGGATAGGCCCCAAGGGCCTTGCCCAAGGTCCTACAGCTAGACATGTTCCTAATGCCTCCTGGAAAAGCAATTCTGAATGCAATCTCCTTTCAGCAAAAAGATTCTCGGGTCCTCTTAATGTGGTGATTTCATATAAGCAATGTCATGGTGGCTGAGCCATAGGGTGAGCAATTTATACAGGGCTGGGCCTTGCAGCAAAAGTAGCCCTGGACATGTTTTTCAAAGTGGTCCCATGTGACATTGTGTGAAAAAACCCAACCTCTATAAGAAGGGTTTGGGGAGTTCTCTCACAAGAGAATGTGGAAGAAAGCAAAAGAGGCCCATAGTATAGAGGCCAACTGGGAGATTGCCAGAGTTCCCTATAGGCAGGCGCACCCCTGAATTTATAGTGTTGCATGGGTGGTGAGACCAGGACAGAGCCCTCTGTTATGGCTGCGTGATCAGTCATCCCATTTTAGCGTTCACCCAGGTTTTGCTGTAAGATTTATTTTATTGTTCGTGACAGTTTCATGTTATTGCAGGAGCCATATTCTGCTCAATGCCTGTAGAAGGACGACGCGCTCCATCAGCGGGAAACGGCGCAATTCTGTCTATCTGTGTATTTATTTATTTGGTAGTTTTGTGTTTTTTAATGAGGATGTCCTAGATGCCTTTCAACACATCTGATACTGAGTACGGGTTGTGGTTGAGTGAGGAAAGCAAATAAGTAGTACTTTATTCAGGTTCTGCATTCTGTTTGTTGATTGTCAACATTGGAATCTCCAATGGCCATCAAAGCCTGCTCTTCCACCCAAAGGGCTCCTGTATGGCAAGATGACAAAGGCCAAGAAAAAGACTCTCATTGGGGAATATTGTACAGTGCAAATCACTTGGAAGAATTACGCAGTGCTAAAAATCAGATTGAATCCAGTTCTGAATTGCAGTCTTCTATCCCAGTGCTTTCTGGTAATTGTGGTTCAGGTTTTCCTCAACAACAATCAGGATTTATATTTAGAATACATTAGGCAGCATGTTGGCATATCAATAAAAACCTAATTGATAAGTATTTACATTGGGATGAGAGTTTGCAAACCAGCACCGGGATTCAATATTCTAAATTGAGCTCTCAGGTACTTAGGTACTATCAAACCCAGCCTGCTCTGCTGCTAACGTTGCCACCGTAAATTTAAAATTGAGACCTGCTTTGAATTTCAAATGAGCAACTTCAGGAAGATTTACATTTCTTTCAGAATTGGATTTCCTGGTTTGAAGCTGTGCATGGTTTAGAATATTGGGGTATCGTGGATGAAGGAAAATGCTGCACCCTCGTTCAGATTTCCATTGTCCTGGATTTTCCTGTCCATTCTTGCACCTGCAGCGTTTCTTTTCCTATTATAAATAAAGGACGTAAAGTGCCGAAATGCAACCATGAAAGGCCAGGAACAGCTACAGTGCACCTGTGGTGTAGGTGAACTTGAGATGACTGTTCTTGGAATTTGATTAGGAAAATTGAGCTTAGGGTTAGCTTGATGGTTTCAACAGAAGAAGTTGCCAGAACCTACATTAAGGCGGCCGCAGATGTATTCAAGATTATCATCTCCTTGCTCTGTGGCGTTAGATTTGCTGGCATGAAAGAGGGTTATGGTTTCCGTTACAGCATGATATCCATTATTAATTAGAAATAGTACGAGATTGTTTTCTGGTAACAGTTTATTGATAAAATAATACCCCTTTAAATTCGATTGCTTGCATGTCAAAGAACAATCATTTTGGAATGATCTACTGCATGCAAATGCTAGTACATTACACTTTAATCAAGATCCTATGCCGCCCCCATCGCTAACACAGAGAATGTTTATGTAACTATCCTAGCTGTGCATATATACATATATATATATATTTATTTATTTAATTGTAAATTAAGGTTTGCTTTGAAATTGTTTTAACCATAGATGAGTTATGAATTACCAAATTGTGCACTGCAAATTTATGGTCTCTTGGTCAAGCCGACTCAAAGCATGGTTCACTTGTGTCGAAACATTAGCTGTTAGATACTCAAATTTCGGCTTAAGAGCACTATTGAATTGTGAAGACTCTTTGCTGATTGCAGATTAATCCAAATTACAAATATTACTGAATTTATCCAACACAGCTATGGCATGTTGTTCAACCCAAAGAATCAAGTACCAATTTTCTAGTGTGAATATATTCCCTTTCACAATACCTTTTAATATAACATAAAAAGGCTGCTACAGTAGACAGTGTGTGAACTCTGAATCTAAATTGAAACAATCCAGCCACACTCTATATTTATTGATAATTGCTATGCCTAATGATAGTCCTGTCCACTTGCCCAGTCATATGTCCCAATACAAGGTGTGCTGTTTGCCGTGAACAATGCCAATCCTTTCTGACATCAGAATGCACATTGTGAATATATACATCCAGGATGTCCACACCCTCATTGCAATTCCAGTGTATATAACTCCTGGTAAAAATGTAAGTTTTGAAATTCCAAAGAAAGTCCACAAATGTCATTTTAACATGGTGTGTGCAGATTGACATCCTTTCAATTTTAAAAATGAAATTGCAAATGTACAAAATTTCCTAACATAATTTCAACAGAGAAAATGCAATTTGAATTCAAGGAAAGGATATTCTGAATTCTATATTTTCAAGTGCATTGAAAGTCAGAAAGGTCAGAAAATGCTTTAAATGGTATTTAAAATTTGAAATCTCAAGTAGAGTATTCAAGAAGACTAAACGTATAGAAATAAAAACACACTCTAGGAAAATCCTGTTGGGATCATTTCAACATTTAACAAAGCCACATTTCTAGATAAAGTTCCTCTTGCATTCCTTTTACAAAACTATTATAAATGTACCACTCTAAAAATAAATCACAATGCGCAAAAGTCCTCTATTGGACAGAATCATGATTATTATTTTGATATGTTGACTATTCAATGTGTCCAACCAATGACTTAGCATAGCAAATCAGATGAACTCTATTAGTCAATCCAATAGCTGTAATCTGTTTCCCAAAACACATACTCATATCGAAAACTGCTTGCTGTGTGGAAAATAATAAGAGATATTGAGATGGTTTGTGTGTTTGTGGTACAACATCCATATTATAGAAATAGTATTTGATCAAAGGAAAAAGTATGCATTTCTTCTGTTGTGTAATTAATGAGACTATAATAAATTGAAATCCTGGACACGTTGCTGAAGAGCATACATACAAAATCATTTGCTTAACATTTGCATCTCTCACCTCTCCCCACTCCACTGAGCTTAGAAGAAATCCATCTTACTTTGGTACCGTACAGTCTCTAAGGATACACTCATTCATAGAAGAGCTTGTGGGGTGGAGAAGAATGAACATTGACTTTTTCCAAAATTGAATTGACAATAGATGCATGGCTTTCTTAATATGTTCTTAAAGTGGGCCAATTATTTTCTTACAATGATCCTTCAGGTAACAGAAACCCCACTCTGATCACAAAAAGTTGTACCAATTGCCAGATTGCCACTCTGGTGGGGAATGGGAGCTTCATAGCGATTTTCAAGCAGAGGGGAATTCGGAATAGAGAAACATCAGGGCTGCGCAGCATAACCAAAAAAGAATGGAATCTGCTAGCGATGAAGGAAAATAAGCTACCAGCCTCTGAGTGTGGTTTCCGTCTTGTTTTTTGGCAAAGGGTCAGGCAAGCGTTTAAGGCAGGGTGGACGGATACTACGCTGTTTGGGCATATAGTGATTCCAATAAGTCCAGGGGCATTTTAGTAAACTGTATATGCTTTTCAGCAAATGTCACCACTGACTGCCCTATCCTAGAAGCCCATCAATTCCTAATTCTGAGCAAGCCTTGCTCATCACAAGACTTTCTCAGTTTGTTTCACTAGATCATGGTACTAAGGGGAACGCCAGCATTTTATTCCCCCTGAGACTGTGCCACCTGTTCTCTCTGATGGGCCATGAAGTCACCATTGTGATATAACCTGGTGTCCTGCTTAGATGCATTGATACCACTTGGAGATCAATCCGCTACAACTTTTTGTAATGCTGAGAGGGACCAATTTATGCAGAAATAAACACACTAACCAGTATTTAATCTATGGATCTGAGGCCTGTAGTTATCCACCATGCAGGCTACGGAAGAACTGGTCCATGCAAGCTCAATAGAAAAATACTTCAATGCAACTATACCGCAAACTAATACATTTAGAATCTATTCCAACAAATATTTTGCCGCTCTTTCTTGCATGTTAGGCGGCCAACTTTTCTGCTTGTTCAAGGGAATCTTTTTTCACATTCCAATATTTCTAAAAAGAATGTTATTGAGTTATTGAAAATGTTTTACTGTATCCTAAAAAAGTGCTTCTTTACAGCCTTACAGAAGTCTGCAACGGTCGATTGTGGCCGCTTTCCAGCGGATCACCTTTAGAGCATGTGCTTTCAGAAATCAGGACTTGCATTCGACAAGTGTATAATCTTAGAACTCAGTGAATGAGCACAAGGGTTTATGCTGCAATTGTACAGTGTGAAATAAAGGTCTATTTTTGTAACTGATGTGTGCATTTGTTGTTATTATTTCACAAGTATTAGTATTGATTTGGGTATTGCCATTTAAATCTGCTCAATTTTTTTTTTCGAAATAGGATCCACACATTGCGAAGCCTCGTGGACATGGGCATATATTTGGGTGTGTTTGTGACAGGGTCGTCCATATTTTCTGGGCCTTTTGAATGTGTGTGTGGATTCGGGAATGCTCTCCTTTTCAGGAAGATCATCACGATCTTAATATGTTTGACTTTACAGCCATCAGCGTAATAACAAAATATAATACATAAGTACAATCAGTAAATAACAAGAACAAATAAGTATAAAAAAAGAATACAAGAAGCAACAAAACACAAGAATAAGAATAATAGGCTGAAATCCAGAACTCTATCATTGACATGGACCTGCTAAAAATCTTAACACAGTGGATCAGTAAAAAGGCTCAATTTCATTGGGTAAACTTAGCCAACATATAGTTAAAAGGGTCGCAAGAGTGAGTCCCAAGCCACAGCGCTTGGGCCAAATATAAATGAGTTGCCACACCACCAATGGATCACCACAGAGTTGCAAGAACATTACAATTGATTGGTATTGTCTAAAGCCACAGTTTAAAAAAATGTCTAAACTAGTTTGTAGACAAATGTGTTGATACTTTGTGCAAAATGGGATAATGGATTGTGGATCTCACAATGCTGAGGCTCATCCTGCCTTGTGACAGCTCTCAAACGTACTTCCTATTGCAAGAATACCGAACCTGAAACATATTTTCGCGCCTTGAAACACTTGCGTTATAAATGCCATATCATATCATATCATGTCAGCCATTTTTTACTTAGTGCCCTCAGCCATCCATGTTGGATAGCCCTCAATTCGACCCTCGGAAGATTTAACACAATGCGATCAGATGTAGGGTTTACTTAGTTAAACAATCTTTGTAGACTCATTAAGGTTTCAACGTAGTACGTTCTTGACTAAAAATATGCTGTCCTTTGTGATAATATCAGGATGGGCAAATCACAGGTGACAATTCAGTCCTGGTTTAATATGGCAAAGCTAGGGATTTTACTTAGCCCACTTTTAGCAATAAAATATCACATAGAAAGATCTGGCTTGGAACCACATGGCTATTACACAAAATGATAATCCCAACGATGGAGGATTTGTTCTAAAAAAAAAAGGACTGATGCATTCCTGATTCTGCTCGTTGTGGACTGAAAAATGAGGAGACAAAGTTTAAAATAAAAGTTGTTTCAGAAAAGCATCCTCAGCTAATTGTAGCTGAACACTTTTCCCCAACTCCACTAATCTGAGCCATACAGAGCTATTGGTCTTGCCTTAGCATTATACAAGCCTGGGGTCATTTCTGTTGGATATTTCTCAAAGTGTCGAAGCAGTTGGGCCGTCGCCCCGTTCGCCTGTGTCATGCTGATTATTCAGATTTTCCCAAAACAAACCCTCAGGTAAGTCAAACATCTTACTCTTGCAAAAGGTTTTGCATTTATAAAAAATGACAATAGATCATTGTTGACACCTCCAATGATAAGGCTTTTCACTTTAGCATTGTTAATGTAATTCTTTGTCATCCGGGTAAAAGCTATTAGGGTTAATTAAGAGTGATGAGGTTCGTTGCACTTAAAACAGTGTCATCCATCTAGATTAGAAGTAGAATCGAGGTCTCCCCAATAAAGCTCATTTTCCAAAGAATGAATATAAAGATTTAAAAGGAGGGGTACCAGGACGCAGCCCTGGCAAACCTCGTCTAGTCGTAGGAAACAGTTTACACAGGCTATGCAAGCTGCATGCAACTGTTTTACGATGTATAACAAAATGTCTGGGATCCGATATATCTCCAACACAGATTATAGCTTCTCTCTAGTGACCATGTCAAAAGCAGAGGTTCATAAGAGCAAGAGACATGGCCTTATTAGATATAGTATTAATAGCTGTGCCCTTGTCCCTATTCATTTAAAAAATGCACAATGGCTAGTGACCAGAATGTTCTCATCGATGGACCAATTGTAAACCTTGCGGGAACCAAGTTAGCAAATGGTTTGCAGGTTGCCTAAGTTAGAAATTGGGTGATAGGAGCAGGGCAATTTTTTTCACTCTTTTAAAAATGGGCACAATGACGGCAAAGTACTATGGGGCCGATTCATGGAACAAACGTGCGCCGAAAATCCATGCGCAAGCAGGCGCAAGGGAGCGCAAGTGTGAGAAACGCAGCGCACGCGCACGCGTGCGATTCAAGGAAGACGCTGCGCCTGTTTCCCGCTGTCCGTGCGCCCAATCCAGCCATGGCGCACGCAGGCATACACGGCGTGCGCTACGCGCACAGCAAAAGCGCACATAGCGCGGCGCACACAACCAAAGTGGGCGGAACAGTGGGCGTAACACACGGAATGGGGAACAACGCGTGAAAAAGAAGGCGTAACTGGGGAGGTACTGCAGGGAACTACACAGAACGCTCACACGCATGCGAACAACCCGTATTCATGGATCCGAATACGGGAAACCCGCGCACGCAAAAGACGCATACAGGCATCAACGCGTCCGCCACACAAAGGCAGGCGGAAGCGTCCCCGCGCACAGTACAAAAGTGCGCGCAAACAACAAACACGTATATACAGCTACGATGAATGCCCCATTTGTCGCAGCACTGATCGTGGGACACCGCAGGAGGAGGAGAATAGACAGGGCACGCATTTTCGCACCACGGACAAGCCTTTTTGGGATGCCTGACGACCAGGTCTATGGCAGGTATAGGTTTCCACCCCACATCATCCTAGACCTGGTCAGGGAGTGGGAAGATGACCTTACATCCCCCACCCTTTGCTCCCAAGCATTGAGCCCCTTGGAAAAGGTGCTCAATGTCCTGCATTTTTTGGCCACTGGGTCATTTCAGCGGACTACTGCCATAGTGGGGGGGGTCTCACAGGCCACGCAGTCACGCTGCCTACACCAGGTACTGGCAATCATGACAGCGCGTCCCTCAGTCCGCAGGCACATATACATGCCCAGAACACCCGCAGAAAGGCAGACCGTTGTCCTGGATTTTTTCAGGGTGGCACACTTCCCCAAAGTGCTCGGTGCCATAGATTGCACCCATGTGGCCCTACGTCCACCTAAGGCCACTGAGCACATCTACCGAAACCGCAAGCACTGGCATTCCATCAATGTACAGGTGGTATGCGATGCAAAGGGAATCATCGCCTCTGTCTATGCAAACTACCCTGGCTCCACCCATGACAGTTTCATATACAGAATGTCCGCCCTGAGCCGGGCCCTGGAAGCTGGGCAGCATGGCGACACATGGCTCCTAGGTGAGTACAAATGCCCTTGCACATGCATGCAAGTCACACACAGACAAATACCCAAACCCTAACAATCTCAACTATTATCACCTCCCCAGGGGACAGTGCCTACCCTCTGAGCAACCACATGATGACGCCAATCCGGAACCCCACCACACCACCCCAGGTAAGATACAACGCCGCCCATATTGCAACCAGGGCCATAGTGGAGCGCACATTCGGAGTGCTCAAGTCACGTTTCCGCTCCCTTGACCGCTCTGGCGGGCAACTACTCTATGCACCACCAGTAGTGTGCAGGATCATTGTGGCAGCATGTGTCCTGCATAATGTTGCAACACGGCAGGGCGTACCGGTGGACATGATGGTGCCCCCACATCCCCAACCACAGACACAGGCGCTGCCCATGGGAGGGGACAGGGCACGTGGCGAGGAAGCCCGGACCCAGCTTGTGGCCACATTTTTCACCTAAACTCCCACCCCTGCGGAGTGCACACAGGCCTGGCACATACCAGGTGACAATCGATGATGACAAAGAGACAGTCAACTGTCACAACCCTGCCACCCTGAGATAGTTGCCATGGAAGTGCCACATCGTCTGCCTCCCTAGCTACTTAAACACAAGCTATCCTGTGTGACCAAAAGGCACACATATGACATATGACATGATATGGCCTATACACAAGTATTTCAAGGTGCAATGAGGCAGGGAGGGGGGAACAAGGGAAGACAGACAACGGTACAACTAGGCCAGGTATCATTCAGATTGTGCAAGTGCAGGGGTAGGGGGAAGGGAAAAGTGCAAGGGGAAGGGGAGGGGGAGGGGAGTGCAGTACAGGGGAAGTAGACCAAAAAACAAATACACAGGTCAGCTGGTGGCAGCTGCAAAGATAAGTGCAGACAAGTGCTGGGAAGGGGGGGATAGAGAGACAGTACCGCAGTGCAGGGGTTGCCAGGGAGCCAGTGCAAGTGGAGAGTGGCTGGGCCAGGGACCGAGGTCGGTGAGAGTGGCCCAGTTGCAGATCCAGTGCAGTTCTAGTGAAGAATTCCGCAAGGGAGAGGCAGAGAGAAAGCAGAAGCAAAGAGGAAGGTCTTGAGGTGCTTCCCGAACCGGAGATGGTTCCACTCAAGTTAAAGTGAGGCAGGAAGGCTGTTCCAGAGGGAGGGCCCTGCCGCGGAGAGAGATCTACCCCAGCTAGTTGCTCTGAGAAGCGGATGACTCTGACATGCAAGGTGTGCATCACACACACCTGCACAACAGGCCATGGCCGTCACTGTTATGTCACTCAAACCCTCCCAAACCACAACATGACATGGCAAGCAATACCCATACACCAACACAGCAACAATAAGGTACACATTGCCATGTCCAAAATGCACAGTGGCATCAGACAATGATGCCTGACCAGGAATCAGATGAAATGACAGACCAACAACCTCCCACCCAAAATAAGTCATTTCCAAATGCATTACAAGAGTTGTAGACGTAACATAACAATGAATGCCTGTCTACATGCACATTGTGCATTGCAAAATCAACACTGCAGCTTCTGTGTGCTGTGTCCTACTCCTGCAACACACTGCTCAGCGCACAGCACAGTGAACAGCCATTGTGTGTGATGCACACCCTGAGCATCACATCTAAGCGACAGACCACATCAAAAAGCAAATTAGGCATGTACAGGATCCATAATTGGTCACAGAACATGTGCTGCAGGGACACAGTGGCCACCAGAAGGCAAACAGTGTACACGTGGATATGCAAGGGTGGGAGTACATGTAGTGCATCAGAGTGCAAGTGTGTGGGTCTGCAAGGACATGCACTCAACATATGCATGTGCACTCAAGTGACCATCAGTGTTCTCTACACATCACATGTGAACATTCACCATGTGTACACCCCAGCATGTCAAACCACAACTATCCCCTTGCACCTGAAAGGTAAACACAACACATGAACAGGTATTGATCAGCAGAACACAACATGTACATAGGATACCACCATTACAATATCAGAGTTCCCATCACACTGCAGGGCAAGGCAACTCTCAACAACAACCCCCCCTCCCTCACAAATGACCATGCCCCACTGAACAACTGCACCTGGGTCATGGAGCCTTCAACCCTCAATTCCACCTGGCCACAGGATCACCTTTACCCTTCGTCACCATCTCCCACCTTGTGTGTAAAAAGATGCCTGCACCCTCCGAATCCACACTCATTTCCAAAATCACAAAATCCAAGGCATAAAAACGAACCCGAACACCCTCCAGTAGATGACTTGACGTAGCAGTACCTCACAAAGGCCAAGTACTACCACAATGATGCAACAAGCAAGGTAGCACAGTAAAACAATGTCACAACAGGATGTGAACCATGTGTGGTACATAACATAGAATGATGCACCATGAACGGATGTGTACTGTCACAGGTCCCGTGTACAGGTGCAGGAGTGGCAGGAAACAACCACCCCCACCGTGTCCCAGGTGCCTGCAAGGAAAAACTCACACAGGCCTCTGAGACCCTGGTGGGGAAGGAGGGTCAGGGATATGCAGTCGGGACAGGTGTTGGCACACTGGATAACTGGAATGAGTGGCAGGAGAGGGGAGGAGGAATGACACATGAAAGTAGGGAATGCACGAAAATGTACTACCTGCATGAACACATACACAATCCAAACAAACTTGGACATCATTGTCATGGCCTTCTGTAGTCCAGGCCTAGGAGTGGTACGAACCAACCACCCCCTCTAGGGTTTTGGCGCCTGCAAGTTCGGGCTTACACAGGCACCCACAACCCCAGCGGGGAAAGAGGGTTAGGGAACGTTGCTTGGATAGGTTTGGGAAGCAGGAACACCGGGTAGAGGGTACAGGGTTCAAAATTGCATAGGATTCCGGGTGATTAGGGGGAAAAAACATACCAAATTGAATCACACATACATCCATGCATTAGTGCACCCCCAGCAAGCCTATGCAGAGCAGTTTGAAAGAAAAACAACAAGACACTTAGCTCTGGTTTTGAGTGCTGGCCTCCTGCCTGCGCACTCGCAGGTCTGGTTACAGGAGCACTGCAATGCTGCCAAGAGAGCCACAGTCAACAACCTGTACGTGCCAATTACACAAAAACACACCACCAAACATGCCCCATAGCAACAAACTACTCTACAAACAGACAATCTGGTGTAGATGCTTCGTACCCATATATAACAATACCCCTGTGACAGGTTATACTCAGTCAATGCAGTAAGTCAGCCGCCGGTGGGTGCGTGGCAAATGGAACACCAATGTGTCACAATTCACACAACATGCAATGTTCCCTGGGTAAGCAGACAGACCCATATAGCAAGCCATGACTTCAGAGCAAGTTGCGTACCACCATGACCGAAACAAATTTGGCAGTGCATTTATCATAAAGTACATGGAAATGAAATGCACTGCACCCGAGTATGTCCCTTGCTGTATGTCCCTGTGAGCTGCCCCTTTCCATGTCTCGGAAGGCTACATGGTTGATACAAGTGCCTCAATGGACCTTGGTGTACCGGAGGGCATGTGCCACTGCCCCTGCAGGTGTCCCAGACAACCTTACAATCAACAGCCATCAGTCCACCAACACATCTGAGCTGCATTGTGTGCTTCAACACCAATATTCGTCCAAGCTCACCCTCAGTGCTGTGACTAAGCCTGCATGTGCAACTCGCCTGGTGCAAGCTTTGCTGTGTTGTGGCCCCCCTGTGCTGCTCACCTTGCCTGGAGTTCCTTGGAACACGTCAGCAGTTCTAGGATGTAGGTCTGCAATCCTTGTGCCTCTGCTTATGCACACATGTGCATGTGGGCATCAACAAACGTGTCCAGAGTTCCGTCGTCCAATGGGCCATGTCTGCTGGCTAAGGTGCTCTGGAGGCTCATCCCCCTGCAGAAAGGGCATGAAACACATGATTAATGCTTCAAAGTCATCTGTGTGTGTCTCTTCAGGCATCTCATTACTTGACCATGTCAGAGAGTCACAGCATAAATCACACCATCAGTCCGTCTTTCACATCCAAAGTGTGTAACACTATCTACAGCTTGAATTGCAACAAGCACATGTACAGTAAAGATAAGAAACATACTACACAATGCATAGCAATGAATGTACACATTAATCATAAAAACACCCCATCTAGCAAAAGCTGAACAGTGGACAATAACACCAAAATCATCCCCACTAGGGGTGTCAACACAAGTCACACAGCACCAGACATGCCACAGATATGACAGTCCAAGGCCCTTGTGTAAAAGTTTGTGACACCGAACCATCCTTGCGAGCCCATGGATAAGGGAGGTAGGAGTGGCATATGTGAGTCAAGGACCCCAAGCAGCAAACACATACACAAGACAAGCCTGAAGGGCCCAGCTGGAACAGACAGTGGATGCCTTCAAAAGCCACAAAGCACCGCACTGTCACATGAAAGCACAATAGACGGGCAATTTTAAACTATAGTAACTATTAACTAATTACACTAACTATGGAAAACCTACATTACCTAATTAAACTAACTATCAAACAGAAACTTAACTAACTAAACTAAAAGAAAAATCAAAAATGGCCACATACGACCTGGGGGGGAGGGGAGGCACCCAGGAGGGGGGAGGTACAGGGTGCTGCTCAACATCCACATGCGATGATGCTGAGCCAAAATAAAAACCTCCATGGGCTCAACGCCTGCACAGCCCGACCTAGGTGGGAAATAGATGGTCGTCCGAGTCTGGCTCATCCTGTAAAGGAGGACGTGGCACAGTAGCCTGCCCATGCCTAGCCACAGCTTGCCCGCCGTCGGCAGCAAGTCTGCCGGACGGGTGAGCCTGGTTCTGTGTGGCGATGTGACGTAGGTCTGCATGCAGAACCTCACGTGATACACATGCTTCCTCTTGCAGGGTAGCATGTGTAACACGGAGTTCCTCCTGCAAGGCCTGGCTGGACAACCGCTGCACCTCCCGGCAAGCCTGTAGCTCAGCCGAGATGGTACGCTCAAGCTGTGCAAACCTCTCCTCTGCCTGCTGCCTCTGGGACATCATAAGGACACCCAGAGTGGATCTGAGGGAAGCATACTCCTCCCTCAGGGCATCCATGTGCGCCTCTGTGTGAGCAGCAATTGCTTGACGCAGAGACGACATTTCAGCCTGGCGTGCCCTGTCTGAGGCCGCCATGCCCAGCCTGAGCGAGCGGGCCGTGGACCGTGCCGCCTGCTGCTGGAGAAGCACCTGCCTAGCAGGGGGGAGCACAGATCGGGCCACACGCTCCATGCTCTCAGCGATGTTCTCCATTGCTGCCCCCTGCCATTCTGAATTGGCAGTCATGTCTTGCTCCCACTCAGTATACTGCGGTTGCGCGCGGCGACCGCGTTGCCGGGCTTGACCCCTGCGGGACCCAAGGACCGGGGGTCCTCGCTGTGTTGGCACCGCCCGCGGCTGCACGACTACATGCCCCCGTCGACGTGATGTCCCAGGCACATCAGTGACTGGTGTGGAGGGTGACCCTGCATCCCGATCCACCACGGGCGGAGGAACCAAGACTATCTGATCCCTCAGTGCAGGTGTCGCAGACAGAGGAGTGTCCACATCAAAATCACTCACCCCTGACACATGGACTTGATGCTCATCCAACTCAACATGGACGTCAGAGTCGTCATCAAGGCTGGACTCATAGGCAGCCAGAGACAAGATGGACTGTAGCACTTGGGGGTTTTCGTGGCCTACCACCCCACGACCCCAACTTGATGTAGCGGTACCAACCCTGTGTCTGGCATGACAACACCATCCTCCGCCTCCATTGCGTCATCACCTGAAAAATAGAGAGAAAAAAGGTCACTACACATGTCAGAAGCACACAACACACACACACACACCGACAGCAAACGCATCAGGCAGACATGTGACACACAACATATAACCTGCCATGCATGCTGGGTCAACTTTGAATTGCTTCTGTGATCAGACCTGTTGAATGGTGGCAGTTTCCATGGAAGTGGGTCTATGCAGTGCAGAAAATGTGTACGCCACTCACTACCTACATGTACAAGGACTCCATGGTGTGTGCCAGGAAATGTGAAGGCAGTGCAATGTCAAATTCAGACATCACGTGCATTGTGCATTCAATGTGTACCATATCTAGAAGCCATGCACCCCTCCACCCCAGTACCAAAGCAGGGATGCCTAGCATGGTATCAAAAGGCTGACCATACACCTGTGTATTGACAGGCAGTGTTGACTGGCATCAACAGCTGAATGTGATTCAAGTGACAACACTGCAAATGATGCAGGGACAGTAAGCAGGACACATGATGAAAACTCTGGATTCCGCCCATGTGTGAAGAAGACACAACAACAGTTGGACAGAGTCATTGGCCATTGAACAGGCTGAGGCCCGTGAGCCACATAGATTGTCAGACCCTAAACATGAGTGCAACGCAGGACTGAGCCACAGTTGACATGGGAAGGCTGATGAGATGGCAGGCAATGTATGTAACCAAGGACTTGTTTTACAGTGATCATCCAGTCAAGGACACATAGGGGCATGCGTGCAATGCACATGGAGCATGAATGGGCACTCATGTCCCTGCGGGAGATCTGACCTATCACAGTACAAGTGAGATACCCTGCATCAAGTACTAAGGCTGTACCACACGGCATATGTTTTGCAGTTTCTACGCAGGATGCATGAACAAGAAAGTACACATTGGCAAGATTGAAGAACACCAGTGCAAAGGTGGAACTGGGGTGCAGAGTGGCGGAGGAGGGGCAAGGGAGCATGCCTACATGGAGTCCCTGCATGCAGGCAGAGGAGACGTGCATGACGGAAGCATTGCATTACTTACACATCAGAACCATGTACACGTCACATGTAGCGGCAATCATGCACAACACATCCCAAGAGTGAAACACACACGTCCTCAACAAACACGCATCAACACTCACTGGACTGGGCATCAAAGTCCAGCATCTCTCCCACTCCTTTGACCAATTCAGGTGGTATGAACTCCGCAACGAGTGCCTCGTGCGGAGTGAGCTCTTCCTCCTCTGGTGCAGGCCTACCGCCAGTCACCAGTGTCAAGTTGTAATTAGAGGCACGCTTAGCCTTAGTGCTGCGTTTGATGTCATTCCAACACTTTTTGCACTCTTGCGCCGTGCGCACCTCATGGCCGAATGAACTGATATGTTCCGCAACATGCTTCCAGTGGGTGTCACGTTGGGCAGCCGTAGTCTGACTATTGGCACCCACTAGCATGTCACGGCTGTGGCCCCGCAAGTAGTCCACGAGGAAGTCCAGTTCCTGCTTACAGAAAGGCTTCTTCCTCGACGTGCAGGAGGTCGTGGCTGTGTGTGGGGTCCCAGCCTGTGCTGCAGGTGCAACCATCCTCCTCTTGGACTGTGGCGCAGACCCTGGCTGGCTAAGGCCGCCCTCACCAGTATGGCCAGTGGGTTTGGTGGATTGAGCCAAGGGAGTGGCAGGTGGAGGGATGACCAAAGGCCTGACTTGTGTCAGTGGCAGCTGGGTGCCCACTAATGGACCCTGCGCAGCAACACCAGCTGTGGCAGGGTCATTGACCGCAACGGTCCTGGTTGGCAGACTCACAACCGGGGTGCTGTTGGGTGCATCTGCCCCTGCACTTGCCAACACCCGGCTGTTCGGGGCAGCAGATGACATGACTGCCCCAGGGACACGTGTCTTGGTCTGAGCAGCCCGGCCTGCCCCTATGGTTTGCCCCCTGGCCTGTTGGAGATCTACCAAGGGCTCTTCAAGTGCCAACTCAGCCTGCGCTGGCAGACCCCGAGCCTGGGTGGCGGTGTCCACAGCTGCACCTGCAGCTACCACTACCCTTTGGCCCGTGGCAGTCGATGGAACGGACTGCCGGGTCACACGGGCGCCAGTGCCAGATGCAGAAGCTGCATCCCCCGGAACCACAGGGGGTGGTGGCATGACTGTACCGACACATGGCACAACATTGTGCTCAAGTGGCGCATCCCTGCCTCTTCCCCCTCTGTGGCTGCACTGGACACCATGGAGTCCCCCTACTCCCTGGTCACCACGGCCACGTCCCCGACCACGCCCGCCACGAGGAGGACGCCCAGCTGAGGCGCCCCTCACCTTTGGTGGCCTCCCAACCATGGCACAGATGTAGTAGTGCCAGCACAGATGGAGTGGTGCCAATGGGAGGTGTACACCACAATTGACCTGGGTAATTGGGGTGAAGGGGGTGGGAAGCAAGATGTTAACAGCCCCCCTGCACCTGCAAGGCTGTATGTGACCCCGGTGATGTAGTGGTGGGTCACACAATGCTCAGGCACCCCAAAACTGCAGTAAAACCGTGCACGCAACCCTGCAGCCAACGTGCGTGGATTCAACCTCCCGCAGTACGCGGTGGCACCCAGTAACACGAATAACGCGTACGCGTGGGACACGCAGGCTACTATGACATCGAAAATGGGTGCGCTACACAGGGGCACCCGCAGTGGGAAAAAGAGCGTGTGCGACTCGCCGTCTGACTAGCGCGATGCAGAAAAACACGCGTAGCCAATACCCCCGCCAAAAGATACGTCCTTGATAGCTGTGAAGATGTGATGGCGCGCGAAACAACAGGAAGCAGCAACACACGTCGGTCTCCACGAAAGGCACGTACAGCAAACTGCTGGGCCCGCTCACCTTTAACCCGTGCTGAGGGAAAAGCACGCGCACGTCACGTCACTTACGCGCATGGGCCCTTTCCTCGTATTACACGCGGACTTGCAGTTTTCCACGCGCGCTGAAATGCCCATGCACGCCTGTGCGCATCACGTCACAGGGGCGCTTGCGCTTGAGGGGCCTTCTGTCCAATGAAATTGCGTATTGCGTGCATATAGCTTACGCGCTAAGGGCCTTTCCTCGAATTACACGCTGACGTGCCGAATTTTCACGTGCCAAATCACTCCGTATCAAGCTGGCCACGCGTAAGCACACGGAAGACCACACTCCTGCCCAGAAGGCCGAACTACTGCCCCCCAGAGACCCCGAGCACGCTCCCACCTGCCATCTGCTCCTGCCTGACTGCCTGCTGCCCACGTGCCCTGCCATTTGCTGCCTGCACATCAGCCAGGGGTGCTGTTGCTCTGACCACCCCTGCTGGAACCGAAGACTCCCGACTGGGATTCCATCGCTCCACAGCCCAGCCCCAGGACTGAGTTGCGCACCCACTCCTGCCTCTGGGGTTGTCATGTCGGGCACTGCAACATCTGGCACCCCTGACAACCCCCGGCCAGAGAGGCACCAGCTTCAGTGCCACCGAAGTTGGTGTCCCGGTGGAGCAAGTCCTGGGGCAGTATGATGCCCTCTTCGGAAGTTCCCGCGCCGACAAGGAAGGACGGACTCGGATCTGGACTGACATCGTGACTGCCATCAACACGGAGAGGGTGGCAGTCCGCGACTTCCAACATGTCAAGAAGCGCTGGGAGGACTTCAGGTCCAGGACCCTGAACAAGGCCCGGCGCCTCTTGAAGGCAGCGGATGCCAAGGGGCGCCGGGGCCACTTGTCAGAAGAGCAGATGAGGGTCCTGGAATGCATATCCCCAGCGCTCCACGTCCAGGTCCTTGAGAGGCAGACCCGTCTGGAGTCGAGCGGTAAGTGTACATGCATCCTGATTGTGAGCTGTGCGTGTGGTGATGTTTCAGTAGTGTGCAGGTTGCACATCTGTTTGTATGGGGTCGAGTATGGGTGGGGGTGTACAGGGCTGTGGGGCTAACACATGCGAGGGCTGTAATGTGTGAGACATGGATGGTGCTTGTGTGTGTAGGCTTGCATGCCAAATGCAGTTGTGTGGGCACACATGTTTGGATGAATGTGTATGTAAGTAGACATGTCCGTGATGTCACGCATGTATGTTATTTTCAGCTGCATGTATCAGCACTGTGTACATGTGCATTTGTGTGTATTTGACAAGGTTGCAACAGTGATGCAACATGGATGCATGTGACAGCGGGATGTGGAAGCCTGATTGGCAGATGTGACATGTATGCCCACCTGAACACTGCGACACTTGGCAGAGGTGTACACATGCATGCAAGTGTGGTGGTGTGTGTACATGTGTGGTGCACTTCCTGTGTTGCATGTGATGTCTGGCTCAGCTTTGCCTGCTCATGCTGTTGTATGTGTATGGATGGTGCTGGCAGTTGCGATATGTCTGTGGTATGGCTCATGTGTGCGAGTTGATATGACATGTGTGTTGGGGGCTCATTGTGGTGTTCGAGCTAAAAAACATGGCGCTGGTGCGCAGTGCATTCTGGGGGAACTCAGAGCCATGATGGATATTTATCCATGCCTCAGTGGAAAGCTGCACTTGCTTTGCGAAACAACATGTTTTCAACGTTATTCGCTGATGGGTTTGGAATGCAGGCCTTCTCAGCCAAGGACACGGCGCTGGGAAAGCTAAGATCCGCAGGTGCCGGCTGGTACCTGATAATGAAGTTTGTTTTGGTTTGCCATGCTTGCGCCAAGGTTTTGAGATGAGTTATGGAATTGTTTTCCGGGGCGCTTAGGAGAGGGAAGCGCTCTGCTCCTTGAGGTTACTGTCGGTTGACCCAGCTGGCAATCAACGGTCACCCATCAATGCGCAAGCGCATTTGCCAGAAGGTTCGAGAAGGTGCCACCCCTTGTTGAGGAGGGCATATATGCGGAAGCCCTCAACGGTCAGACGGGACATGCACAAAGACCTCAGTCGAGGGGGGACGCCCTGGTCCGATATACCTGTGGGCTGTTGTGCTCTTGGCCTGGCTGTTGTCGGGGTCTTTCAGCCGCTTCTGGCGAGATGAGGTTTTGTCAAGTTACGCCCATGGTGATGTATTCCTGCTAATTTCCTATGATTTATCTGATTTATGCTTGTATTGTATATATGCCTAACTATGAATAAATAGCCGTATAAGTGCTACTTACTCTCTAAGCGTGCGTGTGGTTGTAAGTCATTGCGTTGTCTACCTGCGTTCAAAGTATTGGCTCTGCGGCTGCGCTGGTGATAAATTACTGTCCGTGCACTATTGGCGTGCAATACATGTTTTGGCTCTGCGGCTGTACTGGTGATAAATTACTGTCCGTGCATTTGGGGAGCAATACACTCATGTGTGCGAGTTGATATGACATGTGTGTTGGGGATTGTGATGGCATGTCTGAGGTTTGCCAATGCCACTCATGTACAACTGTCATGTGTGTATGTGTCCATTGTACAGTGCCGTGATGCCTGTGTTCTATTTCTCCCTGTCTGCAGCGTCAACTGATGAAGAGGGCGGAGAAGGTGCTGTGGAGCACAGCGGCGGGGATCCCACCGCCAGCCGGAGACGCAAGGCCCGGCTCCCCTCCCATGTTGTCATCTCGTCGGGGAGTGAGGAGTCCGGTGCCGTGTCCCAGGCCGCAGCTGCCGGGGGGAGGTCCAAGAGGCGGAGGTTGGAGTTGGACTCCTCGGCAGCAGAAGGGGCAGCTGGGACCCCACAGGGCCCAACGGGGGAAGATGGCACGGAGTCATCCAGGTTGGTGGGGGGTTTGGTGGAGGAGGAGGCCATGCAAGCAACAGATACGGGGTCTGGAGGTGGGGATCCCACTGGAGCTAGTGGTGCAGTGCAGGACCAGGGACAGGAGTCAGCACAGGCCACCGCGGAGGTGCCTGTGTGCAATCCTGTCCCAGATCCTGTCCCTGCATCATCTTGCACCAGCAGGGATGCCTACGTCCAGACCCGTTTTCAGGCAGGGGATGAGCAAACGACAACTGGCCTTCCTCTGCCTGCGGACGTGGCTCTCCGGGTCTGGGTTGAGCCTGTCCTGACTGGTGTGGCGTTGCGTCAACGGGCCATGCGAGGTGACCTGCAGTCTTTTCATGAGGAAACTGCACGTCATCTCGAATGGCTCGTTGACCACGTCAGCCTGCTGGGACAGGTCACCCAGGCCGGATTCCTCCGTTTGATGGGGCTTGCTACGACCCCCTCCTCAACTGAACCCCCTACGCGCCAGTCGTCCTCCGTGCCATCTTCCCACCCATCAGTCACCTGGGTGCCCTGTGGAGCTGCCTCTGACGGTGCGGCCAGGCTGGTGGAGGAGGCATCCCTGCCACAGTCGGGAGTCGGACGTCCGGCAGGGGTGGCCACATCAACGACTGCACCCCAGCCGGCGGAGGATGTGCAGGCAGCAGGAGGCAGTGCACGGGCAGAGGCACAGCAGCAGCAGCAACGTGGTGGGAGCCATGAAGGCTCGGGGCCTTCAACATCGGAGGGGCAGGCATCGGCTGGAGGGCAGGGGGACCCAGGACAGAGAGTGTCTTCCATGTGGCAGCGGTTGGGCCACGCCATAGATGCGGAGCGGCAGCGGGCGGAAGAGGCACGGCTCAAATGGTCAGGGCGGAGAACTCCATGCGGAGGGCCCTGAGGCGGGCCGAGTGCCTCGAGGCAATCCGCAGGGGGTTGGAGGTGGACACGTCGACAGCCCTGCGGACCCTCAGGGCCATGGAGGAGGACCGCCTCCGGGACATTGAGCAGGAGTTCGATGATGCCCTGGCCCAGGACATCCAAAGGTGAGCCGTTACACTAGCCCGCTGCCCTTGTACATAGTTATGTAGGTAGTGTTAGGTTTCCTTTGTTTTTTGATTTATTTTGGACCTTTTGGACATTGGCCACATTTGTATGTATAGTTCATTTTATTAGTTAGTGTTGTTAGATAGGTTTCATTTCTTTTGTTGGGATAATGGACCCTGGCTTGTTCGTCTGTACATAGTTCACTGTTGGATTTTATTTTTCTTTCACAATTTACCCATGGAGCAATGGCTTTCAATTATTATTTCCCATTGGATTTTATTTTGTGGACAGTGACTTTTGACACCATTCCTTTGGATTATGATTTTTGGTTTTGCTTTTTTTCACGGACATGCTTCTTTTCATTTTTGTGCATTCCCATTTCTGTTTCTTTATTTTTGGATCTATTTATGTTTCCTTTAACACATATTTTTTTATCGAACTTCAACATGTAGTATCATCTCATCGGTTTCATGCACATCATGATATGGGTTTTGAGATTCACTGACACCCATTGGGTGTATGTGAGGGACATGTGTTTGTTTCAAAACTTGCAATTGGTGTTCTGTCATGTAATTGCCATTTCTGAGTGGGTGGATGCAATACTCGGGTGGGTGTTTTGCATTTGGAGGCTGACCATAGGGACCAGGGATCTAGATTGTGATGACATGTTGGCTGGGGAACATGAGTTGGGGCCTGCTGGCAGGTGCCCCAGAGTGCTGGGGGGTGGGGGTGGTGGGGAACATGAGTTGGACATGGGTGGGGGCCTGCTGGCAGGTGCCCCACAGTGCTGGGGGGTGGGGTGGTGGGAGACATGGGTGGGGGCCTGGTGGAGGGTGCCCTTGCACTGCTGGGGGGTGGGGGTGGTGGGGAACATGAGTTGGACATGGGTGGGGGCCTGCTGGCAGGTGCCCCACAGTGCTGGGGGGTGGGGGTGGTGGGGAACATGAGTTGGACATGGGTGGGGGCCTGCTGGCAGGTGCCCCACAGTGCTGGGGGATGGGGTGGTGGTCGACATGGGTGGGGGCCTGGTGGAGGGTGCCCCTGCACTGCTGGGGGGTGGGGGTGGTGGGGAACATGAGTTGGATATGGGTGGGGGCCTGCTGGCAGGTGCCCCACAGTGCTGGGGGGTGGGGGTGGTGGGGAACATGAGTTGGACATGGGTGGGGGCCTGCTGGCAGGTGCCCCACAGTGCTGGGGGGTGGGTGTGGTGGGAGACATGGGTGGGGGCCTGGTGGAGGCTGCCCCTGCACTGCTGGGGGGTGGGGGTGGTGGGGAACATGAGTTGGACATGGGTGGGGGCCTGCTGGCAGGTGCCCCACAGTGCTGGAGGGAGGGGTGGTGGGGAACATGAGTTGGACATGGGTGGGGGCCTGCTGGCAGGTGCCCCACAGTGCTGGGGGGTGGGTGTGGTGGGAGACATGGGTGGGGGCCTGGTGGAGGGTGCCCCTGCACTGCTGGGGGGTGTGGGTGGTGGGAAACATGGGTGGGGGCCTGGTGGAGGGTGCCCCTGCACTGCTGGGGGGTGGGGGTGGTGGGAGACATGGGTGGGGGCCTGGTGGAGGGTGCCCCTGCACTTCTGGGGGGTGGGGGTGGTGGGAGACATGGGTGGGGGCCTGGTGGAGGGTGCCCCTGCACTGCTGTGGGGTGGGGGTGGTGGGAGACATGGGTGGGGGCCTGGTGGAGGGTGCCCCTGCACTGCTGGGGGGTGGGTGTGGTGGGAGACATGGGTGGGGGCCTGGTGGAGGGTGCCCCTGCACTGCTGGGGGTTAGGGGTGGTGGGAGACATGGGTGGGGGCCTGGTAGAGGGTGCCCCTGCACTGCTGGGGGGTGGGTGTGGTGGGATACATGGGTGGGGGCCTGGTGGAGGGTGCCCCTGCACTGCTGGGGGTGGGGGTGGTGGGAGACATGGGTGGATGCCTGGTGGAGGCTGCCCCTGCACTGCTGGGGGTGGGGTGGTGGGACACATGTGTGGGGACCTGGTGGAGGGTGCCCCTGCACTGCTAGGGGGTGGGGGTGGTGGGAAACATGGGTGGGGGCCTGGTGGAGGGTGCCCCTGCACTGCTGGGGGGTGAGGGTGGTGGGGAACATGAGTTGGACATGGGTGGGGGCCTGCTGGCAGGCGCCCCACAGTGCTGGGGGGTGGGGGTGGTGGGGAACATGAGTTGGACATGGGTGGGGGCCTGCTGGCAGGTGCCCCACAGTGCTGGGGGGTGGGTGTGGTGGGAGACATGGGTGGGGGCCTGGTGGAGGCTGCCCCTGCACTGCTGGGGGGTGTGGGTGGTGGGAGACATGGGTGGGGGCCTGGTGGAGGGTGCCCCTGCACTGCTGGGGGGTGGGTGTGGTGGGATACATGGGTGGGGGCCTGGTGGAGGGTGCCCCTGCACTGCTGGGGGGTGGTGGAAGACATGGGTGGATGCCTGGTGGAGGCTGCCCCTGCACTGCTGGGGCTGGGTTGGTGGGATACATGGGTGGGGACCTGGTGGAGGGTGCCCCTGCACTGCTAGGGGGTGGGGTGGTGGGAAACATGGGTGGGGGCCTGGTGGAGGGTGCCCCTGCACTGCTGGGGGGTGCGGGTGGTGGGGAACATGAGTTGGACATGGGTGGGGGCCTGCTGGCAGGTGCCCCACAGTGCTGGGGGGTGGGGTGGTGGTCGACATGGGTGGGGGCCTGGTGGAGGGTGCCCCTGCACTGCTGGGGGGTGGGGGTGGTGGGGAACATGAGTTGGACATGGGTGGGGGCCTGCTGGCATGTGCCCCACAGTGCTGGGGGGTGGGGGTGGTGGGGAACATGAGTTGGACATGGGTGGGGGCCTGCTGGCAGGTGCCCCACAGTGCTGGGGGGGGGAGTGTGGGAGACATGGGTGGGGGCCTGGTGGAGGCTGCCCCTGCACTGCTGGGGGGTGGGGGTGGTGGGGAACATGAGTTGGACATGGGTGGGGGCCTGCTGGCAAGTGCCCCACAGTGCTGGAGGGTGGGGGTGGTGGGGAACATGAGTTGGACATGGGTAGGGGCCTGCTGGCAGGTGCCCCACAGTGCTGGGGGGTGGGTGTGGTGGGAGACATGGGTGGGGGCCTGGTGGAGCGTGCCCCTGCACTGCTGGGGGGTGTGGGTGGTGGGAAACATGGGTGGGGGCCTGGTGGAGGGTGCCCCTGCACTGCTGGGGGGTGGGGTGGTGGGAGACATGGGTGGGGGCCTGGTGGAGGGTGCCCCTGCACTTCTGGGGGGTGGGGGTGGTGGGAGACATGGGTGGGGACCTGTTGGAGGGTGCCCCTGCACTGCTGTGGGGTGGGGTTGGTGGGAGACATGGGTGGGGGCCTGGTGGAGGGTGCCCCTGCACTGCTGGGGGGTGGGTGTGGTGGGAGACATGGGTGGGGGCCTGGTGGAGGGTGCCCCTGCACTGCTGGGGGGTAGGGGTGGTGGGAGACATGGGTGGGGGCCTGGTAGAGGGTGCCCCTGCACTGCTGGGGGGTGGGTGTGGTGGGATACATGGGTGGGGGCCTGGTGGAGGGTGCCCCTGCACTGCTGGGGGGTGGGGGTGGTGGGAGACATGGGTGGATGCCTGGTGGAGGCTGCCCCTGCACTGCTGGGGGTGGGGTGGTGGGATACATGTGTGGGGACCTGGTGGAGGGTGCCCCTGCACTGCTGGGGGGTGGGTGTGGTGGGAGACATGGGTGGGGGCCTGGTGGAGGGTGCCCCTGCACTGCTGGGGGGTGGGGGTGGTGGGAGACATGGGTGGGGGCCTGGTGGAGAGTGCCCCTGCACTGCTGGGGGGTGGGGGTGGTGGGAGACATGGGTGGGGGCCTGGTGGAGGGTGCCCCTGCACTGCTGGGGGGTGGGGGTGGTGGGAGACATGGCTGGGGGCCTGGTGGAGGGTGCCCCTGCACTGCTGGGGGGTGGGGGTGGTGGGGAACATGAGTTGGACATGGGTGGGGGCCTGCTGGCAGGTGCCCCACAGTGCTGGGGGGTGGGGGTGGTGGGGAACATGAGTTGGACATGGGTGGGGGCCTGCTGGCAGGTGCCCCACAGTGCTGGGGGGGAGTGTGGGAGACATGGGTGGGGGCCTGGTGGAGGCTGCCCCTGCACTGCTGGGGGGTGGGGGTGGTGGGGAACATGAGTTGGACATGGGTGGGGGCCTGCTGGCAAGTGCCCCACAGTGCTGGAGGGTGGGGGTGGTGGGGAACATGAGTTGGACATGAGTAGGGGCCTGCTGGCAGGTGCCCCACAGTGCTGGGGGGTGGGTGTGGTGGGAGACATGGGTGGGGGCCTGGTGGAGGGTGCCCCTGCATTGCTGGGGGGTGTGAGTGGTGGGAAACATGGGTGGGGGCCTGGTGGAGGGTGCCCCTGCACTGCTGGGGGGTGGGGTGGTGGGAGACATGGGTGGGGGCCTGGTGGAGGGTGCCCCTGCACTTCTGGGGGGTGGGGGTGGTGGGAGACATGGGTGGGGGCCTGTTGGAGGGTGCCCCTGCACTGCTGTGGGGTGGGGGTGGTGGGAGACATGGGTGGGGGCCTGGTGGAGGGTGCCCCTGCACTGCTGGGGGGTGGGTGTGGTGGGAGACATGGGTGGGGGCCTGGTGGAGGGTGCCCCTGCACTGCTGGGGGGTGGGGGTGGTGGGGAACATGAGTTGTAAATGGGTGGGGGCCTGCTGGCAGGTGCCCCACAGTGCTGGGGGGTGGGGGTGGTGGGGAACATGAGTTGGACATGGGTGGGGGCCTGCTGGCAGGTGCCCCACAGTGCTGGGGGGTGGGTGTGGTGGGAGACATGGGTGGGGTCCTGGTGGAGGCTGCCCCTGCACTGCTGGGGGGTGTGGGTGGTGGGAGACATGGGTGGGGGCCTGGTGGAGGGTGCCCCTGCACTGCTGGGGGGTGGGTGTGGTGGGATACATGGGTGGGGGCCTGGTGGAGGGTGCCCCTGCACTGCTGGGGGGTGGTGGAAGACATGGGTGGATGCCTGGTGGAGGCTGCCCCTGCACTGCTGGGGGTGGGGTGGTGGGATACATGGGTGGGGACCTGGTGGAGGGTGCCCCTGCACTGCTAGGGGGTGGGGGTGGTGGGAAACATGGGTGGGGGCCTGGTGGAGGGTGCCCCTGCACTGCTGGGGGGTGGGGGTGGTGGGGAACATGAGTTGGACATGGGTGGGGGCCTGCTGGCAGGTGCCCCACAGTGCTGGGGGGTGGGGGTGGTGGGGAACATGAGTTGGACATGGGTGGGGGCCTGCTGGCAGGTGCCCCACAGTGCTGGGGGGTGGGTGTGGTGGGAGACATGGGTGGGGGCCTGGTGGAGGCTGCCCCTGCACTGCTGCGGGGTGGGGGTGGTGGGGAACATGAGTTGGACATGGGTGGGGGCCTGCTGGCAGGTGCCCCACAGTGCTGGGCGGTGGGGGTGGTGGGGAACATGAGTTGGACATGGGTGGGGGCCTGCTGGCAGGTGCCCCACAGTGCTGGGGGGTGGGTGTGGTGGGAGACATGGGTCTGGGCCTGGTGGAGGCTGCCCCTGCACTGCTGGGGGGTGGGTGTGGTGGGAGACATGGGTGGGGGCCTGGTGGAGGGTGCCCCTGCACTGCTGGGGGGTGGGGGTGGTGGGAGACATGGGTGGGGGCCTGGTGGAGAGTGCCCCTGCACTGCTGGGGGGTGGGGGTGGTGGGAGACATGGATGGGGGCCTGGTGGAGGGTGCCCCTGCACTGCTGGGGGGTGGGGTGGTGGGAGACATGGCTGGGGGCCTGGTGGAGGGTGCCCCTGCACTGCTGGGGGGTGGGGGTGGTGGGGTCATGAGTTGGTGGGAAGTTGTGCAAGTTGACATGTGGGTTGGCTGGGGAGCATGGCCATGGTGGATGGGGTGCCTGCAGGACATGTGCAGGGTAGGCCCCTGTGGTGTGAGCCACCTGCAGGGGCCGTGGAGGGTGTAGAGGGAACACCTGGGAGGACCCACACGTTCAATTCACGTGTGGTGCTCCCCGCGCACTCCTGTAATACACGTACCCTGATGGAATCGCGTGTGATACTTTCCGCGCACCCCTGACATGCACGTACCCTGCTGACTTCGCGTGTGTGACTTCCCACGCACCCCGGAATACACGTACCCTGCTGATATTGCGTGTGAAACTCTCCGCGCACCCCTGATATACACTTACCCTGCTGATTTCACGTGTGAAAATTCCTGCGCACCCCTGATGTACATGTACCCTGATGGAATCGCGTGTGGAAGTTCAAGCGCACCCCTGTAATACACGTACCGTCCTGAAATCGCATGTGGAAGTTCAGGCGCACCCCTGGAATACACGTACCCTGCTGAAATTGCGTGTGGAACTTCCCGCGCACCCCGAAATACACGTAGCCTGGACATTCATGTGTGGAAATTCCCGCGCACCCCTGGAATACACATACCCTGCTGATATCGCATGTGAAACTTCCCGCGCACCCCTGATATACACGTACCCTGCTGAATTCACGTGTGAAAATTCCCGCGCACTCCTGATGTACACGTACCCTGATGGAATCGCGTGCAGAAGTTCAAGCGCACCACTGTAATACACGTACCCTGCTGAAATTGCGTGTGGAAGTTCAGGCGCACCCCTGGAATACATGTACCCTGCTGAAATTGCGTGTGGAACTTCCCGCGCACCCCGAAATACACGTAGCCTGGACATTCGCGTGTGGACATTCCCGCGCATGTCATGATGCCTACCCCCGGAGCACCAGGCCAGGCCCAGCACCCCCGGGAGCAGGCATCATGCCCCCGGGTAAAAGCCCAGCGGCCCCTTATAGGGGCTCTTTGGACTCTGTCCTGGCGCCTTTGGCGCTAGGCTCATGTTGGACATCAGTCCTGGCGCCATAGGCGCCAGGCTCATAAAGGAAAGTGTTTGGTGCACTTACCTGATGCAGACCATGCTGCATACTCACCTGATGCTGACCATGCTGTATGAAGACCCAAGCCAAATGAGGATTAGGAGGGACTATTTTACTGAAGGGACTATTTTGTTACTTGGGTGGGGCTGTGGAAGAATACTTACCTAGGACTTCTTCCAAGGCTATTTAAGCCACGCTCGGACAGCCACACGTGCTTCGCGTTGTTCTGCATCCCAGCAGCTGAACGCTCACCGTGTCTGCTCCTGCACCTGGACTCCAGCCACGCCCGCCTCGAACCTGGAACGCCTGTAAGGAAAGAAGAGAAGAGAAAGGTGAAAACCAAGAACTTATTCAAACTTCTTACATGCATCCGGAATCTTCACGCCAGCATTCTTGAAGAAAGACTTCCATTTAAAAGCATCGCGTTGCTCGCTGCAGTGCCGCGCTTCACTCACCTGTCCTCGAGACATCTCCCGGCTCCATCGCGGCTGTCAGCACCGGTTGCCACATCTCTGCACCTAGGGGAGAGAAGAAGAGACAAAAGGTGAGCAGAGGCAACACAGGAGGAAAGCCGAATTTTCAGCCATAATACTTACCGGCTTTTCTTGGTGAACCATTCCACATTTCGGGTCGGCGCCGCTTCGTTGGCAGGTACCGCACCCCGGTCCCTATGGGGAAAGGACAAAAGACATTACTGGGGAATTATAAAGACATTTAGAGGGGTTGCCCTCATCGCCAACTCACCTGATTTTACCATCGGCAATTTAACCCCTCAACGCATCGCCTTCGTTCTGCACCTGAAATAAAGGACAGATCACAGGTTAGGAAGATAACATAAAAAGAGGCTCACACTTGAACTTTGAATCTTCATACTTACGGCGTATCGCTCAGAAAAGTCAAGTGGATTTTGCCAGCGCCATTCTGAAAACCAGTGAAGTAACTGGACGAACGCGCGCCCCTGCACCCGAAGCAGGATTGAGAGTTCATCCTTCCAAACCATAAGGTGAGCTTAAACCGGGGGTTTTGGAGGAAGTCAGAGAAGAACGAAGGGGGAAAGGGGGGAGCAAGCACACTATTCTGCAGGCAGTTAATCCCCTTTCTCATCTGCAGAAGGGTATTCCTATGGGCCAGACAAGCAAGATTTGGGGGTCCTGTTCAATTGGTGGTCCGAGTTCTGCGCATCACGCTTGAAGAGGCCACAGCAACCCAGACTAGACCAGCGCCTCCGTGGGAGCTAGGTGAGCATTACAGAACGCGAAGCCTTCCTACAAATTCCCACCCAGGCGCTATGGAAACTTCTGAGACTGACCAGTTGGCCCAACTACTGGGGAAATTACGGGCCGAAGTACATGCCGCTCGTCAAGAGACTAATGCTCTCAGGAGGGAAGTGATTGTAACAAAGGAAAGAGCTGATGACCTGGCTAGACAGCTTTTGCAAGGTCAAGCTGGACAAACTCCTTTACCAGGTTCTGGGGGGAACCCCGCTCCTGTGCTTTCCAGTAACCCGGTGGAGATGAATCTACCTGGAAACATGCCGCTGGCCCCACCCGAACGCTTTGCTGGGGACCCCAAACGATTCGCCGTATTCATGAATCAGTGTCGTTTGCATTTCCTATGCAGACCTGGGGCCTTCCCTAATGACCAGACCAACGTAGCCTTTGTATTGTCATATCTCAGCGGCAGTGCTGCCGATTGGTCAGTTCCACTGGTAACTCAAGATGAGCCGATTCTTTGTGATTTTCAAGGATTTCAAGCAAGTATGGAAAGGTTATTTGCTTGTCACTCCCAGGGGCAGGCTCTAGATGACGAACTTCTATCTCTGCGACAGGGCAATCAAGACCTCCTATCCTACATTGCAACCTTTAATAGACTAATTGTGGAAACTGGGTGGCCAGAGGATAAAAGAATCACATTATTTTATCGAGGTCTACGCGGATAACTTAAAGATGTCCTGGCCCAAGTTGTAAATCTGCCCCAAGAATGCTCAGAATATATAGACTTAGTGGTCCAATTGGATCACAGACTGCAAAACAGAAAAGCAGATCGGTCCAAGTTTGAGAACCGGGTGTTGGTCAAGACCCACGCTAACCTCAAGGGGGCTGAAGCCTCTGAGCCAATGCAAATCGGAGGGGTTAAAGGACCTCTAACTCAAAAGGAACGTGATAGAAGACAGCAGATGCAATTATGTCTTTATTGTGGGTCCTCTGGACACTTTCTACAAGATTTCCCGGCAAAGCCGCCCAAGAAGGTGGTAGGAGCCGCTGATAAAATCCATGAAAACTCTGTATCGGGAAACGACCACGCCCGACAAGCGTAGGGGTCCGCTTGCCGAGCTTGAAAACTACCTCTCAGACCTTGCATTTCATTGTGCCAATGGTCCTAGTAGATCCGGAACAGCCTAAGCGGTTGCATGCAATAAAGGCATACATCGATAGTGGGGCTATAGGAAACTATGTGGATCGTGAATTGGTCTCCAGGATTAACCTCCCTCTGCGTCCTAAAACCTGCAAAGATGTCATCACCACAGTTGATGGAACCGAAATTGCCTCTGGACCAGTAACACATTCCACAGCTGAGGTGACACTTGTAGGTCCGGACGGCCATCGGGAGGCAGTTGTGTTTGATGTAATCAAGGCTCCACAGTTTCAGGTTATTCTCGGAATCCCTTTGTTAGAGACACATAATCCTCGAAGTGATTGGCGAGCAAAGAGAATAACCTTCCCGGATTGTGCACAAACCTGCTACCCAGAGAATCTGAAGGTCAGTCTAGCATCAGTTACCTCTGTCTCCATGCAACTACCTCCGGAATACCAAGACTTTCAGGACATCTTCCAAAAGGAACAGGCCAACACGTTACCTCCTCACAGATCGTACGATTGCCAAATCGATCTGGTGCCCGGTGCACAACCCCCTTGTAGCAGGATTTATGCCCTTACTGAACCGGAGAATCTGCATTTGAGACAATATTTAGATCAATACCTAGCCAATGGTTTCATTCGCCCGTCAAAGTCTCCGGCATCCTTGGCTTTGTATTTCGTGCCAAAAAAAGAAGGCGACCTTAGAACTTGTATCGATTACCGCGCATTGAACCAGATAACTGTTAAAAATCGTTACCCTCTGCCTTTGATCCCTGAACTTCTTGACCAGGTGAAGGACGCTTGCGTATACACCAAGTTAGATCTCCGGGGGGCTTATCATCTGGTACGAGTAAAAGAAGGCGACGAATGGAAAACGGCCTTCCGTACAAAATATGGACTATTCGAATACCAGGTGATGCCTTTCGGGTTGTGCAACGCGCCTGCTGCCTTCCAATTCTTCATGAACGATGTCCTTCGGGAACTCATCGATGTCTGTGTTGTCGTGTATATCGATGACATTCTGGTGTACTCCTCTTCGGAATCAGATCACAGAAAACATGTCAGGGCCGTCCTAGAGAAATTGCGCCAGCACAAACTGTTTGCAAAGCTGGAAAAATGCGTTTTCCATACCACCGAGGTTGAGTTTCTTGGATTCATCCTGACACTGAAAGGGGTCCGAATGGACTCACGGAAAGTGGATGCCATCCTCAAATGGCCATCACCTAGTTCGGTGAAAGGTGTCCAAAGCATGCTTGGTTTTGCCAATTTTTATCGCAGGCTTATCCCGGAATTTTCACGTGTGGTGCAACCCATCACTGCACTCTTGCAGAAAAATAAACGTTTTGAATGGACAGAGGAAGCGGAACAGGCCTTTCAGGAATTGAAAGCTAAATTTACATCCGCAACTATTTTGAAACACCCGCGTCCCGATCTCCCATATATAGTCGAAACTGACGCATCCAGCTTAGCCATGGGAGCTGCCCTGTCTCAGAGAGACCCCGAAACCAACCAACTGCACCCCGTAGCATTTTGGTCCAGAAAGTTCTCGCCGCCGGAGATAAATTATGCAATCACCGATAAGGAATTTTTAGCCATTAAGTCCGCCTTTAAGGCTTGGCGGCATTATCTTCTTGGTGCCAGGCATACCATCACCATGATCACTGATCACCGAAATTTACAATATTTAAAAACTGCCAAGGCTCAGTCTTCACGACAGCTCCAATGGGCTTTGTTCTTTGCTGAGTTCGATTTTGTAATCACTTACCGTCCCGGCTGTACGAATGGCAAAGCGGACGCGCTATCGCGAATTGGAATGGGAGAAATGGACACAAACTCAGAACCTGTGCCGATAATTCCTGAACAAAGAATTTTGGGGATAACCACTTTACAAACCCTTGAAGACATTCAAGCACGGGTAAAACAATTCCTGGACTCTTCAGCCTTGCAGAATTGGATCAAAAGGGGGTCTTACTTTTCCGTCAACGATGGCTTACCTTACTTCCAAGGACGCTTATTTTTGCCAGAAAAGGAATTGCAAGAACTGGTTATTTCCCGTCATCATGATACTCTGATGGAAGGACATCCTGGCATTGCCAAAACAGAGGAAAAAATTAAACGACAATTCTGGTGGCCTTCCTGGCAAAAGGATATTAAATCTTTTGTGATGTCCTGTGGAGTTTGCGCCCAAAACAAAGGTCAAAAAACAAAAACCGCCGGTCTTCTTCAACCCTTAGACATTCCACCAGCACCTTGGCACACCTTGTCACTAGATTTTATCACGGACCTGTCCTCTTGTAATGGATACAATACTATTCTGGTTGTGGTGGATTTATTTTCCAACATGGCCCATTTTGTTCCGTTGAAAGGATTAACTTCAGATTTTGTTCTTGCCAAGGAATTCCTCGAAAATATCATCCGTTTGCATGGATTCCCGTCCATAGTAGTCTCCGATCGGGGAAGCCAGTTTATTTCTCATTTTTGGAAAAAGTGTTGTCAACTGGCACAAATCGACGTAAGACTCTCAACCAGCCACCACCCACAGACCGATGGTCAGACGGAGAGAACGAACCAGACCCTTGAACAATATCTACGATGTATGTTGCACCAATCGGAGGGTAATTGGAAGGATATTCTATGGGTGGCTGAATATGCATACAATAACTCGATACACTCTGGAACTGGTCAGAGCCCCTTTTATACCCTATATGACATCACCCTCATACTTCAGACTTGGACTCACCTTTGAACCTTGAAATGCCCGCAGTGGACCATTTGCATTCTACGATTACTCAAGCCTTTAGGGATGCAACTGCACACTTACAACATGCGAAAGGGAAATACAAAAAGAATGCGGATCTGCATCGAAGAGAGGCGCCTCCATACCAAATAGGGGATCAAGTATGGTTGGCTACCAAACACTTATCGCTCAAGGGACCTCGGGCTTTTAATCCAAGGTATTTAGGCCCTTACTCGATCAAAGCTATAATTAACCCAGTGGCAGTCAAGCTAGATTTACCAGCTAACATGCGGATTCACCCCGTTTTTCATGTGTCACTTTTGAAACCAGTGCAACCAGGAACCAGATTAATAAAGCCACCAGAACCAATCCAGATAGATGGGGAGCCTGAATTCGAGGTGAAGAACATTTTGGATTCTAAGATCTCAAAATCCAAACTTTTCTATCTAATTGATTGGAAGGGGTACGGGCCTCAGGAAAGGTCTTGGGAACCCAGCGACCACGTACATGCACCTCGGCTAGTAAAAAGGTCCCATCGGAACTTCCCAAACAAACCGAAACCTCCAGAGGGAACGACCTTGGGAGGGGCCTTGGGGGGGAGTGCTGTCATGATGCCTACCCCCGGAGCACCAGGCCAGGCCCAGAACCCCCGGGAGCAGGCATCATGCCCCTGGGTAAAAGCCCAGCGGGGCTCTTTGGACTCTGTCCTGGCGCCTTACCTGATGCAGACCATGCTGCATACTCACCTGATGCAGACCATGCTGTATGAAGACCCAAGCCAAATGAGGCTTAGGAGGGACTATTTTACTGAAGGGACTATTTTGTTACTTGGGTGGGGCTGTGGAAGAATACTTACCTAGGACTTCTTCCTAGGCTATTTAAGCCACGCACGGACAGCCACACGTGCTTCGCGTTGTTCTGCATCCCAGCAGCTGAACCCTCACCGTGTCTGCTCCTGCACCTGGACTCCAGCCACACCCGCCTCGAACCTGGAACACCTGTAAGGAAAGAAGAGAAGAGAAAGGTGAAAACCAAGAACTTATTCAAACTTCTTACATGCATCCAGAATCTTCACGCCAGCATCCTTGAAGAAAGACTTCCATTTAAAAGCATTGCGTTGCTCGCTGCAGCTCCGCGCTTCACTCACCTGTCCTCGAGACATCTCCCAGCTCCATCGCGGCTGTCAGCACCGGTCGCCACATCTCTGCACCTAGGGGGGAGAAGAAGAGACAAAAGGTGAGCAGAGGGAACACAGGAGGAAAGCCGAATTTTCAGCCATAATACTTACCGGCTTTTCTTGGTGAACCATTCCACATTTCGGGTCGGCGCCGCTTCGTTGGCAGGTACCGCACCCCAGCCCCTATGGGGAAAGGACAAAAGACATTACTGGGGAATTATAAAGACATTTAGAGGGGTTGCCCTCATCACCAACTCACCTGATTTTACCATCGGCAATTTAACCCCTCAACGCATCGCCTTCGTTCTGCACCTGAAATAAAGGACAGATCACAGGTTAGGAAGACAACATAAAAAGAGGCTCACACTTGAACTTTGAATCTTCATACTTACGGCGTATCGCTCAGAAAAGTCAAGTGGATTTTGCCAGCGCCATTCTGAAAACCAGTGAAGTAACTGGACGAACGCGCGCCCCTGCACCAGAAGCAGGATTGAGAGTTCATCCTTCCAAACCATAAGGTGAGCTTAAACCGGGGGTTTTGGAGGAAGTCAGAGAAGAACGAAGGGGGAAAGGGGGGAGCAAGCACACTATTCTGCAGGCAGTTAATCCCCTTTCTCATCTGCAGAAGGGTATTCCTATGGGCCAGACAAGCAAGATTTGGGGGTCCTGTTCAATTGGTGGTCCGAGTTCTGCGCATCACGCTTGAAGAGGCCACAGCAACCCAGACTAGACCAGCGCCTCCGTGGGAGCTAGGTGAGCATTACAGAACGCGAAGCCTTCCTACAAATTTCCACCCAGGCGCTATGGAAACTTCTGAGACTGACCAGTTGGCCCAACTACTGGGGAAATTACGGGCCGAAGTACATGCCGCTCGTCAAGAGACTAATGCTCTCAGGAGGGAAGTGATTGTAACAAAGGAAAGAGCTGATGACCTGGCTAGACAGCTTTTGCAAGGTCAAGCTGGACAAACTCCTTTACCAGGTTCTGGGGGGAACCCCGCTCCTGTGCTTTCCAGTAACCCGGTGGAGATGAATCTACCTGGAAACATGCCGCTGGCCCCACCCGAACGCTTTGCTGGGGACCCCAAACGATTCGCCGTATTCATGAATCAGTGTCGTTTGCATTTCCTATGCAGACCTGGGGCCTTCCCTAATGACCAGACCAAGGTAGCCTTTGTATTGTCATATCTCAGCGGCAGTGCTGCCGATTGGTCAGTTCCACTGGTAACTCAAGATGAGCCGATTCTTTGTGATTTTCAAGGATTTCAAGCAAGTATGGAAAGGTTATTTGCTTGTCACTCCCAGGGGCAGGCTCTAGATGACGAACTTCTATCTCTGCGACAGGGCAATCAAGACCTCCTATCCTACATTGCAACCTTTAATAGACTAATTGTGGAAACTGGGTGGCCAGAGGATAAAAGAATCACATTATTTTATCGAGGTCTACGCGGATAACTTAAAGATGTCCTGGCCCAAGTTGTAAATCTGCCCCAAGAATGCTCAGAATATATAGACTTAGTGGTCCAATTGGATCACAGACTGCAAAACAGAAAAGCAGATCGGTCCAAGTTTGAGAACCGGGTGTTGGTCAAGACCCACGCTAACCTCAAGGGGGCTGAAGCCTCTGAGCCAATGCAAATCGGAGGGGTTAAAGGACCTCTAACTCAAAAGGAACGTGATAGAAGACAGCAGATGCAATTATGTCTTTATTGTGGGTCCTCTGGACACTTTCTACAAGATTTCCCGGCAAAGCCGCCCAAGAAGGTGGTAGGAGCCGCTGATAAAATCCATGAAAACTCTGTATCGGGAAACGACCACGCCCGACAAGCGTAGGGGTCCGCTTGCCGAGCTTGAAAACTACCTCTCAGACCTTGCATTTCATTGTGCCAATGGTCCTAGTAGATCCGGAACAGCCTAAGCGGTTGCATGCAATAAAGGCATACATCGATAGTGGGGCTATAGGAAACTATGTGGATCGTGAATTGGTCTCCAGGATTAACCTCCCTCTGCGTCCTAAAACCTGCAAAGATGTCATCACCACAGTTGATGGAACCGAAATTGCCTCTGGACCAGTAACACATTCCACAGCTGAGGTGACACTTGTAGGTCCGGACGGCCATCGGGAGGCAGTTGTGTTTGATGTAATCAAGGCTCCACAGTTTCAGGTTATTCTCGGAATCCCTTTGTTAGAGACACATAATCCTCGAAGTGATTGGCGAGCAAAGAGAATAACCTTCCCGGATTGTGCACAAACCTGCTACCCAGAGAATCTGAAGGTCAGTCTAGCATCAGTTACCTCTGTCTCCATGCAACTACCTCCGGAATACCAAGACTTTCAGGACATCTTCCAAAAGGAACAGGCCAACACGTTACCTCCTCACAGATCGTACGATTGCCAAATCGATCTGGTGCCCGGTGCACAACCCCCTTGTAGCAGGATTTATGCCCTTACTGAACCGGAGAATCTGCATTTGAGACAATATTTAGATCAATACCTAGCCAATGGTTTCATTCGCCCGTCAAAGTCTCCGGCATCCTTGGCTTTGTACTTCGTGCCAAAAAAAGAAGGCGACCTTAGAACTTGTATCGATTACCGCGCATTGAACCAGATAACTGTTAAAAATCGTTACCCTCTGCCTTTGATCCCTGAACTTCTTGACCAGGTGAAGGACGCTTGCGTATACACCAAGTTAGATCTCCGGGGGGCTTATCATCTGGTACGAGTAAAAGAAGGCGACGAATGGAAAACGGCCTTCCGTACAAAATATGGACTATTCGAATACCAGGTGATGCCTTTCGGGTTGTGCAACGCGCCTGCTGCCTTCCAATTCTTCATGAACGATGTCCTTCGGGAACTCATCGATGTCTGTGTTGTCGTGTATATCGATGACATTCTGGTGTACTCCTCTTCGGAATCAGATCACAGAAAACATGTCAGGGCCGTCCTAGAGAAATTGCGCCAGCACAAACTGTTTGCAAAGCTGGAAAAATGCGTTTTCCATACCACCGAGGTTGAGTTTCTTGGATTCATCCTGACACTGAAAGGGGTCCGAATGGACTCACGGAAAGTGGATGCCATCCTCAAATGGCCATCACCTAGTTCGGTGAAAGGTGTCCAAAGCATGCTTGGTTTTGCCAATTTTTATCGCAGGCTTATCCCGGAATTTTCACGTGTGGTGCAACCCATCACTGCACTCTTGCAGAAAAATAAACGTTTTGAATGGACAGAGGAAGCGGAACAGGCCTTTCAGGAATTGAAAGCTAAATTTACATCCGCAACTATTTTGAAACACCCGCGTCCCGATCTCCCATATATAGTCGAAACTGACGCATCCAGCTTAGCCATGGGAGCTGCCCTGTCTCAGAGAGACCCCGAAACCAACCAACTGCACCCCGTAGCATTTTGGTCCAGAAAGTTCTCGCCGCCGGAGATAAATTATGCAATCACCGATAAGGAATTTTTAGCCATTAAGTCCGCCTTTAAGGCTTGGCGGCATTATCTTCTTGGTGCCAGGCATACCATCACCATGATCACTGATCACCGAAATTTACAATATTTAAAAACTGCCAAGGCTCAGTCTTCACGACAGCTCCAATGGGCTTTGTTCTTTGCTGAGTTCGATTTTGTAATCACTTACCGTCCCGGCTGTACGAATGGCAAAGCGGACGCGCTATCGCGAATTGGAATGGGAGAAATGGACACAAACTCAGAACCTGTGCCGATAATTCCTGAACAAAGAATTTTGGGGATAACCACTTTACAAACCCTTGAAGACATTCAAGCACGGGTAAAACAATTCCTGGACTCTTCAGCCTTGCAGGATTGGATCAAAAGGGGGTCTTACTTTTCCGTCAACGATGGCTTACCTTACTTCCAAGGACGCTTATTTTTGCCAGAAAAGGAATTGCAAGAACTGGTTATTTCCCGTCATCATGATACTCTGATGGAAGGACATCCTGGCATTGCCAAAACAGAGGAAAAAATTAAACGACAATTCTGGTGGCCTTCCTGGCAAAACGATATTAAATCTTTTGTGATGTCCTGTGGAGTTTGCGCCCAAAACAAAGGTCAAAAAACAAAAACCGCCGGTCTTCTTCAACCCTTAGACATTCCACCAGCACCTTGGCACACCTTGTCACTAGATTTTATCACGGACCTGTCCTCTTGTAATGGATACAATACTATTCTGGTTGTGGTGGATTTATTTTCCAAGATGGCCCATTTTGTTCCGTTGAAAGGATTAACTTCAGATTTTGTTCTTGCCAAGGAATTCCTCGAAAATATCATCCGTTTGCATGGATTCCCGTCCATAGTAGTCTCCGATCGGGGAAGCCAGTTTATTTCTCATTTTTGGAAAAAGTGTTGTCAACTGGCACAAATCGACGTAAGACTCTCAACCAGCCACCACCCACAGACCGATGGTCAGACGGAGAGAACGAACCAGACCCTTGAACAATATCTACGATGTATGTTGCACCAATCGGAGGGTAATTGGAAGGATATTCTATGGGTGGCTGAATATGCATACAATAACTCGATACACTCTGGAACTGGTCAGAGCCCCTTTTATACCCTATATGACATCACCCTCATACTTCAGACTTGGACTCACCTTTGAACCTTGAAATGCCCGCAGTGGACCATTTGCATTCTACGATTACTCAAGCCTTTAGGGATGCAACTGCACACTTACAACATGCGAAAGGGAAATACAAAAAGAATGCGGATCTGCATCGAAGAGAGGCGCCTCCATACCAAATAGGGGATCAAGTATGGTTGGCTACCAAACACTTATCGCTCAAGGGACCTCGGGCTTTTAATCCAAGGTATTTAGGCCCTTACTCGATCAAAGCTATAATTAACCCAGTGGCAGTCAAGCTAGATTTACCAGCTAACATGCGGATTCACCCCGTTTTTCATGTGTCACTTTTGAAACCAGTGCAACCAGGAACCAGATTAATAAAGCCACCAGAACCAATCCAGATAGATGGGGAGCCTGAATTCGAGGTGAAGAACATTTTGGATTCTAAGATCTCAAAATCCAAACTTTTCTATCTAATTGATTGGAAGGGGTACGGGCCTCAGGAAAGGTCTTGGGAACCCAGCGACCACGTACATGCACCTCGGCTAGTAGAAAGGTCCCATCGGAATTTCCCAAACAAACCGAAACCTCCAGAGGGAACGACCTTGGGAGGGGCCTTGGGGGGGAGTGCTGTCATGATGCCTACCCCCGGAGCACCAGGCCAGGCCCAGAACCCCCGGGAGCAGGCATCATGCCCCTGGGTAAAAGCCCAGCGGGGCTCTTTGGACTCTGTCCTGGCGCCTTACCTGATGCAGACCATGCTGCATACTCACCTGATGCAGACCATGCTGTATGAAGACCCAAGCCAAATGAGGCTTAGGAGGGACTATTTTACTGAAGGGACTATTTTGTTACTTGGGTGGGGCTGTGGAAGAATACTTACCTAGGACTTCTTCCTAGGCTATTTAAGCCACGCACGGACAGCCACACGTGCTTCGCGTTGTTCTGCATCCCAGCAGCTGAACCCTCACCGTGTCTGCTCCTGCACCTGGACTCCAGCCACACCCGCCTCGAACCTGGAACACCTGTAAGGAAAGAAGAGAAGAGAAAGGTGAAAACCAAGAACTTATTCAAACTTCTTACATGCATCCAGAATCTTCACGCCAGCATCCTTGAAGAAAGACTTCCATTTAAAAGCATTGCGTTGCTCGCTGCAGCGCCGCGCTTCACTCACCTGTCCTCGAGACATCTCCCAGCTCCATCGCGGCTGTCAGCACCGGTCGCCACATCTCTGCACCTAGGGGGGAGAAGAAGAGACAAAAGGTGAGCAGAGGGAACACAGGAGGAAAGCCGAATTTTCAGCCATAATACTTACCGGCTTTTCTTGGTGAACCATTCCACATTTCGGGTCGGCGCCGCTTCGTTGGCAGGTACCGCACCCCAGCCCCTATGGGGAAAGGACAAAAGACATTACTGGGGAATTATAAAGACATTTAGAGGGGTTGCCCTCATCACCAACTCACCTGATTTTACCATCGGCAATTTAACCCCTCAACGCATCGCCTTCGTTCTGCACCTGAAATAAAGGACAGATCACAGGTTAGGAAGACAACATAAAAAGAGGCTCACACTTGAACTTTGAATCTTCATACTTACGGCGTATCGCTCAGAAAAGTCAAGTGGATTTTGCCAGCGCCATTCTGAAAACCAGTGAAGTAACTGGACGAACGCGCGCCCCTGCACCAGAAGCAGGATTGAGAGTTCATCCTTCCAAACCATAAGGTGAGCTTAAACCGGGGGTTTTGGAGGAAGTCAGAGAAGAACGAAGGGGGAAAGGGGGGAGCAAGCACACTATTCTGCAGGCAGTTAATCCCCTTTCACATCTGCAGAAGGGTATTCCTAAGGGCCAGACAAGCAAGATTTGGGGGTCCTGTTCAATCGGTGGTCCGAGTTCTGCGCATCACGCTTGAAGAGGCCACAGCAACCCAGACTAGACCAGCGCCTCCGTGGGAGCTAGGTGAGCGTTACAGAACGCGAAGCCTTCCTACAAATTCCCACCCAGGCGCTATGGAAACCACTGAGACTGACCAGTTGGCCCAACTACTGGGGAAATTACGGGCCGAAGTACACGCCGCTCGTCAAGAGACTAATGCTCTCAGGAGGGAAGTGATTGTAACAAAGGAAAGAGCTGATGACCTGGCTAGACAGCTTTTGCAAGGTCAAGCTGGACAAACTCCTTTACCCGGTTCTGGGGGGAACCCCGCTCCTGTGCTTTCCAGTAACCCGGTGCAGATTAATCTACCTGGAAACATGCCGCTGGCCCCACCCGAACGCTTTGCTGGGGACCCCAAACGATTCGCCGTATTCATGAATCAGTGTCGTTTGCATTTCCTATGCAGACCTGGGGCCTTCCCTAATGACCAGACCAAGGTAGCCTTTGTATTGTCATATCTCAGCGGCAGTGCTGCCGATTGGTCAGTTCCACTGGTAACTCAAGATGACCCGATTCTTTGTGATTTTCAAGGATTTCAAGCAAGTATGGAAAGGTTATTTGCTCGTCACTCCCAGGGGCAGGCTCTAGATGACGGACTTCTATCTCTGCGACAGGGCAATCAAGACCTCCTATCCTACATTGCAACCTTTAATAGACTAATTGTGAAAACTGGGTGGCCAGAGGATAAAAGAATCACGTTATTTTATCGAGGTCTACCCGGAGAACTTAAAGATGTCCTGGCCCAAGTTGTAAATCTGCCCCAAGAATGCTCAGAATATATAGACTTAGTGGTCCAATTGGATCACAGACTGCAAAACAGAAAAGCAGATCGGTCCAAGTTTGAGACCCGGGTGTTGGTCAAGACCCACGCTAACCTCAAGGGGGCTGAAGCCTCTGAGCCAATGCAAATCGGAGGGGTTAAAGGACCTCTAACTCAAAAGGAACGTGAAAGAAGACGGCAGATGCAATTATGTCTTTATTGTGGGTCCTCTGGACACTTTCTACAAGATTGCCCGGCAAAGCCGCCCAAGAAGGTGGTAGGAGCCGCTGATAAAATCCATGAAAACTCTGTATCGGGAAACGACCACGCCCGACAAGCGTAGGGGTCCGCTTGCCGAGCTTGAAAACTACCTCTCAGACCTTGCATTTCATTGTGCCAATGGTCCTCGTAGATCCGGAACAGCCTAAGCGGTTGCATGCAATAAAGGCATACATCGATAGTTGGGCTATAGGAAACTATGTGGATCATGAATTGGTCTCCAGGATTAACCTCCCTCTGCGTCCTAAAACCTGCAAAGATGTCATCACCACAGTTGATGGAACCGAAATTGCCTCTGGACCAGTAACACATTCCACAGCTGAGGTGACACTTGTAGGTCCGGACGGCCATCGGGAGGCAGTTGTGTTTGATGTAATCAAGGCTCCACAGTTTCAGGTTATTCTCGGAATCCCTTGGTTAGAGACACATAATCCTCGAAGTGATTGGCGAGCAAAGAGAATAACCTTCCCGGATTGTGCACAAACCTGCTACCCAGAGAATCTGAAGGTCAGTCTAGCATCAGTAACCTCTGTCTCCATGCAACTACCTCCGGAATACCAAGACTTTCAGGACATCTGCCAAAAGGAACAGGCCAACACGTTACCTCCTCACAGATCGTACGATTGCCAAATCGATCTGGTGCCCGGTGCACAACCCCCTTGTAGCAGGATTTATGCCCTTACTGAACCGGAGAATCTGCATTTGAGACAATATTTAGATCAATACCTAGCCAATGGTTTCATTCGCCCTTCAAAGTCTCCGGCATCCTTGGCTTTGTTTTTCGTGCCAAAAAAAGAAGGCGACCTTAGAACTTGTATCGATTACCGCGCATTGAACCAGATAACTGTTAAAAATCGTTACCCTCTGCCTTTGATCCCTGAACTTCTTGACCAGGTGAAGGGCGCTTGCGTATACACCAAGTTAGATCTCCGGGGGGCTTATCATCTGGTACAAGTAAAAGAAGGCGACGAATGGAAAACGGCCTTCCGTACAAAATATGGACTATTCGAATACCAGGTGATGCCTTTCGGGTTGTGCAACGCGCCTGCTCCCTTCCAATTCTTCATGAACGATGTCCTTCGGGAACTCATCGATGTCTGTGTTGTCGTGTATATCGATGACATTCTGGTGTACTCCTCCTCGGAATCAGATCACAGAAAACATGTCAGGGCCGTCCTAGAGAAATTGCGCCAGCACAAACTGTTTGCAAAGCTGGAAAAATGCGTTTTCCATACCACCGAGGTTGAGTTTCTTGGATTCATCCTGACACCGAAAGGGGTCCGAATGGACTCACGGAAAGTGGATGCCATCCTCAAATGGCCATCACCTAGTTCGGTGAAAGGTGTCCAAAGCATGCTTGGTTTTGCCAATTTTTATCGCAGGCTTATCCCGGAATTTTCACGTGTGGTGCAACCCATCACTGCACTCCTGCGGAAAAATAAACGTTTTGAATGGACCGAGGAAGCTGAACAGGCCTTTCAGGAATTGAAAGCTAAATTTACGTCCGCACCTATTTTGAAACACCCGCGTCCCGATCTCCCATATATAGTCAAAACCGACGCATCCAGCTTAGCCATGGGAGCTGCCCTGTCTCAGAGAGACCCTGAAACCAACCAACTGCACCCCGTAGCATTTTGGTCCAGAAAGTTCTCGCCGCCGGAGATAAATTATGCAATCACCGATAAGGAATTTTTAGCCATTAAGTCCGCCTTTAAGGCTTGGCGGCATGATCTTCTTGGTGCCAGGCATACCATCACCGTGATCACTGATCACCGAAATTTACAATATTTAAAAACTGCCAAGGCTCAGTCTTCACGACAGCTCCAATGAGCTTTGTTCTTTGCTGAGTTCGATTTTGTAATCACTTACCGTCCCGGCTGTACGAATGGCAAAGCGGACGCGCTATCTCGAATTGGAATGGGAGAAATGGACACAAACTCAGAACCTGTGCCGATAATTCCTGAACAAAGAATTTTGGGGATAACCACTTTACAAACCCTTGAAGACATTCAAGCACGGGTAAAACAATTCCTGGACTCTTCAGCCTTGCAGGATTGGATCAAAAGGGGGTCTTACTTTTCCGTCAACGATGGCTTACCTTACTTCCAAGGACGCTTATTTTTGCCAGAAAAGGAATTGCAAGAACTGGTTATTTCCCGTCATCATGATACTCTGATGGAAGGACATCCTGGCATTGCCAAAACAGAGGAAAAAATTAAACGACAATTCTGGTGGCCTTCCTGGCAAAACGATATTAAATCTTTTGTGATGTCCTGTGGAGTTTGCGCCCAAAACAAAGGTCAAAAAACAAAAACCGCCGGTCTTCTTCAACCCTTAGACATTCCACCAGCACCTTGGCACACCTTGTCACTAGATTTTATCACGGACCTGTCCTCTTGTAATGGATACAATACTATTCTGGTTGTGGTGGATTTATTTTCCAAGATGGCCCATTTTGTTCCGTTGAAAGGATTACCTTCAGCTTTTGTTCTTGCCAAGGAATTCCTCGAAAATATCATCCGTTTGCATGGATTCCCGTCCATAGTAGTCTCCGATCGGGGAAGCCAGTTTATTTCTCATTTTTGGAAAAAGTGTTGTCAACTGGCACAAATCGACGTAAGACTCTCAACCAGCCACCACCCACAGACCGATGGTCAGACGGAGAGAACGAACCAGACCCTTGAACAATATCTACTATGTATGTTGCACCAATCGGAGGGTAATTGGAAGGATATTCTATGGGTGGCTGAATATGCATACAATAACTCGATACACTCTGGAACTGGTCAGAGCCCCTTTTATACCCTATATGGACATCACCCTCATACTTCAGACTTGGACTCACCTTTGAACCTTGAAATGCCCGCAGTGGACCATTTGCATTCTACGATTACTCAAGCCTTTAGGGATGCAACTGCACACTTACAACATGCGAAAGGGAAATACAAAAAGAATGCGGATCTGCATCGAAGCGAGGCGCCTCCATACCAAATAGGGGATCAAGTATGGTTGGCTACCAAACACTTATCGCTCAAGGGGCCTCAGACTTTTAATCCAAGGTATTTAGGCCCTTACTCGATCAAAGCTATAATTAACCCAGTGGCAGTCAAGCTAGATCTACCAGCTAACATGCGGATTCACCCCGTTTTTCATGTGTCACTTTTGAAACCAGTGCAACCAGGAACCAGATTAATAAAGCCACCAGAACCAATCCAGATAGATGGGGAGCCTGAATTCGAGGTGAAGAACATTTTGGATTCTAAGATCTCAAAATCCAAACTTTTCTATCTAATTGATTGGAAGGGGTACGGGCCTCAGGAAAGGTCTTGGGAACCCAGCGACCACGTACATGCACCTCGGCTAGTAAAAAGGTCCCATCGGAATTTCCCAAACAAACCGAAACCTCCAGAGGGAACGACCTTGGGAGGGGCCTTGGGGGGGAGTGCTGTCATGATGCCTACCCCCGGAGCACCAGGCCAGGCCCAGCACCCCCGGGAGCAGGCATCATGCCCCTGGGTAAAAGCCCAGCGGGGCTCTTTGGACTCTGTCCTGGCGCCTTACCTGATGCAGACCATGCTGCATACTCACCTGATGCAGACCATGCTGTATGAAGACCCAAGCCAAATGAGGCTTAGGAGGGACTATTTTACTGAAGGGACTATTTTGTTACTTGGGTGGGGCTGTGGAATAATACTTACCTAGGACTTCTTCCAAGGCTATTTAAGCCACGCCCGGACAGCCACACGTGCTTCGCGTTGTTCTGCATCCCAGCAGCTGAACCCTCACCGTGTCTGCTCCTGCACCTGGACTCCAGCCACACCCGCCTCGAACCTGGAACACCTGTAAGGAAAGAAGAGAAGAGAAAGGTGAAAACCAAGAACTTATTCAAACTTCTTACATGCATCCAGAATATTCACGCCAGCATTCTTGAAGAAAGACTTCCATTTAAAAGCATTGCGTTGCTCGCTGCAGCGCCGCGCTTCACTCACCTGTCCTCGAGACATCTCCCAGCTCCATCGCGGCTGTCAGCACCGGTCGCCACATCTCTGCACTTAGGGGGGAGAAGAAGAGACAAAAGGTGAGCAGAGGCAACACAGGAGGAAAGCCGAATTTTCAGCCATAATACTTACCGGCTTTTCTTGGTGAACCATTCCACATTTCGGGTCGGGGCCGCTTCGTTGGCAGGTACCGGCTCCTATGGGGAAAGGACAAAAGACATTACTGGGGAATTATAAAGACATTTAGAGGGGTCGCCCTAATCGCCAACTCACCTGATTTTACCATCGGCAATTTAACCCCTCAACGCATCGCCTTCGTTCTGCACCTGAAATAAAGGACAGATCACAGGTTAGGAAGACAATATAAAAAGAGGCACACACTTGAACTTTGAATCTTCATACTTACGGCGTATCGCTCAGAAAAGTCAAGTGGATTTTGCCAGCGCCATTCTGAAAACCAGTGAAGTAACTGGACGAACGCGCACCCCTGCACGGGAAGCAGGATTGAGAGTTCATCCTTCCAAACCATAAGGTGAGCTTAAACCGGGAGTTTTGGAGGAAGTCAGAGAAGAACAAAGGGGGAAAGGGGGGAGCAAGCACACTATTCTGCAGGCAGTTAATCCCCTTTCTCATCTGCAGAAGGATATTCCTACGGGCCAGACAAGCAAGATTTGGGGGTCCTGTTCAATCGGTGGTCCGAGTTCTGCGCATCACGCTTGAAGAGGCCACAGCAACCCAGACTAGACCAGCGCCTCCGTGGGAGCCAGGTGAGCGTTACAGAACGCAAAGCCTTCCTACAAATTCCCACCCATGCGCTATGGAAACTTCTGAGACTGACCAGTTGGCCCAACTACTGGGGAAATTACGGGCCGAAGTACACGCCGCTCGTCAAGAGACTAATACTCTCAGGAGGGAAGTGATTGTAACAAAGGAAAGAGCTATGACCTGGCTAGACAGCTTTTGCAAGGTCAAGCTGGACAAACTCCTTTACCCGGTTCTGGGGGGAACCCCGCTCCTGTGCTTTCCAGTAACCCGGTGCAGATTAATCTACCTGGAAACATGCCGCTGGCCCCACCCGAACGCTTTGCTGGGGACCCTAAACGATTCGCCGTATTCATGAATCAGTGCCGTTTGCATTTCCTATGCAGACCTGGGGCCTTCCCTAATGACCAGACCAAGGTAGCCTTTGTATTGTCATATCTCAGCGGCAGTGCTGCCGATTGGTCAGTTCCACTGGTAACTCAAGATGACCCGATTCTTTGTGATTTTCAAGGATTTCAAGCAAGCATGGAAAGGTTATTTGCTCGTCACTCCCGGGGCAGGCTCTAGATGACGAATGCTATCTCTGCGACAGGGCAATCAAGACCTCCTATCCTACATTGCAACCTTTAATAGACTAATTGTGGAAACCGGGTGGCCAGAGGATAAAAGAATCACGTTATTTTATCGAGGTCTACGCAGAGAACTTAAAGATGTCCTGGCCCAAGTTGTAAATCCGCCCCAAGAATGATCAGAATATATAGACTTAGTGGTCCAATTGGATCACAGACTGCAAAACAGAAAAGCAGATCAGTCCAAGTTTGAGACCCGGGTGTTGGTCAAGACCCACGCTAACCTCAAGGGGGCTGAAGCCTCTGAGCCAATGCAAATCGGAGGGGTTAAAGGGCCTCTAACTCAAAAGGAACGTGAAAGAAGACGGCAGATGCAATTATGTCTTTATTGTGGGTCCTCTGGACACTTTCTACAAGATTGCCCGGCAAAGCCGCCCAAGAAGGTGGTAGGAGCCGCTGATAAAATCCATGAAAACTCTGTATCGGGAAACGACCACGCCCGACAAGCGTAGGGGTCCGCTTGCCGAGCTTGAAAACTAACTCTCAGACCTCGCATTTCATTGTGCCAATGGTCCTCGTAGATCCGGAACAGCCTAAGCGGTTGCATGCAATAAAGGCATACATCGATAGTGGGGCTATAGGAAACTATGTGGATCGTGAATTGGTCTCCAGGATTAACCTCCCTCTGCGTCCTAAAACCAGCAAAGATGTCATCACCACAGTTGATGGAACCGAAATTGCCTCTGGACCGGTAACACATTCCACAGCTGAGGTGACACTTGTAGGTCCGGACGGCCATTGGAAGGCAGTTGTGTTTGATGTAATCAAGGCTCCACAGTTTCAGGTTATTCTCGGAATCCCTTGGTTAGAGACACATAATCCTCGAATTGATTGGCGAGCGAAGAGAATAACCTTCCCGGATTGTGCACAAACCTGTTACCCAGAGAATCTGAAGATCAGTCTAGCATCAGTAACCTCTGTCTCCATGCAACTACCTCCGGAATACCAAGACTTTCAGGACGTCTTCCAAAAGGAACAGGCCAACACGTTACCTCCTCACAGATCGTACGATTGCCAAATCGATCTGGTGCCCGGTGCACAACCCCCTTGTAGCAGGATTTATGCCCTTACTGAACCGGAGAATCTGCATTTGAGACAATATTTAGATCAATACCTAGCCAATGGTTTCATTCGCCCGTCAAAGTCTCCGGCATCCTCGGCTTTGTTGTTCGTGCCAAAAAAAGAAGGCGACCTTAGAACTTGTATTGATTACCACGCATTGAACCAGATAACTGTTAAAAATCGTTACCCTCTGCCTTTGATCCCTGTACTTCTTGACCAGGTGAAGGACGCTTGCGTATACACCAAGTTAGATCTCCGGGGGGCTTATCATCTGGTACGGGTAAAAGAAGGCGACGAATGGAAAACGGCCTTCCGTACAAAATATGGACTATTCGAATACCAGGTGATGCCTTTCGGGTTGTGCAACGCGCCTGCTACCTTCCAATTCTTCATGAACGATGTCCTTTGGGAACTCATCGATGTCTGTGTTGTCGTGTATATCGATGACATTCTGGTGTACTCCTCTTCGGAATGAGATCACAGAAAACATATCAGGGCCGTCCTAGAGAAATTGCGCCAGCACAAACTGTTTGCAAAGCTGGAAAAATGCGTTTTCCATACCACCGAGGTTGAGTTTCTTGGATTCATCCTGACACCGAAAGGGGTCCGAATGGACTCACGGAAAGTGGATGCCATCCTCAAATGGCCATCACCTAGTTCGGTGAAAGGTGTCCAAAGCATGCTTGGTTTTGCCAATTTTTATCGCAGGTTTATCCCGAAAATTTCACGTGTGGTGCAACCCATCACTGCACTCTTGCGGAAAAATAAATGTTTTGAATGGACCGAGGAAGCTGAACAGGCCTTTCAGGAATTGAAAGCTAAATTTACGTCCGCACCTATTTTGAAACACCCACGTCCCGATCTCCCATATATAGTCGAAACCGACGCATCCAGCTTAGCCATGGGAGCTGTCCTGTCTCAGAGAGACCCCAAAACCAATCAACTGCACCCCGTAGCATTTTGGTCCAGAAAGTTCTCGCCGCCGGAGATAAATTATGCAATCACCGATAAGGAATTATTAGCCATTAAGTCCGCCTTTAAGGCTTGGTGGCATTATCTTCTTGGTGCCAGGCATACCATCACCGTGATCACTGATCACCGAAATTTACAATATTTAAAAACTGCCAAGGCTCAGTCTTCACGACAGCTCCGATGGGCTTTGTTCTTTGCTGAGTTCGACTTTGTAATCACTTACCGTCCCGGCTGTAAGAATGGCAAAGCGGACGCGCTATCTCGAATTGGAATGGGAGAAATGGACACAAACTCAGAACCTGTGCCGATAATTCCTGAACAAAGAATTTTGGGGATAACCACTTTACAAACCCTTGAAGACATTCAAGCACGGGTAAAACAATTCCTGGACTCTTCAGCCTTGCAGGATTGGATCAAAAGGGGGTCTTACTTTTCCGTCAACGATGGCTTACCTTACTTCCAAGGACGCTTATTTTTGCCAGAAAAGGAATTGCAAGAACTGGTTATTTCCCGTCATCATGATACTCTGATGGAAAGACATCCTGGCATTGCCAAAACAGAGGAAAAAATTAAACGACAATTCTGGTGGCCTTCCTGGCGAAAGGATATTAAATCTTTTGTGATGTCCTGTGGAGTTTGCGCCCAAAACAAAGGTCAAAAAACAAAAACCGCCCGTCTTCTTCAACCCTTAGACATTCCACCAGCACCTTGGCACACCTTGTCACTAGATTTTATCACGGACCTGTCCTCTTGTAATGGATACAATACTATTCTGGTTGTGGTGGATTTATTTTCCAAGATGGCCCATTTTGTTCCGTTGAAAGGATTACCTTCAGCTTTTGTTCTTGCCAAGGAATTCCTCGAAAATATCATCCGTTTGCATGGATTCCCGTCCATACTAGTCTCCGATCGAGGAAGCCAGTTTATTTCTCATTTTTGGAAAAAGTGTTGTCAACTGGCACAAATCGACGTAAGACTCTCAACCAGCCACCACCCACAGACCGATGGTCAGACGGAGAGAACGAACCAGACCCTTGAACAATATCTACGATGTATGTTGCACCAATCGGAGGGTAATTGGAAGGATATTCTATGGGTGGCTGAATATGCATACAATAACTCGATACACTCTGGAACTGGTCAGAGCCCCTTTTATACCCTATATGGACATCACCCTCGTACTTCAGATTTGGGCTCACCTTTGAGCCTTGAAATGCCCGCAGTGGACCATTTGCATTCTACGATTACTCGAGCATTTAAGGATGCAACTGCACACTTACAACATGCGAAAGGGAAATGCAAAAAGAATGCGGATCTGCATCGAAGAGAGGCGCCTCCATACCAAATAGGGGATCAAGTATGGTTGGCTACCAAACACTTATCGCTCAAGGGACCTTGGACTTTTAATCCAAGGTATTTAGGCCCTTACTCGATCAAAGCTATAATTAACCCAGTGGCAGTCAAGCTAGATCTACCAGCTAACATGCGGATTCACCCCGTTTTCATGTGTCACTTTTGAAACCAGTGTAACCAGGAACCAGATTAATAAAGCCACCAGAACCAATCCAGATAGATGGGGAGCCTGAATTCGAGGTGAAGAACATTTTGGATTCTAAGATCTCAAAATCAAAACTTTTCTATCTAATTGATTGGAAGGGGTACGGGCCTCAGGAAAGGTCTTGGGAACCCAGCGACCACGTACATGCACCTCGGCTAGTAAAAAGGTTCCATCGGAATTTCCCAAACAAACCGAAACCTCCAGAGGGAACGACCTTGTGAGGGGCCTTGTAGGGGAGTGCTGTCATGATGCCTACCCCCAGAGCACCAGGCTAGGCCCAACACCCCCGGGAGCAGGCATCATGCCCCCGGGTAAAAGCCCAGCGGGGCTCTTTGGACTCTGTCCTGGCGCCTTACCTGATGCAGACCATGCTGCATACTCACCTGATGCAGACCATGCTGTATGAAGACCCAAGCCAAATGAGGCTTAGGAGGGACTATTTTACTGAAGGGACTATTTTGTTACTTGAGTGGGGCTGTGGAAGAATACTTACCTAGGACTTCTTCCAAGGCTATTTAAGCCATGCCCGGACAGCCACACGTGCTTCGCGTTGTTCTGCATCCCAGCAGCTGAACGCTCACCGTGTCTGCTCCTGCACCTGGACTCCAGCCACGCCCGCCTCGAACCTGGAACACCTGTAAGGAAAGAAGAGAAGAGAAAGGTGAAAACCAAGAACTTATTCAAACTTCTTACATGCATCCGGAATCTTCACGCCAGCATTCTTGAAGAAAGACTTCCATTTAAAAGCATTGCGTTGCTCGCTGCAGCGCCGCGCTTCACTCACCTGTCCTCGAGACATCTCCCCGCTCCATCGTGGCTGTCAGCACCGGTCGCCACATCTCTGCACCTAGGGGAGAGAAGAAGAGACAAAAGGTGAGCAGAGGGAACACAGGAGGAAAGCCGAATTTTCAGCCATAATACTTACCGGCTTTCTTGGTGAACCATTCCACATTTCGGGTCGGCGCCGCTTCGTTGGCAGGTACCGCACCCCGGCCCCTATGGGGAAAGGACAAAAGACATTACTGGGGAATTATAAAGACATTTAGAGGGGTCGCCTTCATCGCTAACTCACCTGATTTTACCATCGGCAATTTAACCCCTCAACACATCGCCTTCGTTCTGCACCTGAAATAAAGGACAGATCACAGGTTAGGAAGACAACATAAAAAGAGGCTCACACTTGAACTTTTGAATCTTCATACTTACGGTGTATCAATCAGAAAAGTCAAGTGGATTTTGCCAGCGCCATTCTGAAAACCAGTGAAGTAACTGGACGAACGCGCGCCCCTGCACCAGAAGCAGGATTGAGAGTTCATCCTTCCAAACCATAAGGTGAGCTTAAACCGGGGGTTTTGGAGGAAGTCAGAGAAGAACGAAGGGGGAAAGGGGGGAGCAAGCACACTATTCTGCAGGCAGTTAATCCCCTTTCACATCTGCAGAAGGATATTCCTACGGGCCAGACAAGCAAGATTTGGGGGTCCTGTTCAATCGGTGGTCCGAGTTCTGCGCATCAGCTTGAAGAGGCCACAGCAACCCAGACTAGACCAGCGCCTCCGTGGGAGCAAGGTGAGCGTTACACGCACCCCTGGAATACACGTACCCTGCTGATATCGCGTGTGAAACTTCCTGTGCACCCCGAAATACACGTAGCCTGGACATTCGCGTGTGGAACTTCACGTGCACCCCTGATATACACATACCCTGCTGAATTCACGTGTGAAAATTCCCGCGCACCCCTGATGTACACGTACCCTGATGGAATCGCATGTGGAAGTTCAAGCGCACCCCTGTAATACACGTACCCTGCTGAAATCGCATGTGGAAGTTCAGGCGCACCCCTGAAATACACGTACCCTGATGGAATCGCGTGTGAAACTTCCCGCGCACCCCTGAAATGCACGTACCCAGCTGAAATGACGTGAGGTACTTCCCGCGCACCCCAGTGATACACGTAGCCCGCTTGCCGTGCTGGTACAGGGTTAGCGCAGCCCTTTGCGCTGGATTGGGGATTTTGATGGCTTTTCCCTGCGCGAAAGGCGTTCTTGGGGGCGTAACTGGCGCTGCTGCAGGGTCTCTGCGCCACTGTGCGCCACGGCTGGTTTTGGTAGCTGGAATCCATGAATACGCTGTGCGCGGAAATGGGTTTTGATGCACGCGGCTGGCGCAGGGATTTGCACGCGCACACTGTGCGCCAGCCGCGTGCGCCACTTGTGCGCTGAATTCTATGAATTACCCCCTATGACAATGGAATTAGACCTGTGCGCAAGGTTGCATTAAAAACACACCAAGTCATGGTCCATGAAATCCTGCTTTTACACGTTTCCATAGGGATGGAATCAAGGTCTGCACTTTTGCTGACTGGTTGGGCTGCTAAGAAATCCAATACCTCATACAAGATACATTTGTTTATTATTATTTTTTATTTTTATTGTTTTTAATTTATTATAAACCTTTCACATGTTAAAACACATCAAAACATAAACTTTGTCAGTATCCCCAAGTACAAAAACATCTTAAGGGAAACATGACCAAGAAAGCTCACGCTTGCAGCAGGAAGTCAGGCCATCAACTACCCAAAAACATCACTCAATTGCCTCAGCAAATGCGGACATCAATATACAGTCTGATAAGAGAAATAATACCTACCGACTCACGGAAAAAACAATCAGGCAGGAAGTCCATACCTCTTCGGGGAAATCAGACAACAACGCGAACAAGACTTCCACCTCCGGTCTCTGGGCCTGGCTTCCTAAAGCCCTCATAGCGAAGAGGAACAAATAGCAATCCAGGTGCCAATACATCTTCACTCCGGATCAACACAACTTAAATCCCGCCACATGCAACTTAAGTCTCTGCTCCTGGAATACTAGAGGCTTCATGCACTTGACCACTACTGGTGAGATAAACTTAGGCAACTATGACATACTGTGCCTACAAGAAACGTGGCTCACAAGAACACGCTCCCTCGATGGATACGAAATTACCTTGGCCCCGGCAAAAAAGAGCACAATGGGACGTCCCTCCTCTGGCCTCCTCATAGCTAGCCGCATTGGAAACGGGCTCAAGCTGGACAAAGTGCTGGTTGCAAACCAAAACCTGCTGGCAACTCTCCTAACATGGACTCATAAAAACGACACAAACAGAACTGCACAACACAATCCATTAGCCATCGTAAACACGTACTGGAACCCTGCAAACACCGAACCCGCAGCTTTTCTGCTGGAAATTGAGACAATAATCGACGAGATCTTGGCGGTCCACCGAGTACTCCACATCCTAATCTGTGGAGACCTAAACACCTCTTGTATACCTCAGAGCCATAAAGGAAATCCCACTCCATCGGAATATAGAGGCTCTCTCTGGTTAAACATAATGAACTCCAGAAAGCTGCAAAGCTTAGATACGGCCTTCTCCAACATCGATCGCTTACCAACTTGGTCAAATGGGACCATATATTCCACTATTGACCACATTTTTGTCTCACGACCGCTTATCGAAATCATTATGTGCTTTGAAGTTGCCCAATCCAAGGCCAGCGATCATAATCCACTAATAGCCACCTGGAGGAGCATTAATAACGCAGTGGAAACCTTGGATCATCAGCTTGAATTAAATCCCCAAGGGAGCAGACTTCGGCTATCGGCAAAAAACATCAGAGATCTGACTAGCAAGTATAAAGAGACCCCAATTAACAAGTACAACTCGGCTGATTATGGTCCCTTGCTAATAGCTTACAAGAAAACGAGCTCAGAAAAGTCTCAACCTATCGACCGTAAAAAGCATACTTACGACACTGCTCTACTTCAAAAGTGGCGAGAATATCGGAAGGCCCTAAGGAACGCAGCAAAGCTCAATCACGAGCAAGCAAACAATGAAAAACAAGAGGCTAAAAAACTGTATCAGACCTGGGTAAAAGCACATCGAGCAAAGCTCTACCAACAAGATTCTGAAGCTGTTCTCAAGTCGATATGCACGAAAAACTCGAGAGAATTTTGGTCTCTACTAAACTCTACATCATCAACCAGGAATGAAAACATCCAAAATGGCATTGGGGAAACGACCTGGACAACCTACATTAAGAAAACGTTCACACTTCCCCTGGCCAGACAACGCCAGAACCGAGAAAGTGTGTTACTTTGTGGGAAAAACTAGATGACCAAGTTGAAATCTGTAACTAAAAAACTCAAGAGCACCAGGCCCCGAAGGCATCAGCAATATAGACCTAAAAGCCCACCCAGCAGCCTGGGCAAAACTCATCAGTCTGGTTTTTGCAAGATGCTCCGCGACTAAATCAATTCCAGCTTCCTGGACCTCAGCCATAATAGTGCCTATATACAAGAAAGGCGACATAAAAAACCCTTCCAACTATCGCCCGATCACGCTGCTGGACCCGATTGGAAAGGTCTACGGTTCTCTCCTTCTGAAAAGGTTCCAAATCTGGGAAAATGATGCGCCGTGCAATGATCAGTTCCAATCGGGATTTAAGAAAAACTTAGGAACCACAACAAACAGCTTGACGCTAACCGCCCTGAAAGGCAAAGTGATCGAAGGGGGACCAAGGCTATTCATGGCCTTTATAGACTTCAGCCAGGCTTTTGACAGGGTCGACAGAAACCGCCTCTGAGAGAAACTAGAAGGATGGTCCTGTCCTAGCGAAATACTCGACCCCATCAAAGCACTCCATAACAATACCACCGTTAGAGTGCGGCTAAACTATAAAGGGGCCTTATCGGAATCAATTGATACCCAAAGAGGAGTTAAACAGGGATGTCCGCTGGCTCCCTCCCTTTTTCTGGCCTACCTAGGAGATTATCAAGCTTCAGAAGATGACATCAGATCTTTTCCCCCAAAATTGGGCCAACAAAAAATTAGTAGGCTCCTATATGCTGACGACCTAATCCTAATTGACCAAACGCCTATTGGATTGCAGCGTCAACTTGACGACTTGATATCTTACACAACCAACAATAACCTGGAAGTCAACAAGGAAAAAACCAAAATAATGATTCTGGAAAGGAAATCAAGGAGGACTGACAAGACAAAATGGTACCTCCAATCGACTGAGATTGAAAAAGTGAAGAACTTCAAGTACCTCGGAATAACACTGGATAGTTCCAAAAAGGAATTTGCTATGCAAGAAACCTTACGTCTAAAAACCAGGAAACTGGCCAGCCAAGGAAAGGCAATTGATCGAAAATGTTGTCGGAATTGAAACAATATTATGCCTCCTATCGCAACAATTGTATGTGTATTGGCCTACGCCAAGTTGTCTAAACATCATATGCGAACAAACTCCACGGCAAAGTCTTGACCTTGGAGAAAAGTAATGTAAGTCGCCATCTTGGATTTAGCCGGCATTTTAGGTTCTCTTGTAATATGGAAGTCACCCTGAACATCAAAATGGAGGCCGAGTGACATTCTGAGTAAGATTCTGGCCGTAGTGACCTCCGTACACATGAATAATTAATATGCCTGCAGGCCACTTGTCGGGGTCGCGAACTGAGACCTTGTCCTACTGTTGACCTATGTGTAAATGTACAACTATATCAGCGAAACTAATCAAAATGCATATATTATAGGATTGACCTGGCAAGGAACCCATAGGCCCGGCTCGTAGAATGGTTAACCCGCGAGAGGGTTGGCCAAGGGCTGGACAAATAGTATAAAAAGACCCAAGTATTCCAATGCACGGTCTCTCTCACTAACGCATTGAACTCTCGTTGAAGTTCGTTATGTTACTCTGAGAGCCGAATAGCTCTCCGTTTGTCAGTTGACTTTGGTAACTGTTGTAGCTTTTAAATAAAGCACTTGCATGTTCTTTGTAACTTGTGTTGGTGTGTTTCTTTCTGGGCTTCCCGGCCTCATATTATTTTTCTGTTTCCACAGTTGGCGCCCGAATAGGCACCCTCAAGATTGATGCCGGATCATTGAAGGTTGACGCAGACTATCGAACCGGGATCGGACGGTGTGATACTGCGGGCCCGACCGAACGAGACGCGATACCTCGGCAGCGCTGCACGATCCGATCCTTGGACGATAGTCGTGTGGTCTGACACAGCATCTTGACGAGGGTCCATTTTTGAGGCGGGCAGATTTGTCGAAACCCCCAAACACAAGGTAAAATTCGTTAGGTAAGTTCTTTGGTAAACCGTACGGTCCTCCTTAGGTTTGGTCAGGTGCAGTCGTGACCCGGCTCTTAATTTAACCCTGACAATTTGAATTTGGCGTATTGTATCTGCAGACACAATTATTGACCAGGTAACACCAATTTTTTGTGAAATGCCTGGGAAATTGTCTAGCTGCTTTAGGGCTCTGTTTCGCAGCGATCGACAATCTTTGGAATTTAGCCGCCCGGCACCACAGGAGGGGTCGCCGGCATGTACTATGTACTGTAAGTATGGCATTGGAAGTATAGTATTTAATGATATTTGGCACAGACAAACCAGACATGCCTCCGAATTTCAGTGGCCAATCAATGGTAGTTTTGAGATCCCCCGTATTGAATACCTAGAATCGGTCTTGCTAAAAAAGAAGGCCAGACCTGCAGCATTTGATGTTTTGCAGAATTGGAAAAAAGAAGCGTTGCAGCAGCTTAAAAGTAGGGATAAACATGCCCGCCGTCATAAAACAAATGCCGAAAAGGCATTGTTATATGATAAGGAAAAACATTCAGAGTCAGTTAAAAATATGGATAGGGCTTTCTCACTCGGTATCCAGAAAATGTATCCCTCTAAAGATTTCCATGTTTCTGAAGAATTTATTGAAAAATTATTAAACGAACGCAGGCCTGGTGCCTCTGCGCCACCTCCGTATGATCCTCTCCTGGGTGCTCTGCCCATTCCTGCTGTTATTCCTGCTGTTATTCCTGTTCCCCCTGTGCAACCTATTGTTCCTATTCCTCTAGTTGTTGTTCCTCCACCTATCCCGCCACCCCTTCCTCTTGTGCCGATAGTTGTACCCTCATTGAATTTGCCCACACCTCCGCTCCTGAGTGGTTCTGTATTGACTGAAGTTGATCGGGGTGCGGGGTCAAAGATTGTCACTCGAAATACTGTTTCTGCAGACAAGAAACAGGAATTATTTGCATGGGCTAAGCACTGTATGGAGAAAGGTGATCAAGTTAACGTTTTTTCCACATTATCAAATATGGACAATTTTCCCGAGAAAAATGTTTTTATCGAAGGTTTGGGGACTCATTTATGTGCAATGTGGGGTAGATTACATAATACGGATCTCCCACAAGGAGTGAGGGACCTAAATACTTTAGCACTTTCGCGGGACACAGAGGAGAAAGTACATGGTCATGTTGAAAGATTGTTTGAGTATAGGAGGGACTTTGAGAAATTACGAGATGAGGATGGTGAAGACGACAGTATGTATGTACAGAAACGGTTCCTTCCATGTCGTAGATCGGCACCTGAGGAAGTACGAATTTATACCAAAGATGCGATTCGATGGATCTCGGATTCATCGATACCGCCAGATGAAGTATATGACACGTATAGTCAGTATAGAGTAGAAATGCAGAGGAAGGTTATTCAGGTAATGGTACAGTACCTGCAGGAAGAATGTGTAAGGAAGAAGGTTAGTTGTCCCATAGAGTTATTCGGTATTTGTAAAAGGGCTTTTTCGCCCGACACTTCTTCCACTGCCTTAGCGCTCGACCTGGCTCTGTTGCTTAGTAAGCGGTCGGAGTTACCTATATCTCAGTTACCTATGAGAGAGGTTCCTCCGACATTTGTCCCAAAGGTTGATATTCCCGCTAACGCTGGTGCGCCCACTGTGGACATTCCAGCACATTATGTATCGCGATTTGTTCATGTCCCATTTTCACGACAGGAAGTGAACACTATTAGACAATCAATTCCCGATATTAGGAAAAACCCGACAGGATTCTACAAAGAGATAGGGCCTCATTACACGGATGGCGGTAGGGATTTAACGTTACCGGTAATGTATTACCGGTAACGTTAAATCCCCATGTGGATCACGACCTGGCACACCGCTATTAGCGGCACCGCTAATTACGGTGCCACTAATAGCGGGCAGTCCGCGTGCGCGCGACCCTCCATCCCGTTAATTACGCCATGCCGCTATTAGAACAGCATCACAAGGCCAGTGCACATGCTAATAGCGGCATGGTAAATCCCCCCAAACCCCTTACCGCCATGGTGCAAATACCGGCATCGCGGACCACCCGTTAAGGGAAATGAGCAGTGTTCCCACCTGCCACAGGTGCACCAAATCAGCACAGGTGAAGGCAATGGAGACTGTGGCAGCTCAAAAGGAGCACACCACACCCCTTCCCACACCCCTCCCCACACCAAGATGGTTCCAATACTGGCAGCATTACATGGCCTGGAGGACCTCATTGCAGCGCAGCTGCTACAACAACAGGCAGCACAAAGGAGACGCAGGAGGAGGAGGAGGAGGAGGAGGGCAAGACAGGCACAGCAGGCACCACAACGCCACCTAATCATACCACAGAGGCACCCACCAATACCCAGGATCAGAGCCAGTCCATTCAACCTGACCCCTGAGCAGATACACACCCTGTACCGTCTGGACAGGGCTACCATCACCAGCATCATGGACATGATCCACGACGACATTGTGAGCCTCATAGACATCAGAACTGCCATCCCCCCGCTACTGAAGGTGGTGAGTGTGCTCCACTTCCTGGCCACAGGCACCTATCAGCATACAGTGGGACAGATGCATGGCATCTCACAACCAGTATTCTCACGCACGCTGAACCAGGTACTCGATGCACTCCTGAAGCATGCACCTGAAACATATCCATGCCACAGACTGCCCAGGAGATTGCAAACACAAAAGTTGGCTTCTATTCACTGGCAGGCATTCCAAGTTGCATCGGGGCCATCAACTGTACCCATGTGGAATTGGTGGTCCCACATCACAATGAAGTAGTGTATCGAAACAGGAAGCAATTCCACTCTATCAATGTCCAAATGGTATGTGACGCCAACAAGATAATCACACATTGCTGTGCCAGATTCCCAGGATCAACACATGATTCCATGGTTCTGCGGAACTCAACTATCCCACGCTACATGGGGCGACACACCGGACAACGTTCGTGGCTACTTGGTGAGTAGCAGGGCAAGCACATGGCTGCGTGATTTGGGGGGGGGGGAGATACATACTCCAACTGGGTGTGAATGGGGGAAATGGGGGGGAGAGATACATACTCCAACTGGGTGTTGACTGGCGTCCGTAGGGGAAATGGACATACAGATGTACGCCAATGTCCTTCAGGGAAGGCCACGATGTACTTGAGAGGAACCCACATGCAATTCGAAGGTGCAGAACATTGAGAACAATGCAGGTTGCAAAATATCACACATCCATCCACATTGCACATCATGCCACGCCACATATTACACAAACCTGCAACATGGTGTCAAGACCGTAATACAGAATCAGTGCAGCACAACATCAATCCAGCAACGCGCCCTTGAATGCATGCAAAGGGATCACCCCTAGACATAGCACTGAACCACACACCTATGGCACCACTGAAGTGATGCTTCACAGCATGGCAACATCGGTGTCAGGATGTCAGTACACTAGCAGTGTGTTACCTAATTTGTATGGGCCAGGGACACCTAAGACCTGGCCTCACCCATGACATGTCAATTACTGTTGGAGGCATGAATGTGGCATTTCTACTTGCACGGTCGACCTCCCCCTTGCACGTTGCTGTCACACAGACCATCTGCATGAATGCTGTCAATTTAGTACCTGAATCACAATGCAATGTCAATTTGTGTGATGTGAACAGGCCGATTTTGAGGTGAACAGTAACAGGACCCCGTTCATTCCCCCATACAGGTGATGCGGGCTATCCCCTGAAGCCCTGGCTCCTCACACCTGTACGGAACCCACAGAACAGGCACGAGGAGAAATACAATCGTGCACATACCCGTACCCGCATCGTGATCGAGCAGACTTTTGGACTATTGAAGTCACGTTTCAGGTGCATTAGCAGGTCTGGTGGTGCTCTCCTGTATGGACATGAGAAGGTGTCCAAGATCACCATGGCATGTGTCATGCTGCACAATATGTGTATCAGACGGAATGTGCCACTGCCCCCTGACGTAGAAATAGAAGTACCTGATGAGGATGATGATGGTGATGAGGACGGAGGTGAAGGGGATGCAGGTGTTGCAAGAGGGGATGGCCAGGAGGGACGTGCTGTGAGACGGCATCTGATCCACCAAATATTCTGAGAAACATGTTTCCGTACTGTCACATGGATATGGGGGGTAATGCCCTGGTGTATGTTTTGAAGCACGCAATGGACCCTGTTGCCAATAAAGTACACACACACAATGAAGATGTCCAAGCCTGTGTTTTGTTCAGAAACCAGTGTATTGAGTGACATGAAGGTGTAGTAGTGCAAGCCCAAAAACATCCCACCACCCTTCCCCCCCAACAGACCCATAACACCCTTCCCACCCCCCCACAACATCCCACCACCCTTCCCCCCCCAACAGACCCATAACACCCTTCCCACCCCCCCCCACAACATCCCAACACCCTTCCCCCCCAACAGACCCATAACACCCCCCCCAACAGACCCATAACACCCTTCCCACCACCCCCCACAACAGTCCCTCATGTCTCTGCCATTTCTGCCATGGCCAATGCACACCGGGGTATCCCCATTAGCCCCCTAATTGCAATTGTCCTTGGAAGGGTCTTGAGGGTTGCCAGACGTGCGCCTGGTGGTTCTCATCGAGCGCCTGAGGGGGCTTGTTTGAGTCGACCCGGAAGTCGAGGATGGGGCAGACTGGCCTTGTGGGTGAAAGTGGCGGTCCATTGTGTCTGCCATGCGGACAAGCACCTCCCTAAGACTTGCAATTTCATTGCAGATCCTGTCCGTGTTGGCGTCCATGCGCTCAGTGGAGTGCCTCGCCGTCTGGACTATCTTCTCGGTGAGATTTGCTGCCTCAGCGACATGCTGCCCAACCAGCACGGTCAGCTCCTGTTGGCGCTGCAGGATGGCGGTGAATTGCTGATCAGTGCCGGGTGACCGTGCATTGGATGCCGTGCCCACAGATGGCTCCAATGCAACTGGTGATGGTAGCATGGGTGACATTATTGCAGGGTTGGTGTCCTCGTAAGTCCCATCAGAACCAGGGGTCTGGGATGCCATGGGCTCTGGGCTTCCTGGGGGGCTTGGGGTGTGCATCTCCATTTGCTGGAGTAGGGTGTCCTCTGGATCGGACTGGGGGCCAGTGGCGGCTGCCTCACCAGCAGAGCTTGCCGCAGCTGATGGTGGGCCCTGGGTGTCTGGCATTGTTGCCAGTGTGATTGCCTCCGGTGGTGGGCCCACAGTTGGTGGTGCAGCTACTGCTGCCCTGGCAGTGGCACTGTGACGTAGGCTGCCACTCTTCAGGTGTGGCCTTCCACCCTTGCCCCTGGATGTTGCAGGGGTTTCCTCCGGCTCCTGTGCCTTTGGCCTCTTTGATGTAGGTGGTGCCTTTGATGCATCAGCAGCATCCTCCCCATCTGTATGTGAGCCTGTCAGGGACGAGAAGGGGGATGGCATTGGTTGCGTTTCAATATACTCAATGTAAATCACAGGGTTCATGCAGTTGTGGACATTGGGACTTAGCAGTTATGGATGCAGGTGATGTGCCAGTTCAGTGCCTCATCCATGCATGTTTGAGTTTGGGACTTGTCTCTGGTGATGTGTGCATGTGTGTGTGTTTGGGTCTGACACTGACATGGTGATGGATGGGTGCATGTGTGGATGTGTGTCCATGCATGAGTGGGGTCTGGGCTCACATATGGGGGTGACTGTGCATTCACACCGCATCCTGTCATGTGTACACTCACCTGCATCAGAAGTGGTAGCCACGCCGACCTCCATGCTGCCCACTCCCTCAATGCTCTCGGTGGCTATCATGTTGGCGCATGTCTCCTCCCATTCCTTCAGGTGTATTGGGGAGCCATCTCCGCCAGCAGTGGCAATGCGGTGGTTCTCCGCCAGGATGCCCCTCACCCGCAGCCTGAGGTCATCCCACCTCTTCCTGCATTCACGCAGAGTGCGCGTGCTGGTGCCCACGGCACTGACTTTGACCGCCGCCTCCTCCCAGATGGCTTTCTTCTTGAGCAAGGTGGCATGGCGCATATCATTTGCAAAGACGACCTCTGCATGCTCTGCAAGGGTCTGCGTCAACATGACCAGTTCCTCGTTGGTGTACTTTTCCTTCCGCTGCCTGTCACATGTTTTCTTCAGGGCCTTGGGCATGATGCAGGTGTCACGGTCGATTTCACACAGCTCACTACTCCAATATGGTTCACGGGGCAGAGGATGGCAATGGATTGTGTTTTTAAAGATGGCCGCCGTGCTCTTTCCCATTCCGGTGCGATGACGCTATTTCCGCTTCCGCTATTTAACGGTCGATGCTAATAGCGGTCACCGCTAATAGCGGTCATCGCTAATAGCGGTGACCGCAAATAGCATGTACAGTGAGGGCGGAGGTGCTATCAGCACTTTGGGCGGGCACGGTAAGGTGCTTTTGCGCCATGGCGGTAGGGTCATTTTCCGGCATGGCGCTATGCACGTGTCCGCTTACTCGTAATGGTGCGCTATTGGCGGTCTCCTGTGAGGGCGGACACGCTAATAGCGCCATGCCGGTAAATCCCGTTTTTTAGCGCCTACCGTGTAATGAGGCCCATAGAGTCCGTTTTGCAGTCCTCTGTGTTCACCTTAAGTGATATTGACTTGCTATTTCCTGTACTCCTGCCCGTAGATTTATGGAAGCAGGTTCGAACAATAGACGATGTGCCAGGGTTAGGAGATACGTGGGCTAACATGATTAGGTTTGATGGGGAAAGACCAGCTGGTGAGAAACCACCTCAGGTAATACTTACTTTGCCTGATAGAATTGTCGCAAAATTGAAAACCATAATTCCTGAGAAAATAATTATTTGGGACAAGCTTACGGCCTGTGTTCAAGGAAAAACTCAAGGTGCCACCGAATTCTTTAATAGATTCGAACAGGTATTCTCTGACTTCAGTGGACAGGACTTGGGCACAGAGTCTGGGAAAAGGTTGTTTGTGGACAAATTTGTACGTGGATTGTTGCCCGACATCCAGACACAGATTATGTCCCCTGCGAGCGCTTGGCAGGCGAAATCCCAATCCGAAGTTTTGCACATGGCTCAGTATTATGAGAACCGTGTTAATAATGAAAAAGAGAAAATAGAGAAGATAAAAGGAGATTTGAACACTAAAGTATTGTTACAACAAATTGTTAGAAATCCCATAGGGGGTACTTCACAGACCAGAGGTCAGTATGTCCCGAAAGGAAGTGCTCCTTTGGGTCCTGTGAATGTTAATCAATGTGCCTATTGCCGCCAGGAAGGTCATTGGCGAGCACAGTGCCCCGTCCTTCGCCAAAGGTCAAACAATGCATTTGGGAGTAGGGGTAGACGACCTAGAGGTCGCCCCGGAGCGGGGGGCCCTGATAGAGGTCAGTTTTCGCAAGATCCTCAGCAACCTTTTTCACGGGAAAATCAGATTTCGAATGTGGACACGAGAAACATATTTGATCACCCTTCTGCTGCCTACCTTTCTGAAGAGCTTCCTTCTGAGGACATTTTATTTCATTAGGACTGCCCGAAGCAGGGTTTGGAACCTTCACCTATTCCCGTTAATCAGAAAGGTCCCTACGTTGAATTGTTAGTGGGGAATAGGAAACATCAGTTTTTGATAGACACTGGAGCACAGAAGTGCTCCATTGATCATTCCCGGGTTCCAAACATTCCACTGTCAGGGCAAACAAATGTTTCTGTAGGATTTTCTCGTATACCAATTGTTTGTCCGGTTTCTTCGCCGGTGTCTGTTTCTTTGGGTCCCTTTACGGATCATTGTCCCTTCCTTCTGACTTCGAACTGTGGAGAGAATTTGCTGGGGTTAAATTTGTTGAAGAAACTGAATGCAGTAATTCATTGTTCCTCTGACGGAGTGCGACTGACGGTTTCACCACAGCAACTTCCCACTTCCCAGTTTCTGACTCGACCATTGCCTCCTGAGCTTAGTGTTGTTCCGGAATGTTTGTGGGCGGTTGACGACAATGATGTCGGGGTGCTACAGATTGAACCCGTTAGAATAGTTTCGAAACATGGAGTTAAACTACCACGCATTCCGCAATATAAAATATCAGTTGAGGGCGAGCGTGCTTTGAAGTGCATTGTCTCCAATTTTGTGCATCGAGGAGTGATTGAAGAGATTGCAGGTAGTTTATGTAACAGCCCGATTTTGACTCTATACAAGAAAGGCGACAATGCAATCCCATACCGTTTTATAATTGATCTTCGTGCTATTAACAAAGTTGTCGCCACACAATTTCCAATTGTGCCTGATGTAACAACGATACTAACAATGATCCCTGCTACAGCTACGCACTTTAGTGTTGTGGATCTAAAGAATGCTTTCTTTAGCATTCCTATACACAAGGAGAGCAGATATTTGTTCGCGTTCACCTTGGGAGGACTTTCATTTACATTTACTCGGGCACCTCAAGGGCATACTGAAAGTCCAAGCATTTATAGTAGAGCTTTGAAAGAGTAGCTTGACACCCTTGAATTGCCACCTACTTGTACACTGCTGCTTCAGTATGTCGATGATTTGCTTTTGGCTGCAGATTCTGAAAGTGCTTGTAAAGAAGGCACTGTATTGTTACTTATTCACCTGGCCGAAAACGGTCATAAAGCTTCGCTCAAGAAATTTCAATATTGTTGTCAGGAGGTCGCCTATTTAGGCTACCTCCTGTCAAAGGAGGGGAGAAGATTGACACCTGAAAGAATAAAACACATTTCTGGCATGTCTGTTCCAAATACACAGAAGGAAGTCAGGGCCTTAATAGGTATGGCTTCTTACTGTAGGTTGTGGATCCCGAACTTTTCACTAGTGATAAAACCGATGTTGGCTTTGACGAAGAAGGGCATTTCTTTGCCGCTGCTATGGAAATCGCAACATCAACGATCATTTGAGCTTCTCAAAACCGCGTTATGCTCTGCACCGGTTCTGGGTACTCCAAATTATGACAAGGCCTTTGTGTTGTTTGTGCATGAATGTGATGGATGTGCTTTGGCTGTGTTAACACAGGAACACGTAGGGAAGAGTAGGCCGTGCGGCTACTACTCTTCCGCCCTTGACCCTGTCGCATGCGCTTTGCCAAGATGTTTAGGAGCTGTTGCTGCTGCTGCCGCGTCTGTAAAACAGAGTGAGGGAATGGTCCTAGGCCATGATTTAATTTTGATGGTACCTCACTCTGTAGATGTTCTATTGAATAAAACCCAAACGCAACACCTCACCTCTGCACGACTGACGAGGTATGAATTAATTCTGTTTGCCCCTCACATTCAAATTAATAGGTGTTGTGTTCTTAATCCGGCTAAACTTCTACCTTTTCCGCAAAATACTGTTTGCGGTGACGAAGAGTTACATGACTGCCTGTATACCACTGAACAGGAAACGAAGGGCAGGATAGACCTTATAGATACTCCTTTGGGTAAGGCAGAAGGGGAGCTGTTTTGTGATGGCTCCTGCTTCAAACTCCCCAATGGTACATCTACAGCTGCTTACGCAGTTACTACGTTGAGTACGGTTGTTGAAACTAAGAGAATTCCGCATAAATCTGCGCAGGCCGCAGAGATTATAGCGTTGACCCGAGCTTGTGAACTCTCCGAAGGGCATATAGTAAACATATATACTGATAGCCAGTACGCCTTTGGGGTGGCTCAACTCCCCGATGGTACATCTACAGCTGCTTACGCAGTTACTACGTTGAGTACGGTTGTTGAAACTAAGAGAATTCCGCATAAATCCGCGCAGGCCGCAGAGATTATAGCGTTGACCCGAGCTTGTGAACTCTCCGAAGGGCATATAGTAAACATATATACTGATAGCCAGTACGCCTTTGGGGTGGCTCACAACTTCGGGAGGCTCTGGTCGGAAAGAGGGTTCCTAACCTCACATGGGACCAAGATTCAGCATGGTCCCCTGAGAGTGCAATTTCTCTCGGCACTCTCACTCCCCAGGCAGTTAGCGATCATGAAATGTGCAGCACATCGTAAGGTCATAGATGATGTGGGAAAAGGGAACGCTTTTGCTGACCAGATAGCCAGGAAAACGGCTACAGACCTTAGCGCAGACATGTATGCTCTAAGGGAAACAAAAGATGCCTATGTAATGGATGAGGGTATCGGGTCTGTGCGAGATATCCAGACTGATGCCACAATAGAGGAGTCTAAAAAGTGGGCCGAAGGAATGGGGAAACTAGATGTTGATGGGTGTTGGGTGGATACATCTGAAGGGAAATGGTTGCTCCCTGATTCATATGTGCTGGCAATGGTTACGATGGCACACGGTCCTACGCATGTGTGTGCTCAGCAGATCACGAAAATGTTAGAGCAAGTTTGGGTGAATGATAAAATTTCGAAGATTGCGCAGCGACTTGTTCAGAATTGTATGATTTGCTTACAGCACAATGTGGGGAAGGGGACAATAACTCCAAGGGGTAGTTTTGGGCCCCCTTCTGTCCCCGATGAGGTCATTCACTTTGATTTTATTGAGATGGAACGGTGTAACAATCTAAAATATGTTTTTGTGATTAATTGTGCTTTTAGTAAATGGGTCGAGGCTTTCCCCGTTAAGGATGCTACTGCCATGACCACTGCAAAGACTATGGTAAAAGAATTCTTTCTACGATTTGGGCTTCCAAGGGTAATTTGGTCGGACAATGGTCCCCATTTTGTTGCAGCAGTAATTTTGCAGATATGCACAGCGTTACACATTGAAAAACGATTTCACTCAGCTAGACATCCTCAAAGTGCTGGGTTGGTAGAGAGACATAACGGCATCCTAAAGAATAAGCTTGTAAAAACATGTGCTGGCACCAAACTGAAATGGCCAGATGCCTTACCTATTGTATTGTTAGCCATGTGTACCACACCTCAAACTAAGACTGGGCTCTCCCCATTTGAGGTAGTGATGGGGAGACCGGGTAACATTTGGGGCCTTCCGAAGCCCAAAACCTTGAGGGAGGACGAGAATGTATTGATTGTAGACTACTGTAACCAGTTGACTAAAAATCTGTATCTCATTTATCATCAGGTCCAATCAGCTTTACCTGTACGGTTTACGGGCCCAGGACACAATATTCAGCCTGGAAGTTGGGTCCTAGTGAAGGCCTACGAAAGGTCTTCCTGTCTCGCTCCTCGCTGGAGGGGACCCTATCAGGTACTGTTGGTCACCCAAACAGCAGTGCGGGTGGCTGGAAAGAAGCAATGGATCCACGCGACGCATGTCAAGAAACTTCCTCACCCGACGCCACACGTTACAGAAGAAGCAGAACCCCTCACTGATGCTACAATCTCTGATTCTGGAGTAGCAAACAGCACTGTGAGTGCGTCAGAGAATTTCTCTGAGCACGTGGAGCTTGGGGAACAGTCCATTTCTTCTCCGCACTCTTTCAAAAAGTCACTTCCGGAAAACACTGTTTCAAGTTCTGTGACTTCCGTCGCCTCCGATAAGTCGCTTCCCTCAGGAAGTGACGTTACCTTGTTTCCGGATCAAACAGTTCTGGGTACCACCAGGTACGACCTTCGATGAAGAAAATAGAACTACGGCACGGGTCTTTTCTGTGCATCTGAAAAGAAGAAGTGATTGAAAGTTTTCTCTTGTAAAAGAAAGTTCTTTCTTGTACAAAAGGAAAAAAAAGGGATTCTGCTGGCTAGGGTTGGGGAAAGACTAAGAAGTCACGCGACCGTAGTGTCGCCAGCAACGAACATTGGGGTCATCGATTGAGAAACTACGATGCCTGCCACCTCCACCGCTGCTGCTCGCATTGGACTTGTAAATAAGGGGGTGACCAACTCGGACAACGAACAATGTGCCTGGGCCCCGAAAACGTATTGCTGTGTTGTGTTAATAATAATTGGAATTTGTATAGTTACTGCTGTGGGACTTTGGTACTTCGAAGAAATTTACCCTCTAAAACCTCTACTGCCAATTGAGATTGTACCTACTGCTTTGACTCCCTCTGTACACCTTCACACTTTGTCATCTAGAGACTCCCAGCATAGACGAAAGTACCATAATAACACTTTAATGATAATAATGAATGCAACGCATGCCATTTTTAATAAGAGTAATTGCTGGATTTGTACCCATTTACCGCAACATGGGAACAAGGGGCTAGGATGGTATATTCACCCTTTACCTTTAACGACTGCTTGCTATGCCTCTCTTAGAGCACTATTCTTTGGCCGTTGGAATGATAGCATCTCAGGGAACTTTGATGGAACTAATTTAAATGATTTTGAAAAACGTGAATTGACTCCCCTGGGATGCTTGCTTTTTGCAAATAGAAGTAAACCTAATGTTGCTTCTATTAGGCCATCTGATAAACTATCTCTTCCTTTTCAAGCTCTAATTTCCTTTAAAATGGCTCCGATAGGTAATTAGGACGCCGTACCTCCTTCCTACTCTATTAATCATAGCCCTGATTCAGTCCCCTTTTGTGTACAAAGAAATGGCACTCGGTCAATGGGAGATTTTGAATGTTGTGTGAACATTGTAAATTTAACCGGGGAGAACAGGCCTCTGTATGTAGGGGGGCCTGTCTATTTCATTTGTGGTAGTTCAGCATTTCCCTGGTTCCCCAAGGAATGGCAGGGAACCTGTTATTTAGGAATCCTGTTACCTGAGGTATTCATAGCTAGTACATTGGAGGTTTCTAAGGCTCGCCCACGTCGGGACGAGGACAGAGATACCCCTGGGCAAGTATTGGGAGATATAGCAAAATCAGTTGTGCCATTTTGGGGACAAATAGCAAATTCTGAAAATATTAGGGGACTAGCAAGGGTACTGGAGAGAACCATCAACCGGACCACGGATATACTCTACAATATGACACTAGAACAAAAAGCAATAAGATTGGTAGCGCTCCAAAATCGGATGGCATTAGATGTCATCCTGGCAGAACGTGGTGGAGTATGCAAATTAGTGGGGTCCGCTTGCTCTGTTTTCGTACCAGATTCCTCACCGACAATTTTCAAAGCAATACAGAACTTGCACATCCTTAGTTCTGAAGTGCATGTTCCTGTGGGAGATTGGAATATTAGCGCCTGGTTCTGGGATTCTCTACGATCCTGGGGTTGGAAGGTGCTTTCTGTTATCCTGGTTATTTTGGGAATCCTGTTATTCCTTTGTTGCTGTTTCCAATGTCTACCTAGTGTATGTGCAATGCTAGGGGGATGTTGTGCTCAAGCAGTGAGCACAGTAGGGCACAAAATGTATGCCCCAGACACAGCATCTAAAGAGTTTGTGTTACAAGAGGTTCTGATGAACGACCTAATGGCTATAGACATTACAGATAATGATTCAGGATGGATGGACGACAATGCATGGAGTTATTTACAGAAGTATTAGAAATGATATTAGCACTTGGCATAGGCCAAAAGGAGGGTTTGTCGGAATTGAAACAATATTATGCCTCCTATCGCAACAATTGTATGTGTATTGGCCTACGCCAAGTTGTCTAAACATCATTTGCGAACAAACTCCACGGCAAGGTCTTGACCTTAGAGAAAAGTAATGTAAGTCGCCAACTTGGATTTAGCCGCCATTTTAGGTTCTCTTGTAATATGGAAGTCACCCTGAACATCAAAATGGAGGCCGAATGACATTCTGAGTAAGATTCTGGCCGTAGTGACCTCCGTACACATGAATAATTAATATGCCTGCAGGCCACTTGTCGGGGTCGCGAACTGAGTCCTTGTCCTACTGTTGACCTATGTGTAAATGTACAACTATATCAGCGAAACTAATCAAAATGCATATGTTATAGGATTGACCTGGCAAGGAACCCATAGGCCCGGCTCGTAGAATGGTTAACCCGCGAGAGGGTTGGCCAAGGGCTGGACAAATAGTATAAAAAACCCAAGATTCCAATGCACAGTCTTTCAAACTAACGCATTGAACTCTCATTGAAGTTCGTTATGTTACTCTGAGAGCCGAATAGCTATCCGTTTGTCAATTGACTTTGGTAACTGTTGTAGCTTTTAAATAAAGCACTTGTATGTTCTTTGTAACCTGTGTTGGTGTGTTTCTTTCTGGGCTTCCCGGCCTCATATTATTTTTTTGTTTCCACAATGTGGCCGCTTCTCTACAATACCAGCCATAAGCTTCTATAAAATGAAAGTGGTGCCCACACTCACCTATGGAACTGAAGCAATGTTATTGCTTCCAAACGAAATATGGCCCAAACTCGAAGCACTTTTCTTGAGGTCAGTCCTTGGCTTACCGGCCTCAACACCGGTAGCTTCAATTAGAAGAGAACTGAGCCTCCTAGATCCAGGCTTTGCAAGGATCACAGAACTGCAATTCCCTGATGCTATTCAGGAAATGTCTCCTCCCTACAATCCCATTACCTTACAGAATCATTAAACTGGAGCTGGAGAACCAATGCAACAAGACACTGCAAACGTGGAGGCTAGAAATCTCAGCACTGCTAAACTCGATTGAGAGCAATGAAGAGGAACTGGTGAGCAATCCGGCAAAAGTACTGAAAAAAATCAAAGATCTAGACTGGATCCAGACTCTGACACAAGCCGCAGGAAACAAACTAACACTCCATTTGCCGACAAACACAAAGAAGCTCAACGGACTGCAAGGCTACATTACAATTTCCCAACAGACAAGCAAGAAACTACCTCCTTCGAGCCAGACTTAATGTTCATCCCACAAACAAAGTTAAAGCTATTAGAGGCCTCTCAAGCACTAACCACTGCAGACTTTGCCGTCAACAAAATGAAAAAGAAACAGTCCGGCACCTTCTTCTCAATTGCTCTGAAACATTAAGTCTTAGATCAAAGTACATGAAGCACTTCTCACTTAACCCCTCGTTGGAAGACGAGACATGCTGGTGGTCTAGGATGATAAGTGGAGATCGGCTAACCTGGCTAATGGCTATGTCTAAAATACTCCAACATCTAATGACTATGCTGGAAAAAGTTGCCTCCCTTAACCTCGGGAACTTTTGTGGCCAGCTAGATCTCAGGCCTCCAGATACCCTAATCCAACTTGATGATATGACACTACTGAAAGCAAATAAACGAGACTACAAGTGGTTGATCCTAAACAGCCGATGAACCAGGGAAAAGGGCCCAAAGTGGCTGAAAAAAATCTTTGACAACGATTTTTGTTAAAATCATATCTTTTTGATTAAACACAAATAAAACATTTTTTTTTAAAAAAAAAAGCATCTTAAAACACTTCACAATTTAAAGAAAAATACCATGTCCTAAAGCCCTCAATGCACTCAATGTTTGTAATTCAAAACTTTATCAAAAATGTTTATACCCACAAACACACAGAACGGTTTCTCTCCCAACAAAAATAAGCTCCATCATTCATCCACGGTCAGTGTGCTCACATTTCAACGTGTGTTTTTTAAATATAAGGTTCTCTTTGCGGATAGGGCGGGGCAAGAAGTTATCAGATGTTTGATGGATTCAGTTATTTTTGAATTTTTGCAGAAGCAACATATGTTTTCTTCCCAAAACCCCTCGCCCCCTGTTTCCTACCAAACTATATTTAGTTTGTGGGGTATTAATTTAGACGCAAAAAACTGGTTTTGATGGTACCTGCTAGGAAACTTGGTCAAATATCTAAGTATAGTGTTAATTTATTGAGATTCAAATTATAGATCTAGCGCCAATTTGTATTGCATTCTGTGGCTCTGGCTTTCAATCCAGTCATGCATCCTCAACTTCTGCTTGACCGCACAATGGTTGGTTATTAGGGTCTCTATAGACATACCTAAGGCGTGCAAGTGTGTAATACATTTATCATGCCACTTCATCAAAGGCCATGACAGTTCCTCTTTCCATGGTGAACTTAATATTTTATATGTGCGGGTCGAAACAGAGATGGAAGTTTCCCTTAGTAGGAATAATGCTTTCCAAGGAAGGACTGAGTGTAGAGATTGAAACCCCAGTTTGAATCTAATGGCTACTACTGGGAGACTTTTTGGTAGGCCCAGGATCTTCCTCCAAAACAGCCCCTCCAATGTCTTCCAGATTTTCCACCACAGGTTTAAACCAGCTTCACCTCCATATGCCAAGAAGGGAACAACTTTCATCATTGGGATCAACGTGAAACTGCTGTATCTGGCATGTAGTACGGACCCCTGCAAGGCTAGCATTTAGATTTGATGATTTAAGTTCTAGAGCCCAAGGATGTTCATTGATGCTCTTGTTATAGCAAATTCCCAAATAAAATACGGAGTCCACTTACTCTAGATGTTCTGTTCCCACCCTACATCTAAAGGTGGTTCCATGTTTTCTGCTCAATGCACCTAGTATCAAGATTTTAGATTTTTTCGTTTTTATCACTAGATCATTGGAGGTCATGTATTCTTGCAATTGATCAAGTCTTCACTGCAGCCCAATTTGGGTCTGGTCAACCAGGACCAGATCATCAGCACAGATAAGCCTGGAAAGGGGATGCCTATTGATCTTTGGTGAAACGTTTTTTGCCTGATTTATACTAACATGCATATCTGACAAATACATGTTAAAGAGTGCAGATGCTAACGGGCACCCTTGTTTTACTCCTCTTTCAGTCTTAATGTCTCTAGATAGTATACCCTGATTATTTAATCTGATCCGTATTGAGATATTAGTGTGAAAAGCTTCAATTGCTTGGAGCAGATCTATCGGGCAATTCAAGGATCGTAATTTGTTCCACAATTTCTCTCTATTTACACTGTCAAATGCCTGTTACAAATCAACAAATGCCAAAAATAATTTCGATTTGGTCTTGATAGCTCACTTCAGCACATTCAACAAATAGAGATTAAGTTTGGTGCCAACTCCTTTGTGAAACCCATCTGTCTCAGGTCAGAGTGGCCTGCCTTGTTTGCCCAGGATGTGAAGATTTTAAGCAGGAAGGAGGCAAAGAGCTTCCCCAGCACATCTAGCAGCGCAGTTGGCCTGTAGTTTCCAGGGTCTGATCTGTCTTCCCTCTTGAAAATGGGAACTATAATGGCTGTGGTCCAGGAGGCAGATCTCCAATGCTCACGATCTGTCTAAACAAAGACAAAATGAAAACAGACCATGCCTCAGGGACTGCCTTTAGCATGCAGTTTGTTAGACCGTCCTGCCCTGGTGCAAGCGAGGAGTTTAATTTTGATATTAATTCTATGATGTCATCTTTTTCAATTGCAAAGGACCATTTTTCACTCACTGTGCTAAAATCTCTATTTCTCGTGGCAAACACTTTTTAATAGTGATCAACCCAGTGATATTCTGTGACCCCATTACTAACAAGTGCCTGTTGCTGAGCAGTGGTACGGTTGATAAGTGACCATGTATCTTTCGAGGTTGTCTTGAAGATCGCTCTCAACATTGTCTCTGCTTCCTCCTGGCATTTGACCACTTTAAATGATATTAGCCAGTTTTTGCATCATCGTTTCCTTTTTAAAATTTTTACACCCAATGTTGGTCTCCCAGCTTTTTTTAGTTTTCTAAGATCTGATCTTAGAGGTTTTGTCTGCTCGACCAAAACTTGACTGTATTGGTGCTTGTGATTAAATTTCGGTTGTCTGAATCCTGTTTTCACCTCTTCGAATATCGCTAAAAGAGGGGAATAATTCAAACCCAAGTCACCCAATTCTATGATCTCTAAGTATCCAGATGTGATCATTCCTATATCTGTCTGTGCAATCTTTAGTCTATTCCACCCTTGATTTATCATTAGGGTTCCTACTAAGGCGTCTTTAGATTTATAGGTCTAAGAGGTCCAGGTTAATATTAACAATGCATGATCACTATTTGTCATAGGAGTGATCACCAAGGTTTCTGTGTAATGGGGGACATTTCTGGAGACAAAGATTTAATCCGGGGTGGAAGAGGTTAAGCCTCTTCCCCAATTGTGTCTTCCGGGAATGTCCCAAATTACCTGGCCGTTTAGCATGTAACAGTTTCTACAACTCATTTCCCACAATCATGTGGACGCTCTCTCTTCCGCAGAGTTACTCGTGGACTTTAGTAGCCTGAGTGGATTACCCTCTGCATCTAAGCATCTTACATTTAGGTCACCGCAAATGACAAAGCAGGGATTAGTTAGAAGCAGGTAACATTCTTCCATTACATCAGTCACACCAGTATAGGTTTAGCACCACACTGTATTCTTGGCACAAATCCAGGAATGATCACATTGGAGAATTGTCCACTGAATGAAAGGATTTCGATTTTCCGGGTCCAACACCACCAGCCCTTGACAAGCTCTTCTCAATGACGTGGACTGAGCTAAACCTCCTGGCTAATTGCATTTTTGGGATTAAATTGACTATTGAATTCCAAAGGTTTGGGCTGTTCCTCCCTGTCTTAGTCATCCCTAACCCCCAAGGTTGTCACTAGAGATTGGTAACCTCTACTGCCTACAGCCTGACTTGCTGGTTGTGATGACCTAAAGGTAAACACCTTGGGCCTCATTCCGAGGTTGGAGGTAGTCATGGCGCTATTAGCGCCATGACTACTTCCAATACCGGTACCGAGTCCGCCCTCATTCAATGGGGACTTACCGGTCTATTCCGACTTTTGCGGGACCAGTAAATCCCCATTGAAAAAGCCATTCCCCATTCCCTTTTCAGCCCCCATAGGGCTCAATGGGAAGGGGAAAGGCGTTAATAATGGTACCGCAAATTGCGGTACCGTTATTAGCTCTGAAGTCACTTAACGGGCCCCGTCCATAACGCCTGGTAAAACCAGGCGTTGAGGAAGGGACCCGCTAAGGGACCTCGGAATAGGGCGCAAAGGGATTACCGGCACCGATGTCCTAAACGGTGCCCGGTATCCCTTTGCGCCCACCTCGTAATGAGTCCCATTGTCTATCTGACTCCCTCTGGGAATTCCTAGGTGGATCCTATCCAAGGTTCCCACAGAAATAACAGTGATCTTTATGATTGGGCTAAATGTCTTCCAGTTACCCAGGCTCCACTTGCCCTTTCCTCTCATGCCCTGCTACTCCTCCCCCTTAGCTTCTCTGTGTCTCCTTTCCTTTCTCCTGGGTATCTCCTCCCTGCTATTCCTCCCAAAGGCTGTCACCTCTCTCCCTCACCCTCCCTCGGATGTTCCTCTCTCTTTATCTCTCTACTCCTTACCTCCATCCTTGGATCTTATTCTCTACTTCTTTCTTATCCCACTACTCTCTACTACACCCTCCTCCCTCTGCTACACACACCCCTCCCACTACTCTCTACTACACCCTCCTCCCTCTGCTACACACACCCCTCCCACTACTTTCTACTACACCCTCCTCCCTCTGCTACACACACCCCTCCCTCTGCTACACACACCCCTCACTCTACTACACACACCCCTCCCTCTACTCACTACTACACTCTCCTCCGTCTGCTACACACACCCCTCCCTCTACTCACTACTACACTCTCCTCCGTCTGCTACACACACCCCTCCCTCTACTCACTACTACATCCTCCTCCCTCTGCTACACACACCCCTCCCACTACTCTCTACTACACCGTCCTCCCTCTGCTACACACACCCCTCCCTCTACTCACTGCTACACTCTCCTCCCTCTGCTACACACACCCCTCCCTCTACTACACACACCCCTCCCTCTGCTACACACACCCCTCCCTCTACTACACACACACCTCCCTCTACTCACTACTACACTCTCCTCCCTCTGTTAGACTTTCCTCCCTCTACTCACTACCACACTCTCCTCCCACAATGCTTTACTCCTCCCAGTTTGCAACCACTACACACTCTGCTACACTCTACTCTGCTACATTACACTCTACCCACATTTTCTCCCACAGTCCCCTTCCAACCATTTTCGGTAACACCCCCTACACTCTCCCTTAGTCTGACTCACTCACCTTATTTGCACTCACACCCAAGTACCACTTTCTCTCAGCAACCAATACCTCACCTTGCACAGGTGTTCTGTAATTCTCCTCCATGCTCCGCTGCACCATTCTTTCTCCGCCTGGTCTCTTTGCCCTCCTTCTCCTCCGTGGTACTCTTTCGATGCCCTAAAACATCTTCTGAGCCGCTTCTTTTTAATTGCACTCCTTTTTCTTATTCTTGTGTTGGTGCTCGTCCAGGGTTGAACGCGTAGTGGTTTGACTTGCGTTGTTGCGTAGTTCCTGTCTTGAGCCTTGGACTACATCCTTACTTATTAAATTCGACTCAGCTGGGTTTTGTCTGTCCTTGATGACTATAATTTCAGGTGTGAGCTTGTCGCCTTCTATCCTGATCGAGTCCCAATAGTCTCTCCTTTTGGAGGAGCGGAGAATGTTTCTTAAACATTCTCCCGATCCCGTATTCATAGGCTTAACGCTGCCTTTGCTGTTTTTGGATCTCTTGACATGACCACCCCTGCTTAATTTCCTTACGAGCGTGACCATTTCCTCAGGGGCGCTCTGCCCTCTTCCAATCGGATTGCTGGTGTTTATGGCACTGTCCTCTCAACTCTCACCCCTCGTGCTTCCAGCCATTGCTCTGCTCACAGTCACCCTCTCTGCCTCCTTCCTTGCATAATTAGACACCTGATCATAAGTTGAGAGTCGTGCTCTCAATTCTTGTAAAATACTGAGTTTTCTCTCACTGCCAGCATCTGATAAACGACTGTAGCACTAAATTCAAGGCTACCAGGGGACTGCTTCCACTTTCCGAGGGCTCATTCATAAGAGTATCCTCCCCTTGAAACGGGAGAGAGGAGCAATCGCCAACACTCATGTGACCACGGTTTGTCTCCTCTGCACAACTGCCCTTTGCCTCATTTGCATGTCCCATTGGCGAATGAAACAATTTAGGGGAATCTCTAAAACTTGTGTTCCCTCTTCTAAGCTCAGACAAACCTCCATTACTGTCAGGAATCGTCCCGGGAGTCGCAGGAGTCTAAATAGCCTAGCGCCGTCCCCACCATCTCAGAGAAAACAAGGTCAGGCTACATTGTACCAGCAGTCACAATCCACTCGGTTACCTCGTATTAAAGGCTTACTCCACGGCCATAAGAACTTGATACAATCTCGTCCTTCAGGGTTCTTGCATTGGCGGTTACCATGGAGATTAGGGCAGCGACGTCGACCCGCACCACGGCTGCCGCTCGTTCAGGTCATGTGATCGCAACTTGATAAACTCTAGCCTGCAGTAAACTCGTTGCTTCTGATTTTGAATTCGGAGTTGCTACGTGCCTTGTGAATACCCTTGTTTCCCTGTTCCTTGAACCCTTGTTTTTCTGTCTTGCCCTGCTACCTTGCACTTTGAGTACCTCTTGTCGGTGCATTTCTCCCTCGCCTTCTGCTTAGCTATTCCTTTCATCTTTCCAGCCTTCCCGCGGAACTAACCCCGTTCTGCCCCACTGCCAAATTGTTGCCGAACCGGACCTCGCCCAGGATTTGCCTTTGTCTCACGTTTTTGTCTTCAGAACTTTTCTCAGCTATCGACCTGGACTGCCTTATGGATTGCCACTGCCTCTCAACTTAATCAACCTGGTTTGTACTCACGCGTGGACCGCATTGGATTACCTCCTGCTTCTGGGGATCCACCTGACCAGTGCTCCTCATCAAGACTGCCGGTACACTACTCCTCTCCGTTCCCCGGTACGGACTAGAGACTGCCGTGGTACCATCAGGGGGCGGAGGCAGGAGCATCCTCGTTTCGTCGGGGATTGTACTGCCGACCCTTAGGCGTACGCGTGCCGGCGGGAATAGTCCTACACCCCTGTACCTGGCGGTCTTACTGGAGCATTGGTTACCTATGGAATTCTTGTTACCAGTCTCATGGTAAGAGTGTCTGTCCTATTTCATGTTTCTGTTTCTTTTTGATGTCCCTTATGTAAGCATTAAGGATTGTTTTTCTTGTATATTGTAACAGCTATTTCTGCTCCTTGTGACATCGGCATAAAAAAGCATTTCTGTTTGCAACTGGAATACAGTCGCACACGAGGGAGTCTGCTGCCACGCGCGTTTGGGTCCATTCTTCCAAACAATTCATCCCTTGTGCTGGTTTATTTATATCCAGACACAGGGTTACATTGTAGGGTAGAATTCTTCGTCTACACTACGAGGGTAACCTAAGAAGGCAATCTTGACATAATCAGAAGCCTCTTATATCACCTCCATGGACCCAAACGATGCTCTGACCCAGATTATGCAAATGGTTACTGATTTACGGGCGGATATGACGGCAGCTCATACCGCTACCCAACAGCGCATCAATGAGATACAGGCAGGGATGGTTTCTACCGCCCCTCCTGTAGTTGACCCTATGGCCCCCTCAGGTTCAGGAATGGCTGGGTCGGGTCAGACATCAGGTCCTGTGTTTATGACAGCTCATTTCTCTCTAGCCCAACCAGAAAAGTTCACTGGAGACCCTCGTACTTATCGTACCTTCCTGAATCAGTGTCATCTGCATTCTTTATGTAGACCTTCCTTGTTTCCTGATTCAAAGACCAAGGCGGCTTTTCTCTTGCCCCATCTTGGTGGGACTGCAGCATCATGGGCTAACCCCTTACTTGAACAGGGTAGTCCATTGTTGTTCGACTGTGATGCTTTGATTGCGGCAATGAGTCGGGTATTTGATACCCGGTACAAGACCCAAGCCACGGATATTGAACTTTTGAAGCTACATCAGGGCGATTCCCCGTTGTTGGCTTATTTGGTCTGGTTTAATCAACTTGTGGCTGAAACCGGGTGGCCTGAGGACAAGAAGGCCTCTATGTTCTATCATGGACTATCCGACTCCCTGAAAGATACCTTGTCTATGGTACCTATTGTACCCACAACCTTTCCGGAACTCTTAGATATGGTTCTTCAGATCGACTCAAGGAGAGCCGAAAGGAAAGGAGAAAAAAGGGCTTCTACACCCTTGGCTATGTTACCTCCAGCTCCAGTTCAGGGGGGACCGGAACCAATGCAGATTGGAGCTATTCGGGGCCCTTTAACTCCTGAAGAAAGGGAGATCCGAAGGAAGAACAACCTTTGTTTCTATTGTGGTTCATCAGAGCATCTGTTAAAGACCTGCACTAAGAAACCCAAGCGTCAGGGAAACGCCAAAGCCCGGCAGTAGAGGGAGTCACTCTGCCGAGCTCACCATTCCTTGACTCCATGACTAAGAGGCCTTTCCTTGTTCCTACCCGTTGCGCCCTGGCCCCGGACCAGGAATGGTTCATTGATGCGGTTTTGGATTCTGGAGCCACCGGTAATTACGTTGATGAGGCCTTCGCTAAGAAACTAGGCATCCCAGTAGTTACCAAGTCCCAACCAGAAATGGTTAATACCGTGGATGGTTCGATACTGCTTTCTGGCTTAGTTACGGAGCAAACGGTGGATTTAGTGCTAACCACCTGCCAAGGTCATGAAGAGACGATTAGTTTCGATTTGATCGCAGCACCACAATATCGGCTAATCTTGGGTCTACCTTGGCTGAGACGTCATAATCTGGTGGTAGATTGGAACTCAGGGGAACTGGAATTTGTGTCCGCCTATTGTGAGACCTCATGTTTTTCCTCGATTCCCGAATCAAAGAATCCGTGTCGACCTTTGCTGCATGGCGTCTCCACTATCGGAGCCATTGTTACTACACCATTACCCGAAGAATATGCTGCCTTTGGGGATGTGTTTGATGCGAAAGGAGCAGAAATCCTCCCTCCTCATAGGCCATATGATTGTCCTATCGATCTAATTCCTGGGGCCAAAATACCTGTCGGTCGTATTTACTCACTGACGCAAAAGGAGGAAGGTATTCTAAAGGAATATATCGATAAATCCCTAAAAAATTGATTTATCCGTCACTCACGTTCACCGGCTGCTTCTCCAATGTTTTTTTTACCCAAAAAGGAAGGGGATCTCAGGCCATGTATAGACTATCGTGCTCTTAACGCCATTACCATCAGAAATCAATATCCGATTCTCCTAATATCTGTCCTTCTTGATCAGCTCGGGTCTTCTAAGATCTTCACCAAACTAGACCTACGAGGGGCTTACAATTTAGTCAGAATAAGGGATGGGGACGAGTGGAAAACGGCTTTTAAGACCAAATATGGTCTTTTTGAGTATTGTGTAATGCCTTTTGGGTTGTGCAACGCCCCGGCTACATTTCAACATTTCGTTAACGACATATTCAGAGATATGAGTGATCGATTTCTTGTCCTGTATCTCAATGATATTCTCATATATTCAGACTCCTATGAAAACCATGTACAACATGTTCGTCAAGTTTTACAACGATTAAGGGAGCATTCCCTGTATGCTAAACGAGAAAAATGCATCTTTCACGTGAAATCTGTGGAATTCCTTGGGTATGACATAACAGACCAGGGAATACAGATGAGTAAGAACAAAGTAAAAGCAGTTTTGGATTGGCCGGTTCCAAAAGATCTAAAAACATTACAGTCGTTCTTGGGATTTGCCCATTTTTACCGGCGCTTTGTCCGTTCATTCTCTGAAATCGTCGCTCCGTTGACGTCCTTGACTAGCAACAAAAAGGTTTTTGCCTGGGATCAAAAGGCTCAAGACGATTTTGAATCCCTCAAGTTAGCTTTCACTACGGTCCCAGTACTCCAACATCCTAACCCACTTCAGCAATTTGTGGTCGAGGCGGATGCCTCCGATACGGCAGTAGGAGCCGTTCTATCACAGGCCTGTCGTGACTCCACGGCACTACATCCTGTAGCCTACCACTCCAGGAAACTCTCCATTCATGAACGGAATTATACAATCACTGAGCGTGAACTCTTGGCCGTAAAAGACGCGTTCACCGTCTGGAGGCATCATTTGCTCGGTACCCGGCTTCCTGTCCAGGTATACACTGATCATCGCAATCTAGTCGCCATTCGCTCTGTGAAATGTACCACGGCCAGACTAGCTCGCTGGCATGAGTTCTTTTCCGCTTTCAATTTCACTATCACTTATCGGCCGGGTTCTTGTAACACCAAGGCAGACGCTCTATCACGTATTCCGGGAACCGACGCATCAAAACTGGTTCCTACTCCAGTATTACTCCCCAGTCAGGTGATTTGTGGTTGTACGGTCGATCCTACGTTAAGGGCTCTCCTGGAGAGCTTGGTTAAGCAAAACCCACAGGTCATTAAGGATGAGAATATCAGGGTCATGAATTTGCTACCCTATCTTCATGAAAAATTATTTCTTCCCACCGACGCAACTCGTTCTATGGCATTGAATGGTGCCATGATTCTAAGTTCTCTGCACACCCGGGGATTAGAAAAACCATGGAATTACTGGAGAGATGGGCATGGTGGCCTACCATGAGGTCCGACACTGTCCAGTACATCAAGACCTGTGCTGTTTGTGCCAAGGGCAAATCATCTCATGCAAAACCTATGGGGTTGTTGTATCCCTTGCCCGTCCCCAGGTTACCATGGACTATGATATCTATGGATTTCATTGTAGAATTAGCTCCAATCGATGGCCACAATACCATCTGGGTTGTTGTCGATTATTTGACAAAGTCTGCCTTGTTTATACCCTGTTCTGGATTGCCTTCTGCCCCAGCCTTAGCTGAATTGTTTATTTCCCATGTGTTCCGACGTTTCGCTCTTCCTAGTGTCATTGTCACGGATCGGGGATCACAATTCACTTCACGTTTCTGGAGGGCTATCACAACGTCCTTGGGCATAGAAGGCAGGTATTCCAGCGCCTATCACCCTCAGACTGACGGGCAAACGGAGAGAATCAACGCAACTCTAGAACAATACCTCCGTTGTCTTCTGCTCCATTATCAGGGTTCTTGGACATCTTGTTTGGCCATGGCTGAATTTGCGTATAATAATTCCTTGCATACTGCCACAGGGGTCACCCCGTTTTTTGCTCTTTATGGACATCATCCACATACCTTGCCATTGCCTTTGTCTGCTGGATCCAGTAACCCGGCAGCTAATTCTTGTGTCCAGTCAGTTACGGTTCTGCATACCCAAGTGAGACAACATCTGTTGGAGGCCCAAAAGCTTAGTAAACAGCATGCGGATGCCCATCGTTCGGCATCTCCAGCTTATTCCCCAGGTATGCAGGTCTGGTTATCCACACAGAATTTGCGCTTACCTGGTCGCAGTTCCCTCATGCCTCGGTTCTCCGGCCCTTTCACGGTCTCTGAAGTAATTAACCTGGTGGCTGTCCGTTTACAGCTTCCTTCCACTTGGAAGATCCATCCTGTCTTCCACGTCTCGCTCCTGAAACCTGTTCAAGGGGGTTCACGGTTACTAGTCCCGAAACGTCCCCTACCTGCTATTGGCTCGGACGAGTACGAGGTTCAGCAGATTATGGACACCAAGGTTCGTTGTGGTGTCTGCCTCTTCCTTATTGACTGGAAGGGTTATGGGCCGGAAGACCGGACTTGGGAGCCTTTGGAAAATATACACGCTCCGACCTGTTTGCAGGATTTTTGGGTTTCCCGTAGAGGGAGGCATTCTTTGAGGTGGGGTACTGTCAGGAATCGGCCCGGGAGTCGCAGGAGTCTAAATAGCCTAGCGCTGTCCCCGCCGTCTCAGAGAAAACAAGGTCAGGCTACATTGTACCAGCGGTCACGATCCACTCGGTTACCTCGTATTAAAGGCTTACTCCACGGCCATAAGAACTTGATACAATCTCGTCCTTCAGGGTTCTTGCATTGGCGGTTACCATGGAGATTAGGGCAGCGACGTCGACCTGCACCGCGGCTGCCGCTCGTTCAGGTCATGTGATCGCAACTTGATAAACTCTAGCCTGCAGTAAACTCGTTGCTTCTGATTTTGAATTTGGAGTTGCTACGTGCCTTGTGAATACCCTTGTTTCCCTGTTCCTTGAACCCTTGTTTTCCTGTCTTGCCCTGCTACCTTGCACTTTGAGTACCTCTTGTCGGTATATTTCTCCCTCGCCTTCTGCTTACCTGTTCCTTTCATCTTTCCAGCCTCCCCGCGGAACTAACCCCGTTCTGCCCCACTGCCAAATTGTTGCCGAACCGGACCTCGCCCAGGATTTGCCTTTGTCTCACGTTTTTGTCTTCAGAACTTTTCTCAGCTATCGACCTGGACTGCCTTATGGATTGCCACTGCCTCTCAACTTAATCAACCTGGTTTGTACTCACGCGTGGACCGCATTGGATTACCTCCTACTTCTGGGTATCCACCTGACCAGTGCTCCTCATCAAGACTGCTGGTACACTACTCCTCTCCGTTCCCCGGTACGGACTAGACACTGCCGTGGTACCATCAGGGGGCGGAGGTAGGAGCGTCCTCGTTTCGTCAGGGATTGTACTGCCGACCCTTAGGTGTACGCGTGCCTGCGGGAATAGTCCTACACCCCTGTACCTGGCGCTCTTACTGGAGCATTGGTTGCCTATGGAATTCTTGTTACCAGTCTCATGGTAAGAGTGTCTGTCCTATTTCATGTTTCTGTTTCTTTTTGATGTCCCTTATGTAAGCATTAAGGATTGTTTTTCTTGTATATTGTAACAGCTATTTCTGCTCCTTGTGACGTCGGCATAAAAAAGCATTTCTGTTTGCAACTGGAATACGGTCGCACACGAGGGAGTCTGCTGCCACGCGCGTTTGGGTCCATTCTTCCAAACAATTGATCCCTGGTGCTGGTTTATTTATATCCAGACACAGGGTTACATTGTAGGGTAGAATTCTTCGTCTACACTACGAGGGCAACCTAAGAAGGCAATCTTGACAATTACCAAGGTACAAGGATGCCTTTTAACGTCTCTTAAAACAGGCCCCGAAATGTCAATGCCGTCGTTAAGATCATTTCCTGAACCTACCATCGAGTCCAAAATTGACTGTATTGATAGAACAACTTGACTAGGTTTTGGTTTGTACCTCTGGAAAGAATGGAGTGATCTTCTCTTGAGTTCATTCTTACTGTCCTAAGGCTCTGTACCATTTTATTGTCGAGTGGTGTGGACTTGGCGCTTCTCGGGTTCTACCTTTTTTACCTCGCATTTTACTTGCACCAGTTCTCTCACACTGACGAGGGGCCGAAATAGAAATCTTGATAAATTAGAACTCAGCCCTGGCCCTCACAGCTCCCGTGATCTGATTTTAAACCAGCAACCCTTAAGTGTAAGACTAGAGTTGTGTACCTCGGTGCACTATGCACTCGGACTGTGCGAGGGAGACGATCAACTCAAAGGGATGCCCCAACAGTCACTGATAATGTCCCCCTAACTGCCACAGTCTATGCTTGAATATGTCTTATCCGAAGCCAGATACACATGAAGCTACAGCTCCACAAAAGCTTCCTCCCGCCAATCTCTACTCATGGGATTCACAAGGAGCGTATTAAAGATCGGCTTCCCAGATCAATAATTTCACCTCCACGTTCGCAGTCGGCCCGCAGACTGCAGACTGCTTAAACTTTGCACACACACTTCGCGGTCTGTTTCGCGGAGCCTGAGAATTTTGAATTAGTTGGATGTAGATCCTTTGTGCCTCCACACTGCCGCACAAAAAAGTTTTCCAAAGCCAGGAGACGCCAAGCTGCAGACCTCTACTGCAGACTGCTTACACTTTGCAGACACACTTCGCCTATATGTACTGCTGGTACAAGAGGTCCTACAGGGCCTTCCGAAGAATATTGTGGTAGTCAAGCCGGAATAGTGCATTTCTGATGCAGCCTCAGTACCTATCTGGGTTTGATTTTGTACGAAAAAAGGCATCTCTTTGGACCCTCGAAAAATAGACGCAATGTTCTGATGGCCTGCTCCTAAGACTGTCAAAGCAGTCCAGCAATTAATCGTATTGATCTATTTTTACAGAAAGTTTACAGCCAGGTTCTAACATCTTGTTCACCCCTTGACGCTCTTGCGAAGAAAGGAAATGCATTCTGTTAGATACCTCAGGTGGAAGCAGCATTTGACTCTCTAAAAAGAGCTGTTACCACAGCACCTGTCATTTTACAACCTGACACTACTAGTCAATTCATAGTGGAAGTCGATGCTACGGAGTGTGAAAACAAGTCAGCTTCGATAACACTGAGCAACCTGTGGCCTTTCTCTCTAAAACAATGACGGATCGCAAAAGAAACTATTGCGTCCTAGAAAAATAACTCCTTTCTTTCAAGATGGCATGCACCAAATGGGGACAGCCCCTTTTAGGAACCAAATACCTAAAGGAAATATGCACTGATCATAAGAACATTCAACATCTCCAGAGGTTTGAATGTAGAAATAGTCCTCAAGACTGGTGGGCCTATTTTTCCGCCTTACGTCTTCTACATCACTCATTACCTTTCACGGAATACTGCAAGACCTCTTTCGGAATCTCCCTTGCCCAAATTGTTCCTGCAAGAGAAGTAGTTCATATTTTCAATTTCCTGATTCTTCCAACAAACACGTCATGACACAGCTGAAGCCAATTTACAAAATCCTGGAGCACCCATGAAAGGCTCATTTATCCGATTTGGCACCTTCCTATTCTTGGGCTCACACCTGGTTGTACCTAACCAAGTATTACAACAGCAAGTCCTATCACTTGGCCATGATAGCCTTTCTGTGGGCCATCGAGAAGCAACATTTTCAATGGAAATTCTTAAAAGATATTTCTGGTGGTCCCCAATGAAGCCTGATGTACAGAAATGTGTTTCCACATGTAATATCTGTGCTCAAGCCAAGACCTCCACCAGGAGACAACTCTAGGCAAGTGTTTGCTACTGCCAGTGCCCTCTGATCCTGGTTAGGAGGTTCAACCGACTTCATGTTGGACTTGTCTCCATCCCACGGATACACGGCCATCATAGTCACAGTGGACTATTTCACTAAGATGGCCCATTTCTCAACTTTGAGCATAATTCCCTCAGCTCTTGAAATGGCTCGGTATTTCTTTATGACATTTCGTCTCCATGGTCTTCCATCTACCATTCTCGGATCGAGATTCACAATATACGTCGCGCTTTTGGGCTGCTTTATGCAAACTCCATGAAATCAATCAATTCATGTCATCTGGATATCACCTGCAATCCAATAGTCAAATTGAACATTTAAATGTTCTGAGTGTGTTCAATCTAGCAATCTCTTTGGCCCTCGGTCGGGTAGCCAATCCGGTAGCCGCTGCAACTATTTTGGGATCCAGAAGATCATTACCCAACAGACATGGGACAGGGATGGACTCTTTCACTGCTAATTAGCACTCGGTTATATCACCTCGCCAGCTGAACTCTACTATCACCAAGGGGGACTTACTCTTTCCGTCAAACCCACTGATGCTACAATGAGGCCCATCAATATACTGGCCTGGCTGTACCCACTGCAGGGTGACAGCAATGACGCTAGCCGCGGTGTCTCAGACTGCAGGAGTTTTGTGTCCATTGATATACACATATTCCAAATAGAGTTGAGTATTATTGGAAACTGGGATCTCTTCTGGAGACCCAATACCGTTCCCACTCAGTGTAACCAATCCACATTCGGCCACTCGTTGGCCTATTTGGAAGTCTTGCTCTATGAAGACCACACTAATGCTTCCAGGAGTCCATCATTCACTATGGCTTGCTTGGGTAAGCCCTTGCAAACAGGATCCCCTTTCCTATGGCCCAGCTCCATACACACGAAAAAAACCTTTGGGTGGTGAGAACACCGGTGTCCCAGTGTTAGGGTGCCTGCGCTCTTCTTTTCAATGTGTACAGCTGAACTAAAATTTTTTGGGATTTCCCTTCATTCTTTTGTGGACCTGTTTTGAAGAGCAGTGGGTTGGGTCTCTGTCCTTCCCATCATTGTTTACATTTTTGTCTGAAGATTTCACTTCCGGTTTGGGTGTGCTCACCTGAGCCTTTTTCTGGACTTGAGTACTCACAAATCTGTCAGCAGCCTTTTCAAGCTCCCTAGGGTCTGTGATAGTCTTGTCCACAAGATGCTGTTGTAGGTCAAACTCACAAATATTCAATACATGCTCACACGCAATCAAATTGTACATCCCATTAAATGTGTCAACTTTGTTATCAGCCAACCATCCGCTCAGATATTTGAATGAAAAATGTGTGAACGCTTCAAATGTCTTCCCACTTTGTTTCCTGAGCTCTCTAAAGCTCTTGAGATACTGTTCTGAGACTTTACAGAACTTCCTTAGGAGGGCCGCAATCATGCTCTAATAAACGGGTCTTTCCTCAGGAGCTAACTGAAGAATTGCATCAGTCCCTGTTGTCGGTAAGCGACTCTACAGAGCTGCACCCCACAGTATCCCGTCCACCTCCTTTAGCTGAAAAGCAAGCTTGAGCGCTTCAAACCAGTCAAAAATATCCTTCCTGACTTTATAAGCCTGCACTATTTGTGGATGTGCTGCCGGGGCTTATCCTGGGCACTCTGGTTTGCGCAAATACTGCTGCTTTCACTAGTGGTGGATCTGTTGGCCCCCTTCTTGTCTTCAAGCACCAGCTTTCGCAGCTCTATGGTGGGCATGTCCTGCTGTTTCTGTTCCTCTAGCGCTAGTCTCCTCTCCTCAAACAGGAGCTTTCTAGCCACTAACTCATTAACAGCCGGAACAATTACTGGGCCACTTAGAGACTGTACTGAGGCCTGGGACCTGTGGGATGCCACACTAGCCTCTGTCCTCATTGACACTCTCTAGTGTTGAGAAACCACAGTTGCCCCCACCTCCCACGGGATGATTGTCAAGAAACACTGCTCATGCAGTCGTCCTCATCATTTTCCCCCTCCGGTAGGTCTTGTTCATTCGGGTACACAGGGCCTAGCCGGTCCCCTGGGGTCTTCACTCCAACCGGCCTTTGCTTCTACCCAAGCTTGAGGGCTGTTCAGCAACTCATGTTTATTAACCTTACTGCTGTGGTGAAGTCCGCTCTCTTGACATAAGATGCACAGGACATCCTTGGTCATGCCTTTTACAGTATTCATGTCAAGATACATGATTATTACAAATACCTAGCAGTGTCTAAACGTTGCCTGCAACAGTACTTTTATCGTTGGGTGACTAAGCTGTGCTCAAGGCTCCAACTGATCTGACTGCTTGCTACCAATGTGACGAATCAACTTCCGGGGCACCAGTGGTCCAGGGATGAATATCGGTTTCTAAACCATTAATCAGCCCCAAACCTCTAGTACACCGAAGGGATCTGAACAGATTGGAAACACAAGTCAATTATAAACCTCCTTGTCTAATTTTGGTAGCGTGGACGGAATGGCAGGCTTCTCTCTGCAAGGTCATGGATCGTTGGTTAGTTGCAACAAAGAGAAAATACAATTATTACCCAATTATTACCCAATGATAAAAGGGACTATCCAGTCAAGGTTCTATACAAATATCTACTGCCTCAAAAATGTCCTCAAAAGTGGATACTGGTTGATGCTTATCGGTGCACTCCTCCTAGCTTCTTTGCTGGGCTTGTGTTGTCCTTTAAGGCAAACGGCTCAAAGCTGAGGAGAGTGTTGCAGGTAACGGCCTTGTCCTTTGGTTCAGAGGCTCTCTGGCACTTCCGACCTAGGAAGCTTGCTTGCAGAGCCTAGCAGGGCACACTGTGTGGTGCTGGCTGGGTACCAATTCTGTAGCTATTTGGAGGGTCCTCCAGATTCAGTATATACCAGTGTTCCTGGGAGATGTTTAGGGGAGGGATCTTGCTTCCCTCTTGGATTTCCTGGCCTTCTTTCACTGTTGGAAGATGTAAGGCAGACTGTACCTTCAGCCAGGGTCCCAATTAGTTCTTCTTGCTACTCCTGGCAAACTCTTCATATGATCTGCTAAGAGAGGGGCTCAGTCCTCTTTTAAAGCCAAATGGGTCCCAGTGATTGGTGCAGGCTAAGCCTACCTTAATGAACCAATCTTGTGTCTCCACCAACAATCTTCTGTTATGCGTTCTTTTGTTATGTGTGAGGTCATAACCAGAGTGCTTTGCAACAGAAAAGGTAAAGGGGTGAAAGCATGTACTACTAAGTCCCACCCATCTTCCTGTCTGTTGTGGATCAAAGTGGCTCTCTGGGTAATTGAGCTGTCTGTGGTTCCTGATCAAAGCGCAGGTCTCCCTTGAAGTTGTGGCGAGAACAGGCGTTCTGTTGCCATAAAATCACAAACTTCTACCCTCTGAAATGGGGGTTCCCTGCTGGGGTTGCCTACTGTAAACAGTTGTCCCAGACATGACAGTTCACTGCCATTGATACTAAAGGGCGGGAGCTGACTTCAGGTTGACACAGATGCATATCAAAAAGCCATTGGGTTTCCTGTCCCCTTTGTCAGCCTCTCGCAGGCCTGCTTCAATTGACTCTCATCAGTATGCACCGCCACCAGCAGGGCGGACAAAGAATAGGGCGGATCCATGGAGCCTTTGTCAGTTGATGAGGCTGGCCATGGCAGGAGGAAGGTTTTGCCTTCCCCCTTCATGAGATGCTTTGATGTACCCATTGCTGTCACATTGCAGCTGAACATGACAGGAAGACTGCGCCTGTAGGCAGTGCCACCCAGAGTACATGTGACAATGTGTTTGTTGTGCGGCGAGCATAGGAAAATGTGTGTGAATTAGCCCCACACATTTTCCAGAGGTTGATCTCCCAACATTCCATTTCATTCCAAAATTTTAAAAAAGAGCTCAGCTGAGTTCACACTTCCCATGCAGATGGTTGACTTCCTCACATTTACTGCACAGTAATAACACCATTTGTAAATCCACATAATCTGCTTGGGGGAGTGAGTTCCTTGGCCTGATTAACTTGAGTGCTATGAGAGTAGGTGACTAGAAAAATATTATTGTGCGGCATAAATTTAAATGCTATTAGGGAGAGGTTTTACAAGGGTGCTCTGTTTTACCATGGCACTATAGAATCAGCTTTGTTTTCATTTAACAAAGTTAATGCATTCGGGGAGATGCAGGGTTCAAAATTGAGATTGGTTAAGCAGGAGCTAAAAGCAGTTCCTGGGTATCCAGCATTAACCAGTGACCAGGAGCTACTACTGGGGAACGAGGAGCTAGTACATAGCGTTCCCCAAATCTAACTTCCACATGAGGTGCAAATGCATCAATTTGTCTATTATTTATTACCCTTTAACCTTTAAATGTCATGTAGGTGTGTCCTATTTATATATTGTCCCAAACAAACCGAGTTAAATTCATAGGTGTGTTTGTTCGGCATCAGTTGGCCTGGCGAGCCAAAAGTAGCTCCTTGTAGCTGTTATTTTCAAGCTAACCAGGCTCTTCTGGGCTACAAGCAGGCGCTAAATAACTCCAAGCTCCCCTCAATTTCAAAATCCGAGTTGTAGTCCTGGTTCACCTCAGTTGATGCAAACAATAAACTGCCAGATCTTAATGGCTTGTTTAAAAAAAATCCCAGGACTGAAAAAGTTTGCCTGGTTACAGAAACATCAGCTTACCCTTTAAGGCAAGTGAAGACGGGAGAGAAAGTGGAAAAGGGCGATTGGGACGGAGGGGGAGTGGAGGTCTAAATGTCTTGTACCATCGGGAAACAAATAAACAAGTGGTAGTTAGTATGGGAAATGAAGGGCCTAATTCATGGAACGTTTAGTACGGTGCAAAGTGACTTTGCACTGGCAAAAACACGTTGAACTGGGCCTGATTTGCACGAGCGGTGCAAAATCTCAGGTGTCCCATTACAAATACGTTCTACTGTATCCAGTTGCAGCATATGGGCTTCTGTACGTTGTCCAATGAAAAGACAAGGGTTGTCTACTGGTGAAATAAAATACCCACACAAGCCAAGTGACATAATTGCACCACTGGTTCCAATATGGCAACTTTAAACAACAGAAATGTTCTTTGTAACAGTTCAGTTGACAGGGATTGAATTAGATTGTATAAACAGGGGCGAAAGGCAGCTCCTAGGCCTCAAGTATCCCACCAGTAAGACCCAGTAACCAGGAGCGACCTCTGGGGAACAGGGAAATAGCATGTAGTGTGCCGCAAAGCTACCTTCCACTTAAGATGCAAACAGTAACTTTGTGTACATTATCCATAGCCTTATCTTTGCTCCAAAGCTTGTACAGATGGGCCCGGTGTGTGTTTATGCACATTCTCAAACCCACATGGGCATGAGTCAATTGGGGCCAGTTGGCGTGAGGAGTTGTACAAAGTAGCTTCTGGTTGATGTGAGGCTAACCAGGTGCCTCTAGGCTACAAACAGGAGCTAAATAGCTCCCAGCTCCCCTCAATTTCAAACTCTGAGTTTGATATCCAAAAACCTGGATACTAGCAAGAGGAAACGCTTTCAAACTGGTCAGCAAATGTCTGCCTATTGCCCAACCAGTGGCGTGTCCAGACTCTTTTGACTTGGGTGGCCCAGTGGGGCACTGACTTATGCAGAGGTGGCATGAAGTACGAGCCCACACACACACAATGATCATAGTTTAGGATAATGGGGTGGCACCTGGTGTGGCCAATCAGATTCCAGGGGTAGCACGTGCCACTCCCTGGACATGCCACTGACCCCAACGGCGGGCATATTGGGCAAGGGTACATTGCTGCATCTTTTGTTTTTAACTATCCTGAACTTTTGGGGAATTTTGCAACATTTAGGAGGTAATTCATGGATTATGTGCTACGAAAAAAACGGGATTTGTGCGCCTTTCTGCCCGCAAATCCCTGTTTAACAAATGGGGATTTGCGGGCAGAATGGCGCACAAATCCCGTTTTTTTTTTCGGGGCAAATAATACATGAATTACCCCCTAAATATTTAGTATTAACGGAAGTGACTTTTTTCAGGGAGCTGGGCGCCTTTAAATTGCAGAGGCACATGTTTTCCACGTTCCCTGGATGGGGAACAAACTCAAAGAAGGACGCCCAAAAAAGGGGTGACGTAAAGTGAGAATACAAAAGGGGAACCTGTAGAAATGTAATAAAGGGCGCATCAGACACACAAAGAAAGAAGGTAAGTAAAGAGGGATTCGAGCCAAGGAAAAACAAGCATTGGCAATGCCAACAGTGTTGGCTTTTGTGTAGACATGGGAAAGGCATAGTGGTATTAACTGCCCATCGGTGGTAGAAGCTGAAAAATGGTGAGTGCCTGGGCACATAACAGCAGTGCCTGGCACATGCCTAATACTTCTACACAAGCCACAACTGTAGTGGGTTTACAGCTCTAATTAAGTCATTCAGTCTCGGAAGACCGCTTTGAAAAACACTGGCAAGAACTACGATCACACAGTTTGATGGTAAGGCTTGATAAAGGTAGCTCAAAGAGTTCCCATGAGGAGGTGTTCCGGGCAGCGAGGGGTAGGAGCTGGGCGGATTGGCATGGCCAGTCAATGGGTTGTTAAACAACCAGACAACACCTACAAGCTTCGTGCCCCCCCCATATGCCTTTTCTCCCCATCTGTGCGCTAATGCAATAGTTTCGGCTTCTAGGTGGCGCTTTCCACCTTAAAGCCCAAACTAATAAATCAAGAATGCTCACATGAAAACAAGCTAAGAAGGAAAAAGTAGTGATGGAGAGGAAACCTATGCTATGGGGGAACTCCCTATTTATATTATTTGAAAAATATATATATTTTTTTAAATGGGTGGGTTTTGAAAAGTGTGGACTTTTGAAAGTTGTCGTTTAAATTATGTCAATCCTACAAATAGAAAGTCGGCCTTTAGATGGTGGATTTGTAGCCGCCCCATATCTGGACGACCAGTCCTTTAAGTGGGCCGGGGCCGGCTGGGGCTGAGCCCCGGCAGTCTCCAAAACGTGGGGCTGACCCGGGGCCCCGGTCCCACCACAACATTGGCGGGACACATTATCCAGCCGCGGCCGCAGCCTCGACAGGAGATGCACCCGCCATTAAGTCAGGCAAGCTGACAGAAGTGCCAGAAAAGCACAGCGCTGTTGTGGTTGACTGGCATTTCTGTCAGTCATTGTAAATTCCTCTGGTGACCCCTTGTGTGAGGGGTCACCGGAGGAAGTTACTGTCCCTTTGTTTCCCCAGGTCACCAGGTGTCTTTAAGCCTAGGCGAACCTGGGGATTCGATGCTGATGTCTGTGTTTATAAAATACGGCTTGATTTGTGTACTTTTCAATACATCTTTTATAAACATAGAAATGTTCAAACAAGATGGCTTGAAAAGTACGCAAAACTTAAGGTACGTACACATATATATAAAGGTTATATATTTGTGTGCGTACCTTACTAGGGTTTGTGTACTTTTCAAGTCATCTTGAAGTAAACAAACCACAGTAAGACACGCAAACAAGTATATAAATGTAAGCATTTATATATTTATGTGCGTACCTCACTATGGTTTGGGTACATATTTCTATGTTTATTGAAGATGGCTTGCATAGTACACAAACCATAGTAAGGTACGCACACAAATATGTACATGCTTACATGCATTTTTATATGTTTGCGTACCATACTGTTGTTTGTGTACTTTTTTGGCCACGCCCGTCACGAAAGCCACACCCCCAAATGAGGCCCCCACCCCTCGAATTCTCACCCAATTTAAAAGCCCTGCGGACGACTATGTAGTGGCCGTGGACCTGTACGTACATGTCACCCCATTCATGCTTACAGTCTCCCGGGATGTGGGGAGCAGAGCCCGGATTCCCCTGCGCGCATTCCTCGCCCGGCTGCAGACTTTCTGAGCTGGAGACGCGGGCAATTGGTCCCTCGTCTCCTCCAGGAGCAAACAAACAGCAGCTGACATCAGTACAGCGCCTCCCGCTCCTGCGCCCGGGGGAGCCCTTGACGGCAGCCGCGCTCTCATGAAACCGCTGCTATCGCCTTGCATCAGCAGCCGCCAGGCTTCATCGCTGCCGGCCTGGCTCGTTCGGCATAGCGCTAACATGGCGCCACTCGGTTACTTCTCTGAGCTTTGCCACACTGCGAACATGACGAAGTCATAAAAAATAAAATACGGAATTCAAAATATATCATTCACAATTTCAGTAAAATAGCTCCGCGAGTTAAACACTTGCTTCAGAGCTCTGTTTGCAATCTGCACTCTTAATCCGTCGCAAATCTGCCCTTCAGCTATACAGAGTGCCGTTCCATCGCATAACAATATCAACTATTTTCTACAGGACTTAGAAATAGAGTTCACCATGAAGCACTACATACGGGTTATTTGTTATATGTGTACAGTTGGAGCGAGTTTTGCGAATTGAGAGTGTTAGAACATTGCAGCATTTGAGCTTGGAAACCCTGGCAGGTTGCCCAAGATCAAGTCTGGATTGCAAGGGTCCTGAGCCTCGGGGGGCAGACTGCTGGGCTGGGGCAGAGCCAGTGCCCATGGTTTTCCAGGTAGAGCCTCACGGGTGATTGATTGACTTTGCCCTTCGCTACTATCACGTCAACCAGATTTCCTGGTTGGCCTCTGCACCCTGGGCAGGGGTGCACTGGCCTGTAGGGAACTATGGAGATTTCCTGGTTGGCCTCTGCACCCTGGGCAGGGGTGGACTGGCCTATAGGGAACTCTGGAGATTTCCCTGTGGACCTCTGCACCCTGGGCAGGGGTGGACTGGCCTATAGGGAACTATGGAGATTTCCCTGTGGACCTCTGCACCCTGGGCAGGGGTGCACTGGCCTATAGGGAACTCTGGAGATTTCCTGGTAGGCCTCTGCACCCTGGGCAGGGGTGGACTGGCCTATAGGAAACTCTGGAGATTTCCTGGTTGGCCTCTGCACCCTGGGCAGGGGTGGACTGGACTATAGGGAACTCTGGAGATTTCCTGGTAGGCCTCTGCACCCTAGTCAGGGGTGGACTGGCCTATAGGAAACTCTGGAGATTTCCTGGTTGGCCTCTGCACCCTGGGCCTCTCTTTTGTGGTTTCCCATTTTATTTCCAAACATTCTCCTAGGAAAAGTGCTGGGCTTGCTGAACATGTGTAATATGGAGCGACTTTGAAAATGATTTCCAAGGCCGCTGTTGGTTCCCAGTCCACCTCTGAGCAGATGTGGGCGAGCCTACAGTGCTTGCCCACATACAGGGTTTGAATCCTTAATAGGGTTTACATCTGGGGGAGCCCTGTAGATCTAATTCGTGAGAAGTGAACAGACCCTTAAAATGCCTGGCTTGCCTCATTTGTGGATCAAATCAGTTTGCACCATAAATATCAGCGCAGTCATTTTCTTTAAAAGCGTGCATTGCACAGGGACGGGGCGCTGTTATGTTTGCACGTATGTGCAAACAGGTCCCCTAGGTCGAATGTCAGTCAATTGCACTGTAAAGTGTAAAAAGGTGCACCTTTGTTTTTGCACTTCGCACTTCAAATTCAGTAAACGCTGCCTGCCATTTTAGACGTGGGAGGCAGCATTCAGAATGGATTCCTACTGACTCTGCCTGCTTTTAGCTGATGTAAAAAGCAGGTGTATTCCATAGACATGCAAAGCATTTGTGTAAGTATTCAAATGTCTTGCAGGCGTAAATGCCCGTGCATTTGTATGGAGGAGAGGATGGTGGTGGCGGAAACGGCAATTCTGTTCTGGGCCCCCACCCTCTGCTATAGAAATGAATGAAAATGTGGAGTAGGACGAAAATCCGGCATAACATTTGTTTGCATGCTTTTTACTCTCCTTCTCAAGGAACTTGACCCCACCTCACCCCGCAGTTTCGAAATCAGGCTGACTCAATTTAAAGAGTGTCAGGTTCATGCCGGATTTTTCCAGCCTCTATGCGCTATATTCTCTCGGTACGCCGTGTTTTGGCACAGCTGATTTGGCGCCAGCTGTTTCGGTGCGGCGCATTCGGCGCAGCTCACATTCAGGCGCACACTGTTGGCTGCGCCTAACAGGGCACAGGGAACTGCCCGTGCCAGGAAAGCACTGCTAACAGTCATACCCCAAAGCAGAGACCTACCCTCGCTGGGATGTTACTGTTTGCTTAAATATATTGTCACCCAAAGCACTAATAAATGCAGTGCTTTGCATGACAGTATATTTAAGCAAACACTGTGCGCTCAGTATATGGAACGGTTGACACCTGTGTACAGGCGCGTTATAAACGCCATATCATAGCATGTACTGAGCGTGTGGTTCTTGGCTTAAATCTACTGTGACCCAAAGTAAAGCACGTGTTAGTGTTTTGGATGGCAACATATTTAAGCAAGCAGTAATATCCGAGCGCCGATTGGTCGCTATGCCACAATATTGCTGTTAGCAGTGCAATCACAGCACCGACAGCTCCTGGCGCCCTGTTGGCCGGCGCGCCTGAATGGGAGCTGCGCCGAAGCGGCCACGCCGAAAATCCGACTTTGGTCATCTATAACTGTTATTACCAAATGTATGAGGTTGATAAGCACAGTGTGGAAACATCTATCAATCTTCTGTTGTAAAGCCTTGATGCTAGACATTCAGACTGCACTCCTGAATCACAGACCAGCTGTAGTCTAGATTGGTTCCAGGTAGGCTTTATTTCACATATGTACAATCTGTACAATACTCCAGTTACTCTTCTTGTATTTACAGCACGCGTAGACATAAACAGGAACATGGGAAGGTAGAACATTACTTGTAAAGGAGCTGACCCACCGGCCATCCATTCAACACACAGATCCGCCCAACATTCTCCTGAGCTGCATTCTACATCCATGCACCAACATTCCACAGCAAGCACCCAGGCCAGTGGCAAGACAAGACTACACCACAACATCTTCCCATCAGCTCTCTCCTTTCTATTCCATTCAGTCGCTTTCCATCCGCCCTCCCCCGGCTACCATTCCCGTTTAGTACCACTCCAGTGCACCCCCACCATGTCTTCGTGGCCCGGCTCAGGAGAATCAAGGATGATGTGGTATCTCCTCTGCAAGGGCTGAGCAAAAGAGTCCCCCAACCCTTACTACCTCTCAGCTTCAGCGGCACCTACAATGTGCTCTTGAATGTGGCGGCCAATCCGGGCAGGCTGCTGAGGAGGGGCTTCGGGTCCTGGCATCTTCTTGCAAAAGGCAGACCCCCAGAATACTGCAGCATGGATTGTGACATTTGGTGGCTTAATAAAGGCCATTCTGAAGTACACAATGTTGTTTTTGCTGCATGTTCTCAGCACATTCTTTTTTATTGAGTTGAAGGTTGCTAGTAGCTGGAGAGAGAGCCAGGATGCAAAAGCAACAGTTGGAAATGTAACCAATTACCTCAGGGCGACAGACATATTTGGAAACAACAGCTGCTGCTTTGTTTGGTTACAATGAAGAGTCATTGTTATCATATACGGAGCAAAACTAGTCTATTAAACCTTGAGTGCAAACTGAATCACTTCTAGGGGCACCTCATTTTGGCAGGCGAGGCACAGTGAGATTTAATGATTTGCCCAGGATCACACACTTTGGTTAAATGGCGAAGCTGGAATTTTAGGCAAGTCACAAATGTAGGTACTTGACCAGGTATCCTTGTGGTTCAAATTGATTCACATATGTATTAATGTGTGGGTTTGAAGACTTAAAATAATTCTCTGTTTTATACAGAGGACGTTTGAGACTGCACAATTCACATGATAAACCAATCTGCCGATGTATGCATCATTTTAGAAACATGCTGATCATAAAGTGTATGGGGATCATTTTGTTATGAATCCCAAGTTGCTTGGAGGGGACGACTTCCGTTTGCTCTTTTGTGCAAAAGGTCCCCCGTGTGCATGTATTATTGTTTTCACAAAGTACTGGCAAAGTAAATTGTAAAACACAGATGAGATCACCTTTGCTCTTCACGTTCCCACTACCTGTCTAGAAAAGTGTCAATGCCACCAGCAATGAAGGACTGTGGGAGCCATTTACCATGACCTCCTTAGGAATCTGCCTGCTCTTACCAAGTGTAAAAGTCAAGCGGATTCCATAGGAATCCATTGGTTTTCCACCGGCATAAAAATACATGCATGTGGGACACCAAGCAGAGGGGGCCGGCGGCTCTGGAAGACCAAGCAAACGTTTTGAGCTCTCTCTGCTCCCAAACATCGCCAGCCGAAATTGACAAAATCCTGTGCAGTGTAAAAAGTGGTGGTAAACGCTATTACCGCCACTTTCTCCACTCAGTGGAACATGGGAAATTGCCCCATCGTACCTTTATTTTCCCCCCATCCTGAATTGAAGCCAAGAAATCCAAGCAAATTAATAAAAACCTACATACAATCTCCTAAAGGCACACAGTGAAATAAAATGCATGTCAGGGTCATTGTTTCACACTGGTTGCAGTGTGTTCTGTAGCCCCCATATAATGTCTAGTCACCCTACAATCAAAGTTCATGAAAACCTTACAGAATTCTAAGAAAAAAGTGCCATGGTAATGGGCACTGCCTAATCACCTCCCCTTATGAATGGTCTGCTGCCAAGACTGTCAGAGTTCCGAGATCTCAGTGGGGGGTCGCGTCCGGTCAGCTGGGGGCCTGTGGGCATGGCTCTGGTCCGCTAAATGCACCTCTGCTTGCCCTTGTCAAAGGCGATTGTTTAACTTGTGAGCGGTCCACAGCGCCTTGAATCAAATGCAATTGAATAAAACATTAAATACAAATAAAATGAGCGGTAATATCAAATGCTATCAGAAGCTCGAGCCTGGTTGTGGCAGTCGTTGGAATCCTTTGAAGTTCCAGCACCCAAATGGTTCCTATCTGACTTCAGTCCGTTGCCTTCGCTGCTTCTGTTGAATTCTCTTCGAAGAAACTTGTATCCACCCGCGCATGCGCAGCATCACACCCGCGCCCTTTCTCCAGGTGGGGCAGTGAAGAGACTTGCACTAGTGCAGAAGAGTACACGTAGTGGCCGATGTATTGGGGCCTTCACGTTGCTTCCACTGAGAACAATACAAAAGTGTCAAACCTTTGTGACGTATTCATTGGAAACGGGATGGAAATGGAACCCACCCGTTAATCGCCTTCAGAAAAAGCTGCTGGAGATTTGGCGCCTGTGAGTCGGAGGTACTCTACGGCTGGTGTAGCAGCGGCATCTAGTGGCCGAGCCTAGAGCAACACGTCGCATCCCAAAGAGCTTCCCGATAGACAACTTACAGTGAAAGCCAACAGTGAAGACAATGCAAACATTGCATATTACAAGACTTACAAGTTACATCTGCAGTGTTTAAATGTGCAAAACGAAGACACATTCGAAAGATCGGGAACCATGAAGAAAATAAGTAGGCAGGGGAGAAGAAAGAGTGCGGGAAGATAGGAAAGCAGTAATACGGTACCAGCGCCGGCTCACGGTGTGCTCAGGGGGCATACACGCCCCCACCCCCCACCAGCAGCAAATAAAGGCCACATTGCCTTTGTGGTGGGTTGGTTATAACCCTGTCAGAACGTTTGGGGGGCACCGAAAAGTCTCGCTTGCACCGGGCGCTGGCCGACCTGGGACCGGCACTGTACGGTAGAAACAGTTGCATAGTATGAGAGAAGAAGACGGACTAATTCAAAGCCAGTGGGGGGCACGAGTCGGCAAGGGGTGCACGCGGAGGCTAACGGCGATCCGACGAGGAAGAGTGTGAGAGCATACAAACTCTAAGGTTAAGCACGTTGGAGGATAGAAGATGGAGAGGGCGATGAGGAGGACGGGAAAAAAGGAGAATGAAAACTGCTCAATTGAGCACATTCCTGGAGTCTGGCTAGGAGTTAAGCAGGAACAAGAGGAGCAGGCGGGTGCAAATAGGAGCATGCAAATTACCAAGGTGACCACATTCATGGGACCAGGAGGTAAGCAGGGACACGAGGAGATGGAAGAGGAAAATAGGAGAAAGCAAACTACCAAGCTGACCACATTCATGCGACCAGGAGGTAAGCAAGGACACGAGGAGATGGAAGAGGAAAATAGGAGAAAGCAAACTACCAAGCTGACCACATTCATGCGACCAGGAGGTAAGCAGGAGCACGAGGAGATGGAAGAGGAAAATAGGAGAAAGCAAACTACCAAGCTGACCACATTCATGCGACCAGGAGGTAAGCAGGGACACGAGGAGATGGAAGAGGAAAATAGGAGAAAGCAAACTACCAAGCTGACCACATTCATGCGACCAGGAGGTAAGCAGGGACACGAGGAGATGGAAGAGGAAAATAGGAGAAAGCAAACTACCAAGCTGACCACATTCATGCGACCAGGAGGTAAGCAGGGACACGAGGAGATGGAAGAGGAAAATAGGAGAAAGCAAACTACCAAGCTGACCACCTTCATAGGACCAGGAGGTAAGCAGGAGCACGAGGAGATGGAAGAGGAAAATAGGAACATGCAAACTACCAAGCTGACCACATTCATAGGACCAGGAGGTAAGCAGGGACACGAGGAGATGGAAGAGGAAAATAGGAGAAAGCAAACTGCGAGGTTGACCACTTTCCCGGGGTCAGGGCTAGGCGTAAGCAGGAACACAAGGAGGAGGAGGAAAAAAGTAAAATGCAAACTGTACAGGGGGACAGGCCCTCCAATTCACACAGATACAATGTGGTATGGTGCAAATCAGAGATGCCCCACAAATGAGCAATACATCTGTATGGAAAAGATGCAAATATTCTCAGAAAAGCACATCTCGAAGGTAGAAAGCAGGCAGATCAGGGAAACCAAGCATGCAAGAAGGGAATTAGCACAAATGTGCGCAAAAATGCTCCAGCTAACTGATTATCAAAAACGGAGCACGATATTTGTTCCAAAACACTCCCTTCAACATTTCTATGACTCACAAAGTGGAGCAGGTGGCCTAAAAAAACAGTGCAACTGATTTGCCCACGATGAGAGACGCAGCCTGCTCCAACGACAGCACACAACACAGTATTAAATCCCAGAACATTAAGCCACCAAATTCTCCAAACTGTTCTTCCACTGGCATTCATGCTGCAGTGACATCTGATGATGAGGAGGGCGAGGAGACCACGGATACATAGAAGGAGGGTTAGCTTATTCCAAACAGGCAGATGAAGAGGTACCGATGCCCACCATATGCAATCCTGGAGATGCCAACAGAGTGGGCGGGGGCATTATCACACAGACATTGCAAGGGCGTGCCTCACCACCAATGGTAGAAGTGCGTACAGCCCGCATTGTTCGACAATAGGTTCCTTCCACAGGAAGAGTGGAATCAGAGCTGGGGTATCCCAGGACCCGCAACCAAGGGCTGTGTGTCAGGTCCTCAATGGGATCATTTCATCTGCATGGGCACACACATCCAGGCCCCCAGATGCAGGCACAGGGGCAGGGATTGTGAGGGCACTCTATGACACTGCGGGGTTCTCATGGGTGTGTGCTGCCATTGATTGTACCCATGTGCCCCGCAGACCCCAGTAGTCACCAAGCACCTAGACAAGAATAGGGGACACCAGGCCCAGACAGTGTGTCATGCTACCAATGTCATCATGAATGCCAACACAAAAAAAAAAAAAACATTTTCCAAGATCAACAATAATTGCATATACAAACACTCTGCAACAGCATGTCAATCCGACACGGGGCAGTATGGGGAGGCCTGAGTGCACCTCCATTTGGGCAGCAGGGAACACACATCACATGATGCCTCTCTCAATCCTAGGTGGCATTGGGTACCTCCTGAGGATGCACCTTCTCACCCCTTTCGGGCGCCCAGTGACCAGAGGCACAATGCAGCACACATCCGCCCCAAAAACCCCAGTGAGTGTACATTTGGCCTGCTCGAGTCAAGGATCAGCTGCCCTGAACATTCCCGCCGGTGACTGCTACTGTATGCACCAGCGATGGTACGCACCATTGCTGCATAACATTGCACTCAGGCATGGCTTTCATAGCAAGGTAGGCCCAGATCTGTGCCCACTACTGCCTGCCCCACATAATGCAGCTGAGCGACACAGGAATGCACCTGGTGTCTCGCAGGATGATGTGGCAGCAATATACTTCACACGACAGCAGATGCATTCTGGACAGGCGCACTGCCTGCTGCGCTTGTGTTATGAGAAGGTACTCAGGTCAACAGGCCAGCGCCTGCGACTGGCATGCTACTGCCCTCCGGGCCATGCCATCCACGCAGGATCTCCAATGACATTGCAACCACTGCGGTGAAGTCTCCTGCTTGGCGAAATGTGTACTTAACCACAGAACTAAAACAAGTGCATCCTACAAAGGCCAGCACACTACCACTACAATAAGGAAACGTGAGCCACACTGCAGGTTTGAATAAGTGCATCTCATGCAGGGCAAAACACTTTAGCATAACTGGAAGGTGACCGTCACTGCAGGACGGAAATAGGTAAGCCTCATACAAGGCAGGACAATGCATACCAGCCAGGTTGCACAGATCCATGCTTGACACCTCGAGCCAGTCCTGGTTTTTGCTTCCAATTGCATGATGGTACTTGTAGTTTCGTTTTTCCTATTGTTGTATTATGTTACTTACAGACCGATTGCCAATGTGAAAACAGGTGTTCTCCTGGATTCCGGATTGACAATGAAGCGACATGTAAGCCATGTTAAGATGTCTTGTGCCTACCTTAACAAGTTGCCTAGACAGATTAGTCCGTACCTGTCCTCTGAACATCTTTCTTCCCTGGCTACAGCTCTTGTTAACTCTCGACTTGACTATTGTATTAGTCTCCTTGCAGGTCCATCTAAACATAATTGGAGAAGTCTTCGAACAGCCCAGAATGGGGCTGTAAGAGTTGTCTGCAATCTTGGCCCAGGAGACCATGGGCCTCATTACGAGTATGGAGGTAGCCATGGTGCTATTAGTGCCATGGCTGCCTCCATACCGGGCTCCAATACCGGGTTCCTGCAATGAGGACTTACCGCGTCATTCCGACATAGGAGGACCCAGTAATTCCTCCTTGCAGGAACCCATCCCCATTCCCATTTCAGCCCCCATAGGGCTCAATGGGAATGGGGAGGGAGGGAATAACGGGCACATTACAAATGGCCCATTATTACCTCCCTCTTCCCCTCGCGGGACCCGGAAAGGACGCCTGGTTTTACCAGGCGTCCTTACACGGTCCCGCAAAGGGAACCTCGTAATTGCGCATCCCGTAATGAAGAGTGCCGGTCCCGTACCGGCACCCTTCATTACGGGAGCGCAAGCCTCGTAATGAGGCCCCATGTCTCAGATTCAAGGAGAGCGCTAAATTGGCTTCTGGTTAGCTTACGCATCTCATATAAAATGTCACTCTAACATACACATGTATGTCTGACAAGGCTCCTGGGTACCTGAAGAACTGGGTGAGTGAGGCAACAACAGGGCGCATTCTTCGCTCAAGTAGGGCCCGAAAACTTCTGTACCACGACACAATTTGAAGAATTTTGGTGGCCCCTGTTTTCAAGTATTCAAACTAAATTTATGGAATTCTCTTCCCCCGGATCTAGGGAACCTTCTGAGTCTCTCTAGTTTTAAGAGAGCCCTAAAAATACATCTTGTAATTGTAATGATTAGTTATTTCTCTCTGTCCTTTTAAACCACGGCTCAGATCTCCTTTCTCTCTCTGACCAGGTCTTGTCTTCATGCGCACTGAGGCCTTTGGACGTGTTGTGTAATACAAAAATGTAATAATAATATTAAACATAATAATAATAATTGTAAGGATTGGTCTACAATTCCCAGCATGTAGTGCAAAAGAAAACAGTGCAGGCTCGAAGAGTCCCACATGGAACTGGGAAACTTGGCTGCAATGCCTTGTGCATGTGTGGCGGGGGGGTGCTCTCCCAGCGGGTTAAGCCAATCCTGCCGGACATCCCTGTTCGTCTGCTGGGCCGCTGCACCTCCGGGCAGGGGAATCCCAGCTCCAGCACCTGATCACCCATGTGCACTAGCCGTGGACCACTACGCTGCCTGAAGAGTAGCGCAAGGGGCTCCTCAGGTTGTAGGTGTGCATGTCTGAGATGCAACCGAGGTCCAGCCCGCTGCACTCCCTTCGGCTGCTCCACCATTAATAATCCATCCGCGGGTTTACCTACAGAAACCTTGTTACGACTTTTACGACTTTAACTTCCTCTAGATAGTCAAGTTTGATCACCTTCTCAATGCTCAAAGAGGGGGTGGTTGGCGACCCCGGCTGGGCCAATCCGAGGACCTCACTAAACCATTCAAAATTCAGGCGATCTGTACAAGTTTATGACCCGTACTTACTGGAAATTCCTCATTCATGGGAAATAATTGCAATCCCCAATCCCTATCATGAACGGGGTTCAGCGGATCACCTGCACCTGTTGGCAAAGGGTAGACACACGTTGATCCATTCAATGTTACGCACATGCAACCCTAGACATTTTAGGGCATCTCAGACCTTTTATTGCTCAATCTCGTGTTCGCTGACTGCCACTTGTCCCTCAAAGAAGTTCAACGCCAACAGCTAGCGGGCCACGTAATTAGTTTGGATGGAGGAGTCTCATTCAGTGTCAGAATTAATCAGCCAAATCATTCCATCAACTAAGAACGCCCATGCACCACTACCCACAGAATCGAGAAAGAGCCGTCAATCCTTTCCATGTCCGGGCTGGGTGAAGTTTCCCATGTTGAGTCAAATTAAGCCACAGGCTTCACTGCTGGTGGTGCACTTCCATCAATTACTTTAGGTTTCAGCTTTGCAACCATACTCTGCCTGGAAAGCAAAGACTTTGGGTTCCTGGAAGCTCACAGGACTAATGCCCGCGAAGCATGGATTATGGATGGAAATATGACGGTATCTGATCGTCTTCAAACACCCGACTTTCATTCTTGAGTAATGAAAACATTTTTGGCAAATGCTTTCACTTTGGTTTGTCTTGAGCCGGTTGAAGAATTTCACCTCTAGTCGCACAATACGAATATCTGCGGCCATACCTCTTAATCATGGGCCCAGTTGCAAAAACCAACAAAATTGTACCAGAGACCTATTCCAGTTGAAACATTCTGCCGACCGGACTGCTTTGAACACTCTAATTATAGTAAACGCTTCATACCTGCAGGACTCTCCATCAAGAGCGCACCGAGAAGCATGTGCTGGGTGCTGGGACAGGCGGTAGCTCGCCTAATGGCGGATCGCCAGCTAGATCCCAATATCCAACTACAAGCTTTTTAACTGCAGCAACTTTAATGCAACTTTAATGTACGCTATTGGAGCTGAAATTACTGCAGCTGCTGGCACCAGACTTACCCTCCAATGGATTTAAAGTGCACTCATTCCAATTACAGGGCCCCGAAAGACTCCAGTATTGTTCTTTTTTGGTCACTAGAATGGGTAAGTTGCATGCCTGCTGCCTTCTTTGGAAGCAGTAGCTGTTTTTCAGACTCCCTCTCCAGAATCAAACCCTGATTCCGTGTTACCCGTGGTTACCATGGTAGGCACAGAAAGTACCATCGAAAGATGATAGTACAGACATACAAATGTATCGTCAAAGGGACGTGCGATCAACCCAATGTTATCTAGAGTCACCAAAACAGCCGGGAGAGATCAGATTGGTCTTAGTCTGATAAATTCACGCATCCCGGGAGGTTAGCGGTCATTGGCATGTATTGGCTCCAGTATTACCACAGTTATCCAAGTAACAGATGGAGCGATCGAAGCACCATAATTAATTTACTGAGCCATTCGTAGTTTCACTGTACTGACAAATATGTACTTATACATAGATGGCTTAATCTTTGAGACAAGCATATGCTACTGGTAGGATCAACCAGGAAGCTGCACCTGCTGAAAAGTGGCAACGGGGGAGCCGCACGCCATTCTCAGGGTGACCATCACATCCTCGGTGGTCTGAGGGACACGAGCATCAGAGCGTGCCCTGATGCTTGGGGAGTTTGGGTGGACAGGTCAGTCACACGGGCCCCGGCGGCCCAGTCTGCCACAGCAGGGAGGTGAGAAGGAGAGACTGGGCCAGGCACAACTTTAAGCAGGAAGGGTTAACCCACTTGCCACCACCGGTGTGATGACAGGGAGTCAGCTTCCTGCTGAACGGTCATTGCAACACTGGAGAAACGTGCTCGGAGGAGAAGGGGCAATGGCATGGCTCAGGGAGCCCTCACCACCACATGGCGGCCAGGGCTATCACCCCTCAACCCCATCCACTCTGAATTGACCACTAGGAAGCATCCGGGCTGCTTGGTCTTCACTCTGCCTGGAGAGGAGAGCCACTCATATAAGAGGACATCCCGGGGCGTAACTTCGAGTTGATGCGGTCCCAATGTGGATGGAAGCTAATTGCTAGAACAACGGCAGAGGTCGCCCAAGCAGTCCAACCCTAGACAGACAAAAGTGCCAAATTGATCCCATGGGGTGTGGGGTGGAATATGGGCAGGCTGTCCTGACGTCCCCCGTGCAAGTCAGCTGAGCTTCTCTTGACCTCCTGGCACCCTGCTTCCCGGAAAGGTAGGTCTTTCGAAGAGTACCAAAGGCTTTCCTTGGGCTGGCACGGTGCCTTCAGCAGACCGGCTCCCCTGGACATTTCGTGGGGAATGGCCTTTTTCCGGCTTGGGTGGGATGCAGTCGTTTTGCCATGGAGTCTGGGTGGAGCAGCAAGAACCAAGTGGAGCGCAGACCTAACCGTAACACACTGTCTACAATAATGCGGGGGAAGGTGACTTTGCCTTCTTATAATCTGTGTACCCTGGGTGACAGAGGGGCAGGTCTGGGCAAAAGTGTCCAGCATCCTTATTGACCCAATTTTCAAATTGGCACCCATATGGACTTCCAGAGCAACCTGGCCATCTGGTCTTTTCATTCATTTCTATGGCCAACTACCAGATGGCCGGGTTTGGCGAACAGCCATCTGGTAGTGCCATGCATTCCAATGTACTTGGATAGGAAGGACCTCTGGTGCCCTGGCAAAGGAATGGCAGGCCCCCAGTACCCCTCACAGTAGGAGACAACAAGCAGGACATTGGCCCAAGAAAGGTAGGCCTATCAGAACAGCTCCAAAGGCTTGATGCAGGGCTCCCATCACAGCACGCTGGCTCTACTGGGGAATGGTCCTGGGCCCTTGGTCGGGGCAATGGGGGTTTCAGCATGGAGGCCAGTGGGAAAGTGAGCAAGTGGAGTGCAGATAGTACCCATACACACTGACTGCAGTAATCCAGGAGAATGTGACTAAACTTTATTGTAATCTGTGTACTCTGGGTGGCAGAGGGGGAGGTATGGGCAACTGTGTCCAGCATCCTTATTAGACCTAACTGGAGAAAAATGTCAAGTTGGGTCCCATCCGGACTTCCAGAGCAGCCTGGCCATCTGGACCTTCCATTTATTTCTATGGGTAACTATCAGATGGCTGGGCTCGGAGAGCAGACATTTGGTAGTGCCATGCATTCTAATGAGCCTGGGCAGGAAGGACCCTTGGCCACCTGGCAAAGTACTGGCAGGCACCCAGGCAGCACTTGGACTTCTTTTGGGCAGGGATGTCGGCCAACCCACGTGTGAGGCAGGAGCCCAAAAGAGGGACAGGGCAGCTTAGAGCTTTTCCCTCCAGGGGGGACATGGACCCTGCCGGGCCACTCCGGGACTGGTGCATGGCAGGACAGTCAACCCACATTTGCGGCAAGCACCTAAGGGAGGGAGCAGCACCCACAGCTATTCTGGAGCTCTAGCTGGGATACATTAAAGCTTTTCCCTCTGGGAAGGAAGGGGGACTCCACGGGGGCACACCGGGAGCACTGCTCGGCAGGGGGACGTTTGACTCCCCCCATGGCAGGCAGACAACAAAGGATGGGGCCAGAACATCAGCCTTCCTGGGGCTCTGGCCGGGGAGCGATAGAGCTTTGCCCTCCAGACGGGGACCCTGACAAGGTGCCCCAGGAGCGCCATTGGCCAGGGGGATGGACAACCAATTTAGGAGGCAGGTGGCCAAGAGCGGGGACAGAACCCCAACTGTCTTGGAGCTCTGTCCGGGCCGGGTTAGAGCTTTTCCCTCCAGGGAGGGACAGGGACCCTACTGGGGCACCCCGGGACCACCGCTGGGCAGCGGGACAGTCGAGCCACGTTCGAGGCAGGTGCCCAACAGAGGGGACAGCACCCCCGGGCATCCTGGAGCTCTGGCTGGAGCATGTTAAAGCTTTTACCTCCAGGAAGGGAAAGGGACACTGAGAAGGCACCCCAGGACCACCACTAGTTAGGGGGATGGTCAACCCACATAGGAGGCAGGAGCCAAAGGGCAGGCGCACCACCCCCAACCATCCTGGAGCTCTGGCCAGGAAGTGTTAGAGATTTTCCCTCCAGGGAGGGACAGGGGCCCTGCTGGGGCGCACCGGAAACGCCCCTGGCCAGGGAACGGTTGACACACATGGGAGGTAGGCACCCAAAGGTGGAGTAGCAACCCTGGGGGGAGCGATAGAGCTTTCCCCTACAGGGAGTGGCAGGGACCCTGCTGCACTGCATGCTTCGAATTGTAAGCCCATCCTTCCAATGGGAAAAACTAAACTACAATTTCCAGCATGCAATTGCCAGCGAAAACCAGGACTGGCTCGAGGTGTCACACATGTAACGAGAGAGAGAGACATATAGTGATAGAGACGGAGAGACCACCAAAGACAACAGCAGAAACAGAGAGAGCACTGGATCAGTGGATGATGAGTTCAATGACGAACATGTTTGCTTTTGAGGAGTAATTGTCAAATCCTATATGTTTGAGATCCCGAAAAAAAGAGTGATTCATAAGTATGCAAATTCTTGAGCTTGCAAATATGTGCAATGAAAATTAATCACAAATGTCAGCTGTGTGTGTACTTTGCTGTATTTAGAATAGAGCACATTGTGGAATAGACACAGGAGCGCCTCAAAATGGAAAGAGCGCACTCCGTGCTACACAAACAGGTGAGTCCTCTCTAAAGCCCTGAAGAAGTCGCAAGGCCTCAACATCACTAATATTATACTTAAAGATGACTCCCTGGCACTAAATGACACCTCACACAGAAAACCACCACTGCATTCCTGAAGCTGACACTCACCACAGGACTAATGCAAACAAACCACACCCAGGAGAAGTCACAGTAACTGCAATAATGAAAAGTACCCCCTCCAGCAACTTCACAACTGGAGCAATGAAATATGAGCCTTAATGCAAGTGATACCGGCCCCTCGCACAACACCACTGCTATCCTAAAAAGTGATCCTTGATGTTTGGCTGCAACAAGAACACCTCACGAATAACACCAGCACTCCAGTACGGAAAGAGGACTTTCAACTGAAGACTTGCATTGTGCAGAATATCACCGCTGCAGTGCAGAAAGTTGACCCTTACTGAAGCACTAAAACTAGTGCACTTCCTTTAGGGCACCACCAAAGCACTACTGAAAGTGAGTCACAGTCTATGATTGTTAGGAGTGCCACTCGCAAAGGGCAAGACACCAGCTCTGCAGTACAGAGAAGGGAGCCGGCACTGCAGGAATGAAACAAGTGCATCACACACAGAAAAGAACACTATCAATGCTAGGTGACCCAGACTTCAGAACTACACTAGTGCACCTCGCACAGGTTAATAGGCAAATGTTGGTTGGGTTACCAGTTACCAGGGGCAACTGATGTTTGCATTGAGCATGGAGCCGCTGGCTTGTCGTATCAGAGCTAACGCGGACATAGAAGGGATTTAGGTGGGTGGGGTCAACTATAAGGTCTTGCTTTAAGCAAATGATATTTTGCTTACTATCCGAAACCCGCGCACTTCTTTGGCTCACCTATTAGATGAATTAGCAGGGTTTGGCCAGATTTTGACAAATGACATCGAGTGGATGTGTCTTTGGGTGCCCAGGATAGATCCTTCCTCGAAGCTCACGCACCAATACAGTGGTCCCGGGACTCAATCCATATTTGGGGGTGCGTAATCCTGGTAGGATCTCTGAAATGTATCGCTGCAACTTCCCGCCGCTATTCCAAGCCATACCGGAGGGCTTAAACAGATGTGGGTTTTGGGGGGGCAGGAAATTTCTTGTTTCGGGAGAATCGCAGCAGTGAAGATGAACCTTATACCTTGCCTACTATATGTCTGCCTTGCATTGCCTATCAGGATCTCTGACTCAGAGCTTAGGGCATTGCAGGGGAAGATCCTCAGATTCAGATGGGGGAACAGGAAAGCAGGAATCTCTAGGAGGTTCTGTTTAGGCCTACGAGGGTTGGAGGCCAGGGAGTCCCAGATGTGTTTCGGTATAACTAAGCTGTGCCAACTTCTCACATGTTCACTTGGGGGAACCCCGCCATGCAATACACATGGAAAGTCACTGAACAAGCCCAATCAAGGGTTGGTTTGAATCACCTTCCATATGTTAGCCAAAGATTCCTCACCCCGGCCCATGGCTCCTCGCTCTTGACCGCCACTCGAAACACAAACCTTTCAAGAATGCAAAGACATCTTTGCTTCACCAGAATCTGAGCGATTTCGGTATTCGCAATTGAGACACTGGGCTTCTCACGCTCAAAATGAGTCTGGGGCCACTAGGCTGTTAAATGTCCTCGAATTGACTGCTCGTGAAGGGATCTCCCAGGTTAGAATCTCACACCTATATAGATCTTTGGATACCAGAGATCCAGTGGTATGATTGCCTTATATGAGCAAGTGGGAGGGGGACCTAGGCAGGCCAATAGAGGAGGCAACATGGCTACAGATATAGGCGAGGATGCATAGGTCCTCCAATTGTGTCACCGGTAAGGTATGTGTTTAGAAGTTTTTACAGGTGATATTTCACGCCCGAGAGGCTCTACCGTATCTCTGCAGACTATGCACCTAATTGCTGGCGAGGCTGTAATAATGTGGGATCTCTCTTCCATATGGTGCGGACGTGTCCAAAGGTGGGGTTCTTTCGGAAGGAGGTGTTTTCCAAAATGAAACAAATTACAGGTTTGTCCCTTCCTATGGCTCCCCGTGTGGTGGTGTTGGGTGATACAGGTACGCTATTTCACCTGTATGGCCAGATGTCTGTCTTGATTGGGCACTTTCTTCAGGCAGCAAACCTGACTATATCACGTAACAGGAAACATGTGGAAGGCCCTCTGGTTCAGATGTGGTGGGTAAAGCTGTGGGATATCCTGGTGGCGGACAAGATCACAGCATTGTGTCAGGGCAAATGCAATGCATATCTGGCCATCTGGAGACCCTTCATCGACTTTGCAGGAAACTGCCCAGCGATAGTGTGCAAGCCCCCACTGTTGAGACATTTTACGCTAGTGTAACGGGTCTGGCCGGGAGAACTGCCCCAGGGCTGCAGAGTTGGCCAGAAGCGCCTCCAATTGCGACTGGGGGTGAACATCCCCTGCTTTACAGGGAATGCACCATCCGGTACCCCTTACATGTTGCTTCCTTGATATGTGTGATTTGTCATATGATCTTACTGAAACATGAAATGTATACATGTATACGTCTTTCCCACAGTCTGTTAAATAAAGGGATTTTTGGAGAAAAGAAAGTGTAAGATTGCAGAGCTCATTGTATGGCTAGAGCCTCGAGTTTGATGCTTGCATGGTTTTTGTCACACAGGAATTGCTTCCTACTTGTGTATAAAATAAGATGCGTCTTAGCGTCATGCACATTACATTGTTCAACCCCTAATCCCACCTTGGAGGCACCTGCCTGTAAGATCGATGGTTTTGTGAAATTGTGCATTTTGAGTAACTGTGGGTTGCACAGTGTTTCCGTTACTCAAAGGCATACTGCTCATTATGATTCCCCCTTCGGTACATTGCAGACATTATTTTCAAGCTTGTCGGTAAGTGGAGCAGCTAAGGAGGAGAAAGAAGGCATAAGCCATCTATAATATCCCACAGACCCCGAATAGGCTTTCAGCTCTCTCTTAGTGTGTGTTATATGGTATTTTCTACAGCTTAAACTTTCTTTTCCGGGGGTCTAATTAAGCCCTTTCCTACAAAGTAGCCCAGGTATTTGACTGCTCTCTGTGCTACATGACACTTTGCAAGGTTGGCAGTCAAGCCTGCCGCCCTCAAAGCACTCAGGATTTCATACAGATGGAACTTGTGTTCCAGACAAGTCTACCATAAATATTGATGTTATCTAACTATGCCCCAGCAAAGGCCTTAAAGGGATTTAGCAGAATGTCCATCAACCTTTTGTGAAAACAAGGAAATAATATGAGGCAGGGTAACCAAAAAGGAAACACACCAAACACAGGTTACAAAGGAACATAGAAAGTACTTTATTTTATACTGAATCCAGTTACAAAAGAACAGAACAAAATTCAGATAGCTATCGACCCTCAGTACAACACAGCGAACTCCGGCGTGGTTCGGTGTGCTCAGTGAGAGCAAAAATTCATTGAAACAGTCAGGCTTTTATACATTTCAAGCCTGCTGTTCAGCCCTCCTTTGGGTTAACCATTCCATAAATAAGTTACTGCTCTAGGGTCCCTTGCCAGGTCAAATCTAGTTCATCTTAGGTTTATACATTAACAAGAAGTAATGGTAATAATGTATGCTCTAGGCCTAACATTACAATGCGGGCCTTAATTTATACAATATAGTTAAGCAGGTGTTCTCATTCAATTATAGATCAGTTTCGGTGATACAGGTAATCCATTGCACACAGGTCAGCAGAAGGACAAGGTCTCAGCTCATGACCCTAACAAGTGGCCTGCAGGCAAGTTATACATTAGCTGTACAGAGGTCATGACAATCGAGTTCTGTTCTGAATAACACAGGCTACCATTTTAGCTCACATGGTGACTTTATACAGCAAGAAAACCTAAAATGGCGGCTTGACCCAAAATGACAGTTTACATGGTTTCTAAGGTCAGGACCTTGCAATGCGAGTTTATTCACATGTAGTTTATAAGCAGCTTGTTAGCAGCTTGGCGTAGGCCAATATACATATATTCATAGCAATAGGAGGCACAATATCATTTCTAGTTTGACACTTTGAAATGTAGCGCATGCCCCATGCAAGCCAAATTGGAAGACAGTGAACTGTTAGAGGCCATCGGGTGTAGGGACACATGTTTTTTCTCTGTCATCTCAGGCCAAAGGGACTTGCCAATAACATTTAATAAGGTTAATGGTTGAAATATAATTGGCATCCCCAGGTTGTTCTACCAAGTCGTCTATCTTAGGCATGGAATAAGTGTTGATGGCAGAGATCTCGATCATAGGTCAGAAGTCCATGCAAAAGCGCCAGTTGCCTTTAGTCTTTTTTACCAGGACAAATGGAGACATTACTTGCTTTGGGAAGGCTCCATGCCCCCAGCTTCAGCATCTTCTTTACATCATCGCAGATTATTTCTCGTTGTGCCTCGGGCACCCTATATGGTCCGTTCTCACCAACTGACCAGGTTTTGTATGCATAAAGTGTAAACACATTCTACTCTACTGGAAACACATCCAGAAAATGTTCTAGAAATGTCTTGCAGACCTTGTTGAATACCAATGTCAGTGGGAATATGCTTGGGGCTTTTCTTTGCACACAAAAGGGCAGGTACCAGAGAATTGGGAATGTTTGCATCTTTCCGTTGCTTGAGCAAATTAATGTGGTATATATCTCTCTAATTTAGATCGCTTAGCACCTCCATGTTTTGAAGGGAAGCACATCACTTGGACGAACGTTTGTTATCTGAGGTAAGTAGAAGGACTAATACTTGTTGCCTCCTTTAAAGTCCACAGCTGAGCTTTGCAGTCACACGGGGATTTCTATTTTTAATGTTTATTTAACGCTTATTTATTGAAAATTACAAAGAAAACAATGCCTTTTTGGCATGAGAATCCATACAACATTACTTTATAGAGTGGAGGACAAGTCTCCTTAACAATGGATCAGAGGGCCCTTTCTCTCCTGGGCTGCAAAATCCACGATTCACCCCTGGTATGGAGTAGGGTGCTTTCTCACAATGGAGAAGGGGCGGACTGGAGAGGTTGGCTCAGCTATACCAAGATGGATCTCTGATGATGTTTGCAAACTGCAAGATTAAGTTCAATCTCACGGAAGCGGAGCACTTTAGGTATTATCAGCTTCACCACTGGATTACTGACCCGCGACCCGAGCAGCGGGCACAAGATACCCTCTGGCTCTGGAACTTACCGTTCATGGGGGTGATATGACTAGGAGAATTACTAGGATCTATAGATTGCTTGATACATCTGACCCTCCAACCTGGTTTACGTACATGGCCCAGTGCAAGCAAGATCTAGGTTGTACCATAACTGGAGAAAGCTGGATGAGAATATGGCAGAGGCCAGCGTACTCATCTCAGTGTGTTACCAACAAAGAGAATTCTTGCAAAGTGCTGTACAGACAGTACTTATACCCTACCTGTCTACACATATTGAACGCTGCTATCTCTCCTCTATAATGGCGAGGGTGTGGTCAAGCAGGGGACGTTTATCATATGTGGTGGGGTTGCGCTTCAGCTCAAGTCTTCTGGCGGGAGGTAGTAACCCTTATAATGGAGTTTACGGGTGTGGCCCTTCCAACGGAGCTGGGGACAATACTCTTGTGGGACTCGGTGGAGTCGATTTATCGGAAGAATGGCCATAGAGCGTCCTTGGTTTCTCAGCTGCTACTAGCGGCTCCCATAGCTCTGGCTAAGTCCTGGAAATGTAAGTTAGGCCCTCAGGTGGATGTGTGGTGGCATAATAGCTGGCAGGTTTCTACGGCTGAGAAGGTGGGGGCCCTGCTTCAAGATACATATACTAAGCATGTTTCCATCTGGCTCCCTTTCCATGACTTCTGTGAACGATTCCCCGCGCATTTGGTGATGCCTCAAATGTTACATCAATTCTCCCTGATTTAGTCACTCTTTTCAAATTTTTGCCAAAGGCATGGATGCACACTAATGACTGGTCATTCAGCACTCCTTTAATTTTCCTGTTATAACAGCTCAGCCTTGCATATTTTATCATTTGTTTCTCCTTAGTTGCTCTAATGGCCTGTGATGCTCTGTTTGTTTATTTGTTTTAGTTTTTCTGTTAGTTTATTTGGAAAATTGATAAATAAAAGCCTTTAAAAAAGAAAATGGGTGGACGGATGTGGCTATAACACCATATTATGCAGGTAGCAAGGTAGAAACATGAACCAAGGACAAGGACAGTAGAGCATGATAGGAACGGGATAGTGGAGGAAGTGCTAAGTTTTAGGATGAAGGGGTGAGGGATAAGTGCTGTAGGGTTGGCGTAGAGTGCTAGGGGGAGAGGAAAACAGGGAGATGTGGTGGCGTAGAATGCTATGCAAGTGGTTCTTCAGAAAGAAGGAGAGCAAGGAGGTTGAACTTAAAGAGAGATATAGTAGGAGAGGGAGAGAAAGAGCACCCCAGAGTAAGGGAGCGAGGAGAGGAAGACAGCAGAAACAAGAGGGTGTAGAAGGAGCGCAAGAGGTGGCAAGGAGGTGAGCCGAGGATTATCGTAGGGAGCGAGGGGGTGAGTAGGGAGACAGATGGGAGGATAGGTATTGTGGGGCACGTCTGTGTATAGTTTTGAAGATGACGAGAATGAGTTTATACTTTGCCCTCTGTCTCATAGATAGCCAGCCTAACTGATGACAGGGTAGATGGAGGCAAAGCAGGGAAGGTTAAAGATCGTACAGACAGCAAAGTTGAGGACTTTGTTGAGAGGTTAAAAAAACTTAGTTGGGAAGGCCATTGAGTAGACTGGCACAATACCTATATCGAGAGAATACTAAAGAGGAGATTAGATGCTTAGCCGTGTTGAAGGGAAGAAGACCTTTTAAGAAGGTTTTATTTTATACCGTTTTCCTCCTCCCTATTCTCCCCCTTTTCTTGATACGTCTTGAAACACATTCTTTGCTGTATAGTGCGCATTACAAATAACCAATAAATAACTTTAAAAATTTAAAATAAAAGATGTCTTATTTTTCTGATGTTGAGGAGATTAAATCTGGCCGCAGTAGCAGATTTGGAGACGAAGAGCAAGAAGTTGTGAGATGGGGTGAAGACGATACCAAGGTTGCGAGCAAAAGCAGAGTAGGGAAGGTAGTCAGGAGAGAAGAATAGAAGAGCCGGAGAGGAAGTGATAGCCTGTTTGGATGGGAAATAGAGTACTTCAGTCTGAGTGGAGTTGAGCATGAACGAGTGAGATACCATCCAGTATTCGATGGCGGGGAGACAGTTTGACATTTTTGACCATAGCGCATCAGATAAGGAGGGAAAGGAGAAGAAGATCTGAGTGTTATCAGTGATGAGTTGATATGAGAAGCCATAACAGGAGGTCAAGGTGCCAAGAGCAGAGGTATAGAGAGTGGAGAGAAGTGGACCCAGGACTGACCCTTGGGGAATGCAAACAGTACAGGGGGTGAGTGGGGAGGTAAGGTTGCTCCAGGACACCTGGGAGTGTCTGGGGGTGAAATACAAAGCAAACCAAGTGAGGGCCTTGTCGCTGATACTTAGGATAGATAGTGTTGAGAGAAGGTCAGAATGGTTGACATTACCGAAAGCAGCAGAGAGGTTGAAAAGAATAAGAATAGATGAGCGGTTAGCATGACAAAGCGAAAGAGATGTAGTTGTTGGTATTGAGGAGAGCTGACTCAGTAGATTGCAGAGGTCAGAAGCCAGATTGCAGAGGATCCTGGAAGTTGTACGTGTCATGGTATTCAGTGAGTCGGTTGAAAACTATATGTTATAGGATTTTGGAATAGTGAGGTAGAAGAGAGACAGGACGAAAGTTGACAGGACAATTAGGATCTAGGACAAGTTTTTTTAAGGACAGGGATAACAGTCAACTTGTAGGATGATGGGAAAGAGACAGTGTCAAGAGAGGAGTTGAAGAGGGATGTAAGAAATGGAGAAACCTGTGAGCTATGACCTCTGCTATGTGTGGGGGTAGAGGGTTGATGGGGCACATGAAGGGTTAGCTTGAGGAGAAGGTCAAGAATCTCACCAGAGTTAGTGGGGGCAAAGAAAGACATTGTCGCTGGAGAGAAGGGTCGAGGTGGCGGAGAAATGTGTGCAGGTGGGAGGATGGAAGGTACTTTGCAAGGGTATTTTGAATATTGGACATTGTTTAGTTTAGTTTAGTTTAGTTTAGTTTATTATTTGTATAGCGCGCCAAACCCTGGAGTATCAGGGCGCAAACAGACAAGGATATGCTCAACTTGGTTACAGGTACATAGAAATCAGATGAAGGTGCAGAGATGCGCTGAGCTTGGTTACAGATATGCTCGGCTAATTGCAAGTACAGGAAAAGGCAGGAAGTGTAGACATAGACATCAGCAATATTACAGCAAGCAGATATGAACAAGGGGAGATCAAGGACAGGGGAGCAAGGAGCATGCTCCTGTTCGCGTAATATAAAGTTATATACAGTAATGTACAATGTGACAAGTGGACTAGTTGGCTGTCGTTGGGGAGAGATCAAGGACAGGGGAGCAAGGAGAGATCAGGACAGGGGAGCGAGGAGCATGCTCCTGTTCACGTAATATATAGTTATATACAGTAATGTACAATGTGACAAGTGGACTAGTTAGCTGTCGTTGGCTCTCAGCCACCTAGTGAGGTTTTGTCTAAATTTTGCGAAAGGCTGAGGTTCTCTGACATCATGCGGGAGGGAGTTCCATAACTGCGCAGCCTTGACCGGGAAGCTATTTCCTCCTATAGTGGCAAGTTTGAAACGCGGGACTTGGAGGCAGTTTGCGTTGGCTATTCTGGTAGGTCTGGAAGAAGTCCTTTTGCGTAATCTATCCATGAGGTAAGGTGGAGCTTTGTTGTTGATACATTTGTGGGTGAGGGAAGCGATTTTGAGATGAATTTTGTCTATGGTGGCGAGCCATTTGTATTCTCTTCTTGTCGAGGATATATGCTCGTTTCTATTAATCTTGAGTGCTGCTCTCAAGGCATTATTCTGGAGCACTTGAATTTTGTGGATGGTCTGTTTATTAGCTCCAATGTAAAGTCCATTACAATAGTCTAATTTGGACAGTATCAAGGCTCTGGCAAGTGTAATGCAACTATCTGTGGAGAGGAATTGTTTGCTCGCTCTGATAAGTTTGCATGTATATGCGGTGGCAGAAGCTAGAGAGTTAACTTGTTTGGTAAAGTTCATGGTGGCGTCTAGGTAGAATACTAAGGTTTTTACTTCATGAGCTACTTTTATGTTGTTCCCATCAATAATGAAGTTGTCGTAATCGGGGCTGAGTTTGGATATATAGGTAGTGGTGCCCAGGATGATAAGCTCAGTTTTATCATCGTTCAGGCATAGGCCGTGTGTGGCCATCCATGCCTGAACGATGCTATAGATCCTGTTCACTAGGGCCAGGTCCTTGGCGTAGTCTCCTGAGAGCGGGAGGAGGATCTGGGTATCGTCTGCGTAGTTAGTGTAGGCGATACCCAGATGATCCATTTCATCAAAGAGAGGCTTCGTGAAGACATTGTAGAGGGTGGGTGACACACAAGACCCTTGTGGAACACCGCATGTTATAGGGATTGGATCTGCTGAGGCTGATGGAGCGAAGACTCTCATGGTCCGATTACTCAGGAATGACTTGATCCAAATTATGGCCTCTTTTGAGAAGTGGGCTGCCGAGTCGAGGTGACTACAGAGGACTGTGTGGTCCACTAAGTCGAATGCCGCTGATAGGTCCAGGAGGAGAAGTAGGGCCGCTTGGCCATTGTCTCTGCAATCGTCTATTTGGGCCTTAAGATCTATTAACGCTGTCTCGGTCCCATGTTGCGGGCGGAATCCTGATTGACGGATTCCAAGTAGGTGGTTAGACTCTAGGAAGCTTTGAATTTGCAAGTAAGCCACTTTATCTAAAATTTTTAGGAGAAAGGGCACAGTCGTGATGGGCCTGAAGTTAGTCGGAATGGTAGGGTCAAGGGTTTGCTTCTTTAGTAGTGGCAGTACCCAGGACTCTTTTAGGTTGATCGGTACTGAACCTGAGGTGAAGGAAGAGTTGATTAGTTTGGTTATAAATGGCGACAGTTCTCTCGCAGCATCCTTGATGAGTTGTGCTGGGCATTGGTCGCCTTTGCAGTTAGACGGTTTGAGTCCCAGGATGACCTTTTCTACCTCTATGGGCGATACCTTAGAGAAGCAGAAACGGGTTCCCAACTTGGGCTGTGGCGGTGGCGCTGAGCTCTGAGGGATGTGTGGTGTTAGTGATGCCTTCTTGATGGCAATTTTGGTTTGTAGGTTTGCTACCTTGTTTGTTAAAGCAAGTTGTATGCTAGAGCACCATTTTTTATCCTTGGTGCAGTTTTCTTGGGGTACAATGGGTGTTTCCAATTCTTTCAGAATGCTGAACAGTTCTTTGACACTAGATTTTGAGTTGGATATTCTAGTATTGTAGGTTTCTTGTTTGGCTAATAATATTTCTTTCTTGTATTGGGAGGAGGCTTTGGAGAGGTTGAGTTTATTTTTGACTGATGGGGAAAGTCTCCAAATAGTTTCAAGTTTTCTTTTGGCCAGCCTAAGATTTTTTAGGTGGGGCGTGAACCAAGAATTGAGGTGTTTTTTAGGTTTGCTATTTCTTAGTTTGAGCGGGGCTATGTGATCCAGGGCTGAGGACATGGCTGCATTATAATGTTCGACTAACAGATTGGGGTCCATGCAGTCGGGTAGTGAGTTTAATTTAGGTATTATAACGGGCATTAGATTTTCTACTGTCATTAGTTTTTTATTTCTCGTTGGCAAGGGTGGGGCAAGTGAGGACGGGGCAGTGACCCGGTGGGTTGTCACTGAGAATATTAGCAGGTGGTGGTCAGTCCAGATCTGCGGTACAGAATCCGTAATATTTACTTTGCAATTATGTTCTGCTATCCAATCAAGGATGCGACCTTTGTTGTGGGTGGGTAGTTCAACTTTTTGGATGAATCCCAGCTCTTTCAAGGTCAGAGCAATCGCTGACGATTGGGTGTCCTTATTGTCATTATAGCCTAGATTAAAGTCTCCTAGCACTATTGTTTGGGATGTATTTTTTAGGTTATTGGACAGGGATGTCGAGATGTCCTCAGAGAAGGTTCCGATAGGACCTGGTGGTCTGTAGATGAGGATGATGTTTAGGGTTTGGGAGTTGGCGATGGTTATTTTGACCGTGAGGCATTCACAGGATTGCATATTGGTAGTAGTGATGATCCTCATGTCCAGGCTAGTTTTAGCTATGATTGCTAGACCTCCACCTCGGGAGGTAAGTCTGTCCGCACGTAGGATTGTATAGTTGTCTGGGACTGCTAGTGATAAGGCTGGGCCAGCCGCATCATGTAGCCAGGATTCTGAGATGGCCAAAAAGTCTAAGTTGTCTGTAGCAATGATATCTGAGATCTCTGTGGCGTGTGCGACTAGCGACCTGGCGTTTATAAGTGCACCTTTGAGATATGATTTGTGGTCAGCTAAGTTAGGGCTGGTGGTGTTCTGACTACCTTTAGTTGCCTGTTTGGAGTTATTTATTTTGGGTCTGTTGGGCTTAGGCTGTTTCCTAGTAGGTTCCGCAATACCCTTCAAGGGTAACTGTATTTTGTTTCGGGATTTTGATAGTTCAGCCTTCTGTTTAAGCGAAGTAGAGAGCTAGATCGTTAGCAGAACGCATAGAGGAGATGGGGAGTTTTTAGTTGCCTAAGGAAAATGGGTGGTGACTAGGCACTGAATAAGGGTCATGTGCTCTCCAGTGCCTTGGTTGAATTCTGCCAAATTGTTGCCCTGGTCCTATTGTCTCTCCCAATTTTCTTTCAGTATATCCTGGATGGCGTTGCATGGTTCATGTCCATACAGCAGCTCGAATGGTGGGAGCTCTGTCAAGCTTTGAGGTGTCTTTCCCACCAGGTCTTACTGAAACATTCTACCAGACTGAGGGTGCTAAATAGAGGTTTGGAGGATTATCATTCCGTTCAATTCTTTTATTTCTCTCATTAACCAGGACTGCCCACTCTAGAGAAGACTGGCAACAGATGTTTCAATAGCTGTTCTAATGCATTCATTCTAAGAGGAAACGCTTCCAGATTCCCAATATCGAGTCCAGAATCATGAGGCGATATCAATTTCCTTGTTTTGAAGGCCCTAGGGAATCCCAAAATATCCATTGGGATACGGGAGAACAGCACCTCGAAAATTGTAATTATAATTGTTCTTTTATAACACGCTTAATACCGGAGAGGTTTCTAAGCGCGAGACTGGGATTTGATCCTGTGTTGCTATGCGTTGTCTTGCTTCCAAGACACACGCGTTGCTCGTGAGCTTTCATCCCGGTGATAAATCCTTGGCATGGTGTGATGAGAGGTTGTTTGATAGATTTTGCAGCTCTCAACATACTTTTTTATGTGATGATACACACCTATCAGTGTGATAGAACATGGTCCAGAGCTTTGGCTACCCCTTGATGCCCCACCATAGCATAGTCATGGGCAGTCTCAATTACCTCTCGTTTGAAGCGATATGAGGCCAACAATTAATGACATAATCAGCCATCCCATTTGAGCTTGTTTATACTGAGAGTAACTCTTGCTCCCCAGTGAAATATGGCCCATAATTGACTCTTCCATTTGCTCTGGGTCTCAGCTATCTGATGGGCCGTGCAGACTGGAGTCATTTTATTAGGCGCAAGCAAACCAGTGTGAGGGGAAGTCAAAGATGTTAGTTTCAGAGTCGAGTGGGCTGGAGTCCTCTTCAGTAGGATTTGTGGGGGGTGAGGTGGAACCAAACTCTAGTCTGCCCCATATGGTGGTGCACAGGGAGTCAGCTTCCTGGACTTGGAGTGTCATGCAGATGAGTTACACAAAATCATTTCCAACATAGATAGTGTGGTCTTTCATAACCATAGTTTTTGAGGATGACTTCAAGTTCCCCCTGTAGTCACTGTCGATGACACCTGCCTTGACATACATCCAGTGTGGGAGTGCCAGATTCTCTCATAGGTCCCGGGTGGTAAATGGAGCTCAATTCCAATCATAGAACTCACCCTTGCCTCTGCTGGGATGACCACCTCCTCTGTTCTTTAAAGATCTAGGTCAGCAATGGCAGCAGTGGCTTGCACCGGTTGCTTGTCTTGATCACAAATGTGCACTACCCTTATGATGGAACATCTTGTATGAAGTGCAGCCGGAGTCATAGCATCATTGCTCACCATGCCACTTCTGACACCACTTGTGGTAGCAGAAAACACACACTACCCTCTCCTCCTATTCATGTTATGATTTCAAAAATAGTATACTCGTGAACCTTATGCCTTTTTATAATTTTATTGCTGTATATTGAAAACTCCAGACTATTTCTCTAGAAAAATATATTTATTGTTTTTCAACACATATACATTTCTTCTGATTCATTAATTATAAAAAAACACCATACATTCAATCATACAAATTGTATGGAAAAAAAGGGGGTTAGTAAAAGTGCTTATTTTATTTAATACAAAAGATGTGGTACTTGTAGTCTTTTTTTAATATAACATCATATCTTTCAACTTCCCTCGAGATCAGTTATTCCATCATATATCTATGTTTTTTAAAAACATTGGGCCTCATTACGACCCTGCCGGTCCGGTAAAAATACTGCCACCGTTCTTTCAGGACCGGCTGATTAAGAGTCCTGCAGGCAGGAGGTGTCACTTCCGCCAGGTCTGACCTGGCGGGATTTACACCACCCGCCTGCAGGCGGACATGGAAACACCGGCTCCGTTACAGACGGAACCGGTGTTTCCATTGTCCCCATACCCATGGAGTCCTATGGGACTCCATGTGAATGGGGACTTACATAATTCCACCTCCGGAATTCCCGGGTCACCAGGGTCGTAATACCCCGGTGATTCTGGAAATCACCGAGGCGGAATGGTAATACGGGTCTGGCGGTAACCTGCCGGTTTTTCCAGCTCAGTTATCGCCAGACTCGTAATGAGGCCCATTGTTTTCAAAAACACTGATTGGATAAAACAATGTCGACACTCATGCGTTTCAGCCCTTCATAGCAAAATCCGTTCATCCATCATGCTTTTATTGATAAAAAAGTAGGCCTTCGTCAGGACAAAAGTTGATTCTATAAACATATTGAACGAATCATTCAGCCCCTTGGCTACTTCATTGGGTCTCTAAACCAAATATTGAAAAGATTAAATGAGTAGGAGATTCACTTATGGTGATATTACACCATGCCAAAATGCTGTTCACGATTTTACACTAACCTTATTCTCTCATTAGGGGAGTACGGCTTTATCTGAGTCGCTGCATAATATCCCTGAGTTTCACAGTGGGCTCTATTAGAGAAAAACATAAGAATTCCTCTTTTAATTCTTACAACTCTAACATGTTCCAGATTACACCTCAATTGTTATATTTAGGGGATTCTTGCTCAAAACTCCACCACAGTGCAGAGCCATTTCAGTTGAGATTATTGTTACCTTTCTGTTCTTCTTTTCTTTTGGAACTATTTCAGCGGCAGTTGAATATTCAAGGTACATCTGGTTTTCAACAGACCCATCCATATTCTGCATCACCTGAATGATACAAAGGAGTGCGTTTGTATTTTAGTGGGTTGGTTTTCCGTTTGATTTTGCCTCAATTATTTTATTTACTGCACTGTGTGAAGCTATATAATGCCTTATTTAAACTAACGTGTGAGCTCATCGCAGATTGATACACTGGGCCTCATTACGAGTTTGGCGGCAGCCATGGAGCTAATAGCTCCATGGCTGCCGCCAAACCGGGCTCCTTTACCGTGTTCCCAGAATGGGGAATCACCGGTCCATTCTGAGTTCGGAGGGCCCGGTAATTCCTCCCTATGGGAACCTGGGCCCAGACCTTCCCCATTCCCATCTGAGCCCCCATAGGGCTCAATGGGAATGGGAGAGGGAGCTAACAACGAGCCGATTACGCCCGGCCTGTTGTTAGCTCCCTCTTCACCTCGCGGAACCCGGTAACAACGCTTGGTTTTACCAGGCGTCCTCACCTGGTCCCGCGAAGGGACCCCGTATTTTCGCGGAACGGGTTTAACGGGTCGACCTCCATTAGCAGAGCCCGTTAACCCGTTCCGCGGAGGTCGTAATGAGGCCCACTACTGTGTTTATTGTCACCTCACTGCAAACCTCTTCTAATTTACTACATTGTTAAACAACCCCAATCTATTCCAGGCTCTGGGTTCTCACAGGTAATCATTAAAACTGGGAACGAATCAGTGACTGCTGTCATCTCCCCTGGCAGAGGATGATGTCTTACTGCTTCTTAGTTCTAGATAAACGTGGCCCATATCTCATTGTTATGCATTGCGATGTACACAGTGATTCCATGTATCGTGGTTGAACCAAAAAACACCCCCGCTCTCCTTGCTGCTATCTAAATTTTATGGCGATTATTAGCGCATTAGTGACATTAAGTTAATTTCTATTTTTCATCCTTCCTAATCTCGCTGTGCGGGGTGCACCACTGGATTATTATACCTGTGGCACACGCCTATTTTGTTTGTGTTTCATAATATCAATAGTGTCTGGATTTGCACTCGACAATATGGCAAAGATACCCAACTCATACTTAAGGGATGTTTCCTTCATTCATGCAAAGTACTTATTTTACACAAACACTCTGGGCGCTTCTCTCCGGGCGAACCGTTGCCTCTGATTACTGTTTGTGAGCGGTTGCCTAGAGACTGTTTTAAATGGCATTGGTTTCATGTTTCCTGCTGCATGTCTATGCAGGGAACCATCTTGGAAGAGCTTCCAAAACGGTGTTCTGAATCTAATTCCACATGTATTTCTGTGGTTTATATTATTTTTTTCCTTTGAAATAATAGTCATTTTTCTTTGCAATCTTGTAGTCCATCGTGTGACAGTTTTTTTTACGTCAAACGTCAAACCAATGTGAGAACCCACTCTTGTGAGTCTAAGGGGTCATTTCCTTATCTCTTGTACCCACCTGTACTTGTTTAGGGATGTATTTACACACTACATGCTCAGGCTCTGATAGCAGAACATCTGAAATATTATACTGATCGTGGGTGTGGAGGACCATACCTTGTCTGGTTGGTGTCACAGATATTGTTTCTATTACGGCACATCCATCACCCAAAGGGGATGTTTATTTAAAAAATCAAACACCGCTCAACACTCGTGTTCAGGCCGTTTTTAACACTGTCCAGTTTTCCGATCCATTTGAAGACAGAGGCCCAGATATGGCCCTGTTGACCTCCACACAACTCTCAGCCTGAAGACAGAGACATGCCAGGGGCACCTCACCCTTAGGCGCTTCACCGCCATTATCGATGTATCACTGATGTGAGAAATGTTACTCTCTCAGACAGCCATTCAGGCCATACCCAATCAATAATCTGGAGGAGATGGAGATGCCATCAATCGAAACAAGTCAACTGACTGCAAATCAAAAAACGAATGACATCACCACTGACATCACGACGTAGCTGCATTTAGACATGAAATACATAGCCATCCATTCACGAAGTTACACGAACATGCATTTGTTTGTTGCATTGAGACACAAAAAAACATGCCTATGACTCATGCAGGTAGATGAAAGACACACATACATATCTCTATATACATCCACATTTTTCACCAAAGCTGAACCGCAAGATGCCAAAGTATATGTATACCAAGCTTCCACATTCTCTACTGCCACTAACATGGAAAAGCCATAAGGACAAATATGGAAGCTACAGACCCACTGAAGTGAATGACGAAGGGGAGACAGGCTTTGAGTACATAAAAGGGCTGGCATGATCGCTGAAGCCAGAGGCAAGCAGAACGATGCACCTGGCCAAGGACGGTGGAGACCGGGAAGTTCCTGGTTACCAGGACGATAAGCCACCTGCAAGAAATTCAGGCTAAAATCCTCATGATTACATGCAAGAGAGCTCCACTTCGTGGTCTCAACACACGTGACCCTGCAGAGCAAGACAATGACCATTCAATCAAGGTAGACAGAGAGAAGCTGTTCCCATCGAATCAGAGGTGGAAAGATACAAGTGTTGCTTACAAATTAACAACTGAATGGACTCTCCCAGGCTTAGGTGATCAGAGATGGCAACATTAGGTAACACACAGCCCCTCCATGCTCTTTCTCATTGCCTCGAGAAGGTACACTCAGCTTGGTAATCATCCAGGGTCCCAGGGCTGGGAGGATCCACTCTGTCCAATCCAGAGTCATCTTTCACGTGAAGGTATAATAGTTTGCAGGAGCCTACGGTCTCCCCAGGGTGTTGCAACATTGTAGGCTGATACATGTAGAGGTGGTTCCAGGAGGAGCTACCAGATATGGCTGCCCAATAGTAGAATTAACCCTTATAGGATACATACATAGTTCACCTAAACTGACCAATGTGAGCACCCAATAGGTTTCAGGGACGGAACATGGTTTTGTGACATCACACCTGGATAAAACCAGGTGACGCACGCTCAGAAGACAAGAACATTGGAGAATTCTTGTTTTTCTAGTGTGATCCCTGTCATTTTGATAGATAATAAAGACAGCAAAATGTGCCCCATGGCTGAGTCTTCCGTTCTTGCAGTGGGGAGTTTCTGGTTTTGCTCAAAGTTATCCATGTATAAATTAGCACTTGTGGTAGGCCGTGCAAGGGCACACCAGACAAGGCAGACAGAGTTTTACCTCTAAAATGCATAAACGTGGGTACTAACAGGTAGGGGTTGGTTTAGCTCCTGGGACAACACAGACAGAGCTCTGACTAAAAGATGTGTCTAAAGAAAGAGTGACAAGGTGGAGATAACACAAAGTAGGACTCCTGATGGAATCAGGTTTGTCCATTATTTTCTTATGCGTCTCTGTCTCTCTTCCAAAACACCCTATGCTACAACGCCAAGTATTTCCAAAAGGATGGCCAGCTTAAAGTTGAAAGCTAATCATGAGCAGGTCATAGCATCCTGTCCACCAACAAAAATCTCCAAAACCTATGCTTCAGAAGTCCAGTTCTAGTCTAAAACACAAAACAATAGTTCCGAGTAGGAACATGGAGCACGTAAACACAGTCTGGCTGTTTCCTTCTTGTCACTCTGCTTTCCCTGACTTGGGCAACACGTCACCCCCTGACATGGACTTCGTGGTCCTTGTGCCTTCAGATGCCTCTTAGCTTTGACTTGCCTCTCTGTAGGCTGATGGTGATTCCTTCTTGTCTCCAGCTTTCTCAGCATCGTCAGTCATGGCTGTCCCACCGTCGAGGCTTAGTCAGACCTCATGGACTGATCTTTCACCGACCTGGTTTGGCCAAGGTCTCTTGGGGTTTTTCTTTGGTTTCTTTGGTCCATCCTGGACCATAGGTATGGTTCTAGTTTCTGAAGTGGTCCCTCTGGCACTGGCGATTCACCCATGGTGCCTTGTCTGGCCCTCCCTGGACCTTAGGATCAGCTTTCGGTCTTTTGACTGGTCCTTCCTGACCTCAGGTTCAACTGTTGTCCCAAGATTGGTCCCTTGTGGGCTGTGTCTTCTGAAGGATTGTTGTCAGGCAGTCAATATTATTGGGAAACCCTCCTGCCAAGGGTTACATTCTCACTGACCCTTTTGGGTTGCTGGTAAAAGGCCTTTAAACCGCACACCTTTCAGTTCTCCTTTGGAGGAGACAAGTCTACCTCCTCCAGAACTTCCTTCTGTAATATGTCTGCATGTCTCTTCCCCAGTGATAATGCAGCGTGAGCAGACTCCTCTGTCTCCTCTGGGTTTCGCACCTCTTCTGAGGTTTCATGACTCTTTTTATCATCCATCAGGAGAGAGACTTTGGCACTGTCAGTTGGTCTGATGGGTTCTTCCTTATTTTAGTTTGAACTCTCTTCCCGGATTGCTTAATACCTAACCATTCTCCATTGATCACCATTACACACTTATTGCTCTCTCTGATTGGTAGCTTCTCTAAGTGTGTGATTGTATTTGATACCAGAAATTCATCTCACACTTTGAGTTCCTTCCAAGTACAAAACCAAAACAAATATTTTACATTCTGCACAGGAACTCCAGCATGACCAGAAATACACAATTGCATGCTCTGTCGTTTGCTGTGCGCTAGCAACTGTTTGCATCCTGCAATCCCTTCTTTAGCCAAGCTACAACCCCCATGTACTGTTGCACTTTTGGCTGCCAACCTGTATCCAACAGATGCATGAGTGGGATTGCAGAGCACAAAAAGACTCATAATTGATATAAACAAGCCGAACAAATCCCTACTGCTTTACTGCTATGGATTGGCACGAATAAGCCATACGACGCTGTTGAAGGCGCCACCCACTGTTTTGTTTCAAAGCTCAAAATGCCCGCACGAGTCCTAAACACTATACTGCATTTGTAAGAAAATCATACATGATAATTAATTCTCACTTTCTGCAAAGCAGTGTAAGGAATTTCAGCACCGTTATACCTTGCTACCACCCATAAACCTGATTATTTCTTGTCTTAAAATTGCCAAGTTGGTGACTGGATAGAAGAAGGCCCAGGCAGCGGTAGACTGCATGCTGTGCCCTCGTTCAGGAGAGCCAAATGGGGCAGTCGGTGGGGAAAAAAATAGGCTTTCAACAGGCTCAGCACGTATAATGCATAACGCCAAATGTATAATTCAACCCACACGCTCAGATTATAGGTTGTGAACCAAATGCTTCGTGGAGCATTTTCCAAATGAAAGTTTGGGCATTTCAAATAAAATTACTTTACAGCCGATTTGTTCATTTTTATTAACCGAGGGGGGAAGGTGGATGATTCAGGCTTGCTGCAGCCCGCATCACTTTAAGTTGAAGCTAAATAAGGGATGGGTGAGTGAGAAAAGGTGCTCAGAGAAAAGACTATGATCCCATAGGGTTGTCCAACATACGGCCCGCGGGCCACAATGCGGCCCTCCAAGCCATTTTATGTGGCCCGCGAGGCCGTATGTTGGACAACTCTTGAGTAAAAAAAAAAAAAAAACATTTAAAAAAAAGTGCCTGTGCGCAAAACTGTAACTTCCTCTGGTGACCCCATGGGGTCAACAGAGGAAGTTACAGTCCTCAGCCACAAAGCGTTAATTTATTTATCTATGCAATGTTTGTCAGATAGCCGACAAACATTGCAGAAATAAATAAATTCGTCAAGAAGATCTTGGGACTTGATGGCGGAACGTGAGACTAATTTGTATCACGGCATAGTGAGGGTTACCTCGGGAATACCGTTCATTTTCAGTGACGCAAGTCCATATGCATTTAAATATCCCATTTCAGGCAAGTAGGCCCCACCATGCAAGAGAGGAACGGGCACCGGCCCAGACATGCCCGTTCCTCTCTTGCATGGTGCTCTGAGGGGCAAAAGGTGAGCCGAGATGAAGGGAGGAGATGGCGAGGTGAGGAGAAGAGAGTGCTGGCCCGGGCGAAGGATTATGTGGACAGGTGCTGTGCAGGAGTTCCTCTCGGCGTGGGCAGCACAGCGGATTCCTGAACCCCTGATTAGCCGTGGGCCGCTGCTCAGAGGGCCATTGTGCGGAGTTACTTTCACGGTTTGTCATCTCTGGACATATATTTAGCAGGGGTTGCGGCGAGACAGCCTGTCTGCCCCAAAAATCATTCTTTTGAATTGCGAATGTCACCGAAGATGAACCTTTATCAGCTGAGAAACGTAACCTTTGCAGTGCTTTTTTTCCTTGTCTCGAGACAAAGAAGAACAGTGCAAGCTCCGTTACATTTACCTCTAAGCACAGTGCGGATTGATGAAAATGTCCATGCATTATACCAAGTACATTGGACATTATAGATGGGGCCAGTGGGGTATCATAGCATGGCGAATACCACATCTCCAGCACAATATGTTACCCTAGTGGTTCCCCAATAACACACTGCAACCTGCAAATGGGCCTCAGTGGACCACCTGCTAATGTATCTGGAAGTTGCTTATGAAGGATACACATATTTTATTCAGATCCACATGGGGGGGTGGGGTGGGAGCTTGACATATCGAAAATGGGAGCCCCAGGCCGTTTGCCAATTCAGTCCTACACCTTGCTGTGATGTATGATATGATCTGATATGATAGGTTATTTATAACGCGCTTAATACCCATGCAGCAGTGATCCCAATCATAAAAGTGAAACCGGCAAGCCCAACAGGTATAACTTATTTTCACTCTTTTGGTAGCGCAGTCTGAGGGCAGCCTATACCCTTTAGGAGAGGTGTGAGCTGATACAGTTGCAACACAAAAAACAATAGTACTATGTTCCCAAAATACCTTAGTTCTTGTTTTTCGGATCTCAGCACAGCCAGGCTTTTCAGCATCAGACCAGGAGCATGGGTGCCTTTGTGCTGGACTGGGGTCAACCCCCCCAAACCCTCCCTAGATCCTTGTGTCATAGGTCACACAATATCGCTTTTTAATATACTGCTTTGGGTGAGGTTGTTGACTTTTGGCTCGCCGGCCCACTGGGTGACAAAAAGTTAATGCTTCGGCCCCACAATCAAAAACTCCCAGAACCAACCTTGTTTTTACATATTAAGTATCTTGGGGTTTTCACTCTAAGTTACTGGGGTAATCCAGACGTGGAACCCTTGCTCACTCTTCTTAGAGAGGCACAGCTCCACCTCAAAGACGAGGCCCAACCAGGCTGAAACACGAGTCTGGGTTGGCTGTTGGTACTCTTGTTCAGAAGAGAATTGCCAGGCATTTCGGTGCTGGACTGCCCTTGGGCAGGACAAAGACTAATATGTAGTGGACATTTCTCTTCTGTGAAAGGGTGGTGAGGTAAAGACTCTGGTTAAGACTCTATCCCGGGATATAGGCCGGTGGTAGAGAAACTCCCAGAACCACCCTTGCTTTTGCATATTAAGTAGCTTAGAGTTTTCACCCTAACTTACATGGGTAATCCAGGCGTGGAACCCTTGCTCACTATTCTTAGAGAGGCACAGCTCCACCTCACTGATGAGGCCGAACCAGGCTGAAACACGTGTCTGGGGTTGCTGTTAGTACTCTTGTTCAGAAGAGAATTGCCAGGCATTTCGTGCTGGACTGCCCTTGGGCAGGACAAAAACTGAAATGTAGTGGAAATTTCTCTTCTGTGAAAGGATGGTGAGTTAAAGACTCTGGTTGAGACTCTAACCCGGGATATAGGCCGGTAGTAGAGAAACTGCCAGAACCACCCTTGTTTTTGCACATTAAGTAGCTTAGAGTTTTCACCCTAATTTACTAGGGTAATCCAGGCGTGGAACCCTTGCTCACTATTCTTAGAGAGGCACAGCTCCACCTCACTGATGAGGCCGAACCAGGCTGAAACACATGTCTGGAGTTGCTGTTGGTACTCTTGTTCATAAGAGAATTGCCAGGCATTTCGTGCTGGACTGCCCTTGGACTGATATGTAATGGACATTTCTCTTCTGTGAAAGGATTTTGAGCTAAAGACTCTGGTTGAGACTCTAACCCGGGATATAGGCTGGTAGTAGAGAAACTCCCAGAACCACCCTTGTTTTTGCTGGAAGAGTTGTACAACATCTGTCTTCTGGTGGGGGGCCTGGCAATGGATGGCTTTGTTTGTCAAAGTATTGTATAGTCAATGCACAGACTTGTGATATGCTCAGTGTTTTAGGCCCTCTGAAGTCGTTGAACTGCAGACCAGTGTAAATACCCCATCTCACAGTTCCTCCTTTAATCTTCTGCACACCGGCTCCGTATCACATAGCGATGCACTGTCATCATGTTCACCATGTAGCCTCACTTACTTTTTCATGTCCTGAACATCATGACCCAGCCCTGGTCGACACAGCAAACCTTGCCTTAATGGACTGTCAGACCTGTTCGAGTTAACATCGAATGCTCCCGTGGCACAGATCAAAACACACTCCGCTGACAATGAGGCTTGTGGCCGCCGGACCCCCACACTCTCTCAATGTCTTGATGCAATCACTTGTCATCATGCAAGCACGCAAGAGGCTTGTATCCAATTAATGCCAACAGAGCAGTTCCTTAAATAATGTTTGTTTCCAAAGATATAATTTCTCAAAGAAACAAAGAAAGCAGTCAAAACAGCAATTTTAGAATTTGTATTAACATTTCCATGAAGAAAGCAGTCAGTTATTCAAGAGCTGTGAATAAATATCAGAAATGCAGGTTATAAATGGGTGCAGGTACCCAAGTAAAAACATGAGATACAATATCCCCCAACTATTTGGTGGATGGAGTCAGTTACATTTCCCCCTCACTCCCTACGATGATCCTCGGCTCTTCTTCTTGCCACCTCTCATGTCCATTTTGCTCCCTCTTATTTCTGCTGTCTTCCTCTCCTCGATCCCTTACTCTGGAATGCTCTTCCTCTCCCTTTGTGCGCTACTCGCATTCTACCTTTATTTAAATCCAAGCTCTTATCTCTCCTCCTTTCTGAAGAACCACTTGCTTAGCATTCTATGCCATAACATACATCTCCCCTGTCCGCCTCTCCCCCTACCTCTCTACGAACCCCAGAGCAATTATCCCTCACCCCCTCATCCTAAAACGTAGCACTTCCTGCACTATCTGATTCCTATATCATGCTCTACTGTCTTTGTCCCTGGTTCATGTTTCTTCCTCCCCTGCATCATCTAATCTTATATCCACATCCTCTCACCCATTGTTAAGGACATTGGTCCTCCACTCTCTATAAATCAGTGATAAAAGGTTTTGTAAGCATTTTCTGTCCCAAAAATGCATTGATTTCCTTGTCATTTTAATTAAATAAAATGTAGTTTTCATTAAATAAATACATTTGGCAAGGGACCATGTTCAAACGATTGTTACGCTCACCTGGTATCCACAGGGACGCCACCCAGCTGGGTTACTCGCTGGTATGCTTCTCAGCTTTGCCCTGATATGGTCTGCTGGGAAGGTTCTGCCTGAAAATACAGAAGGACTGTGTTGAAGACTGACCGACTGCGGTAAGTATCCTCCCTCCACCCCCGTATGCTTTCAGTCCCTCTGGTGCCCTCTCCTCACCTTGTGGTAGAATTAGGCGTGCGCTCCGTCCTGCCTTCTTTGCAGGGGCGCGTTGTCTTTCAGGGGCCAGTGCGGTCCAGTTACTTCACTGACGCCGGCCCGTTTGATATTGTTCAGGTAGGTCTTATTGCTGTTCTTTAGTTTTGTTGCTATCCTGCATGCCTTTCTTTGTTTAAAATGTCTCTTTTTTCTCCCTTAGGTATGCAGAGTTTCAGCGCGGCGAACTGGCTCGGTTGAGCCCCGCTGGTAAATGATGGCGCATTAAGAGCACTATGATGCGGTAAGTAAGCGCTATGTGCAGCGCTGCGAAGTCTTGGTTTTGCTTACCTGTGTTTTCCTTCCTTGTAGGTCGTGGTGTTCTTTAGCGCGAGTGGAATGTCCGGAGTTGTGCCAGCCAAGAGGCGACCAGCCAGGTAAGCCTTTTGAGCAGTTCGTAATTTGTAAATGTCTCTACAGCTTTCTTTAATGTTGCCTCTATCTTCCTTTCAGGTTGTTCTGTCCGGGAGGCGTGCAGATTCGAGGAAGCTGTTCTCAGTAGCTGCGAGTGTTTAAAGATGAAGACTGCAGGTAAGATGCTGCTGCTAATGATGTTCCTTTTGTCTCCTTGTAGGTTCTGCTTCTCTGAGGTTCGAGGGAATGGCTGGACACGGTGAGCGTCACGTTGCAAGCTGCAAAGTAACATGAAGCATGTTCTGCAGTCAGGGTGTGGTTTATATAGCCCAGGGAAAGTAGTTCCAGGCCTGCCACACCCAAAACACTAGACCGCATAGCTTGGTTCTTAGGAACCAAGCTATGTGGATGCCTCCATGTTGGCTGACAATACAATAAAGTAGTTCCCACGCACATTGTTGTTCATGGTGTATGAGCTTGGCCCCATGAGGGCTTTTGAAGAGGATGCCAGGCCCGAGTCCTGACTCAACCTGGCCAATGGGTTTGCCAGAGGGGGTTTTGGGCGAGGGTTGTGACAACGATGTCAAATTCTGCTTAGTCATTAATTGTGACCTTCTGAAGTCTATGGAAAACATAGTGCTTGTCATGGGGGTGAGAATGTGTCTAAGGCAGTTGCCCTGCCAAATGAGGGTTATGCCAAGGATAGACATTCTGATTGATCGACTGGGAGCTGCTGTTTTCCTCTCCACAACTGATCTGACAAAGGGATACTGACAAGTCCCTGTTAATCCAGAGGACAGAGAGAAAATAGTGTTTTCCACCCCCATTGGACTTTTTAGTTCAAGGTATTACCTTTTGGGACAGGGGGGCTCCAGCCAGCTTTCAAAGGTTAATGGACCGAGTCGTCTGACCTTATGTGTCTTTCTGTGGAACGTACATCCATGATATCATCATCCACAGTAGGACATGGAAAGAACACTTAGACCACCTATACTTAGCTACAAGGGTGTTAAGAAAAGCCGGGCTCATAGCAAATCCAATGAAGTGTCACTTCGAGCAGTCAGCAGTCAAGTATCTTGGATTTTTTTTGTTGGCAATGGACTAGTTCAACCCCATACTGAGAAAGTAAAAGCTGTCAAGGAAACCCCAGTACCAAAAAACAAAGAATGATCTAAGGGCCTTTTTGATCTTAGTGGGGTATTATAGACAATTCATTCCCAGTTATTCATCCATCACCTCTTGCCTTACCGATAAACTCAAGAATGCAGAGCACCAAAAGGTAAAACGGAAAGATGAAGATCAACTGTGTATTGATATACTCAAGCTCAATCTATGTAGTGAACCCGTGCGGAAGGTGGCAGATTTCAACATGGAGTTTATTTTACAGATGGATGCTTCACACGTGGGGTTAGGGGCAGTCCTTTCACAAGATCACAATGGTATTGAACACCCTATTCTTTATATCAGTAGAAAATAGCTCCCTTGACATGGATGAGCTCCACAAGGATACCGACGCACGAGTCATGCGCTGGTTCTTGGATCTTCAGCCCTATTGTTTCAGGGTAGAACATCGAAAAGGAAGAGAACAGGGCAATGTAAACTTCCTTCCCCATTTTCCAATAGGTGCTGAGAGAACCAGCAGCATTAGAGGAAGGGTATGTCATGAACTCGGCTGTGCGATCGAAGGAAAACCCAAGACCGGATTATATATCCAAAGGACATATTTGCAAACAAAATGTATGTGCGATTATGGAAAAGGGCAAGAAGCCCATATGAATAGAAGAAGCCCTGGCATGAGAGTATATGGCATGATGCCTACCCCAGGGGATCCAGATCAAGTCCAGCAACCCCGAAAGCAGGCATCAAGTTATTCCAAGCAAGCCCAACAACCCCTGCTAGGGGCTATTTGGGTGCAGTCCTGGCGTCTATGGCGCCAGGCTCATATGGAGAGTCAGTCCTGGCGCCATAGGTGCCAGGCTCATATATTAAAACTTACCTGATGCAGACCATGCTGCAAATTTACCTGATGCAGACCATACTGCAAGAGCTCCAAACCAAAAGAGGCTTGAAAGGGACTACTTTACCTAGGGACTATTTTTTTACTCGGTTGGGGTCGAGGAGGAATACTTACCAGGGACTACTTTGGAGGCTATTTAAACCACGCCCGAAGAGCAGCACATGCTTTGCGTTATTCTGAATCCAGCAGCGTAATGCTCACCGTGCCTGCAAGTCTGCATCCAGTCTTCTACCACGCCCGCCTCGAGTCTGGAGCTCCTAGAAAGAGGGAGAAAGAAGGAGAAAAGGTTAGAACAAGAGCAATACCTTTAATCCTTACCTGAATTCCCGATCCACCGCGCCTTCGAGCTGGAAGATAGAAGTTATTTTAAGCGTGTCGCCTCGCCTGCTGCAGCGCCGTGCTGAACTCACCGGCCTTCGCAACATCTTAACCATCCACCGCATCCTTCTGCATGTTCCCACCGCACTCCGGCACCTAAGGGGAACACAAGAACAGCAAGGTGAGCCAAGGGAATAAACAGAGGCAATATTAGTTAACCCCCCCCATAGACTTACCTGATTTTACCCCGGGGGTACTATTCCTCTTCACGGGTCGGTGCAGCCTCCATCGCATCTTCGCCGCACCCCGGCCCCTAAGGGGAAACAAAAGGACAGCAAGGTGAAACAAAGGGACAAACAAGGGTAATCCTTCTCACCACAATAGACTTACCTAATTTTACCGCCGGAGGCATTATTCCCTGAGACTTCATAATTTATCCCAGCACCTGAATAAGGGAGAAAGCAACAGGTTACATACTGACATTATTTTATCGAACTGTGTTGGATAATACAAATCCTTACCTGAATGTTACGGGTTGCCACGAGGAACTCTTCGCTAGGGTCAAGCTGCAACCTGCAAGGAATCGGAAAAGAGTGAAAGTCAGACATTTGAACTCTTAGGAACTATATACTTACGGCGTCTCGCGGAAATCTCAGAGTCAATATTGTTCTGGAACTCACCAATTCCTTCGAACCAGTGAAACAACTGGTTAACTACGCGCCCCAGCGCTCAATGCAGGATGGAGAGATCATCTTTCCAAACCATCAGGTGAGACTATAAGAGGGGACATTAAAGGTGATCAGTGGGGAGAATAGCGGGGGTGGTGGGTTAACACTCAACTCCACGGGTGGTTAATTCCCTTTCTCCATTTGCAGAAGAATACTCCTACGGGCCAACCAAACGAAGCTAGGTGGGCCAGTCTGTCATCTCGGCACTACGCGTCACATTGGTGGAGACCGCAGCTGTCCAGTTCAGATCGACGCCCCTGTGGGAGCCAGGTGAGCGTAACAGAACGCAAAGCCTACCCACAAATTCCCACTCGGTTGTTATGGATACCTCAGAAACTGACCAATTGGCCCAATTACTAGGGCAACTGAGGGCTGAAGTGCATTCCGCCCGTCAAGAAACCAATGCTCTTAGGAGAGAACTGATTTCGTCAAAGGAGCGAACTGATGACCTTGCTAGGCAACTACTGCAAAGCCAGGCTGGACAAACACCCCTACCAGGACTCAGGGGAAATCCAGCTCCTGTGTCATCGAGTAACCCTGTGCAAATAAACCTACTAGGAACTATTCCATTAGCTCTGCCCGAACGCTTTGCCGGGGACTCCAAAAGGTTCGCCATGTTTATGAACCAATGCCGCTTGCACTTTTTATGCAGACCTGGAGCCTTCCCAAACGATCAAGCCAAGTTTGAGAATCGGGTGTTGGTCAAAACCCACGCTAACCCCAAAGGAGCAGATGCTTCAGAACCCATGCAAATCGGAGGGGTTAAAGGACCCTTAACCCAGAAGGAAAGAGAAAGGAGACGGCAAATGCAATTGTGTCTATATTGCGGAACCTGTGGGCATTTTCTACGGGATTGCCCTGTAAAACCACCCAAGAAGGTGGTAGGAGCTGCTGATAAAAGCCATATGGAGTCAGACTCGGGAAACGACCACGCCCGACAAGCGTAGAGGTCTGCTTGCCGAGCTTGAAGAAGGATACTCAGACCTCGCATTTCATCATACCAATGGTCCTTGTAGATCCAAGGCAGCCATCACGTATGCACGCAGTAAGGGCATACATTGATAGCGGGGCCATAGGAAACTATGTGGACTATGAATTGGCTTCCAGGATGAATCTACCTCTCTGCCGAAAGACCACCTCAGATGTCATCACCACAGTCGATGGAACTGAAATTGCCTCTTGGCCTGTAACTCATTCCACCGCAGAGATGACACTTTTGGGTGAGGATGGGCATCGAGAGACTATTGTGTTTGATCTAATCAAAGCCCCACAGTTCCAAATAATACTGGGGATACCTTGGTTGGAAACACATATTCCTTGTATTGATTGGCGAGAGAAGAGAATAACCTTCCCGGATTGTGCACAATCCTGTTACCCAAACAAAAACTTGAACGCAGGCCTGGCCACAGTCACCACATCAGTCGTGCAATTACCTCCGGAATATCAAGCATTCCAGGATGTCTTCCAAAAAGAACAGGCAAACACCTTACCACCTCATAGATCGTACGATTGTCAAATTGATCTCATACCCGGTGCACAACCCCCTTGTAGCAGGATCTACGCCCTTACGGAACCTGAGAATCTTCACCTACGGCAATACCTAGACCAGTACCTTGCTAATGGCTTCATTCGCCCATACAAGTCCCCTGCATCTTCAGCTTTAATCTTCGTGCCCAAAAAGGAAGGTGACCTCAGAACGTGCATAGACTACCGTGCATTGAACCAGATCACTGTTAAGAACCGATACCCATTGCCTCTGATCCCCGAACTACTAGACCAAGTAAAGGACGCTTGCATATACACTAAGTTGGATCTCCGGGGGGCATACCATCTGGTACGTGTGAAAGAGGGCGACGAATGGAAGACTGCTTTTCGCCCTAAGTATGGGTTATTCGAATACCAGGTGATGCCCTTCGGGTTGTGCAATGCACCAGCAGCCTTCCAATACTTTATGAACGATGTCCTTCATGAACTCATTGACGTTTGTGTTGTCGTATATATCGATGATATTCTAGTGTACTCCTCTTCAGAATCTGACCATGTGAAGCACGTCCGAGCAGTCCTTCAGAAATTGCGCCAGCACAAACTATATGCAAAACTGGAAAAATGCGTTTTTCATGCCACGGAAGTTGAATTCCTTGGGTTTATCCTGAGTCCAAAAGGAGTCCGAATGAACTCACGAAAGGTGGACGGAATTCTTAAGTGGCCATCACCAAGTTCAGTAAAAGGAGTACAAAGCACGCTCGGCTTTGCCAATTTCTACTGCAGATTCATCCCAGATTTCTCACATGTTGTACATCCCATCACAGTACTCTTGCGAAAAAACAAACGCTTTATGTAGACTGAAGAAGCTGAAAATGCCTTCCAAGAGCTGAAAGCGAAATTCACGTCTGCACCTGTACTAAAGCACCCACGCCCTGAACTTCCATACATAGTGGAAACTGATGCATCCAGTTTAGCCATGGGAGCTGTCCTGTCCCAAAAGGACCCTGAAACTGGCCAGCTTCACCCAGTAGCATTTTGGTCCAGAAAGTTCACGGCACCCGAGTTAAACTATGCGGTTACCGACAAGGAGTTATTAGCCATTAAATCCGCCTTCAAGGCTTGGCGGCACTATCTTCTCGGTGCCAGGCATACCATTACTGTGATCACCGATCACCGGAACTTGCAGTATTTAAAGACAGCGAAGGCCCGATCGTCATGCCAACTCCGATGGGCATTATTCTTTGCCGAGTTCGATTTCATGATAACCTATCGACCAGGTTGCAAGAATGGTAAAGCAGACGCCTTATCCCGAATAGGGATGGGAGAGGCAGAAGTGAACCCAGAACCAGTACCTATAATTTCCGAACAAAGGATTCTTGGCATGACTACTCTACAGACACTAGAGGACATTCAGGTAAAGATCCAGAAACTCTTTGGTCCTACAGCCCTGCAGGACTGGGTAAGGAAAGGTCCGGACTACTCTATCACCAATGACCTGCCTTATTACCAAGGGCGGCTATTTCTGCCACACAAGGAACTACAAGAGCTAGTTATTTCCCATTATCATGACACCCTAATGGAGGGACACCCAGGTATCGCAAACACTGAAGCTAAAATTAAGAGACAATTCTGGTGGCCCACCTGGCGAAAGGATATTAAATCATTTGTAATGTCTTGTGGCATTTGCACCCAAAACAAAAGTCAGAAAAGAAAACCAGCTGGACTCTTACAACCTTTAGACATTCCGCCTACTCTATGGCACAACTTATCGTTAGACTTTATTACTGATCTACCTCCATGCAATGGATTTAACACCATTCTAGTTATTGTGGATCTTTTTTCCAAGATGGCCCACTTTATTCCTTTAAAGGGATTACCTCCAGCTTCATTCCTGGCCAAGGAGTTCCTCAAAAACATTGTTCACATACACGGATTTCCATCCGTATTGGTCTCTGACCGGGGCAGTCAATTCATTTCACATTTTTGGAAGAAATGTTGTCAATTGGCGCAAATCGATGTGAGGTTATCGACCAGTCACCACCCCCAAACCGATGGTCAAACGGAGAGGACCAACCAAACTTTTAAACAATACCTGCATTGTATGTTACATCAGACTGAGAGTAATTGGAAAGACATTCTTTGGATTGCCGAATATGCATACAATAATTCAATACATTCTGGAACTGGACAAAGCCCCTTTTATACTTTATATGGGCACCATCCTCGAACCTCAGACCTTGACTCACCCCAACACTTAGAAATTCCTGCAGTGGACCATCTGCACGCTACGATTACACAAGCCTTTAAGGAAGCAACTGCACATTTAAAACAGGCGAAAGAAAAATACAAGAAAAATGCTGATCGGCATAGAAGTGATACTCCACAATACCAGATAGGGGACCGAGTATGGTTGGCCACAAAACACATACCTCTAAAGGGAACACGGACCTTTAACCCCAGGTATTTGGGACCTTACTATATTAAGGCCATTATCAACCCAGTGGCCGTCAAGTTGGACTTACCTGCTAATATGCGAATTCACCCTGTCTTTCATGTGTCACTTTTGAAGCCAGTGCAACCAGGGACAAGACTAACCAAGCCACCAGATCCCATCCTTATAGACAGGGAACCCGAATTTGAGATAAAGAACTTCCTGGACTCCAAGCTGGTGAAGTCGAAGCTTTTTTAGTTAATCGACTGGAAAGGTTACGGACCACAGGAAAGGTCATGGGAACCTAGTGATCACGTTCATGCACCCCGATTGGTGAAGAAATTCCACCGAAATTTCCCAGACAAACCAAAACCACTGGGAGGAACGACTTTAGAAGGAGCCTTGGGGGGGAGTGCTGTCATGATGCCTACCCCCGGGGATCCAGATCAAGTCCAGCAACCCCGAAAGCAGGCATCAAGTTATTCCAAGCAAGCCCAACAACCCATGCTAGGGGCTATTTGGGTGCAGTCCTGGCGTCTATGGCGCCAGGCTCATATGGAGAGCCAGTCCTGGTGCCATAGGCGCCAGGCTCATAGATTAAAACTTACTTGATGCAGACCATGCTGCAAACTTACCTGATGCAGACCATGCTGCAATAGCTCCAAGCCAAAAGAGGCTTGAAAGGGACTACTTTACCTAGGGAATATTTTTTTACTCGGGTGGGGTCGAGGAGGAATATTTACCTGGGACTACTTTGGTGGCTATTTACACCACATCCAAAGAGCAGCACACGCTTCGCGTTATTCTGCATCCAGCAGCATAACGCTCACCGTGCCTGCAAGTCTGCATCCAGTCTTCTGCCACGCCCGCCTCAAGTCTGGAGCTCCTAGAAACAGGGAGAAAGAAGGAGAAAAGGTTAGAACAAGAGCAATACCTTTAATCCTTACCTGGATTCCCGATCCACCGCGCCTTCGAGCTGGAAGAAAGAAGTTATTTTAAGCGCGTTGCCTCGCCTGCTGCAGCGCCGCGATGAACTCACCGGCCTTCGCAGCATCTTCACCATCCACCGCATCCTTCTGCATGTTCCCGCCGCACTCCAGCACCTAAGGGGAACACAAGAACAGCAAGGTGAGCCAAGGGAATAAACAGAGGCAATATTAGTTACCCCCCACAGACTTACCTGATTTTACTGTAGGGGGTACTATTCCTCTACACGGGTCGGCGCAGCCTCCACCGCATCTTCGCCGCACCCCGGCCCCTAAGGGGAAACAAAAGGACAGCAAGGTGAAACAAAGGGACAAACAAGGGGAATCCTTCTCACCACAATAGACTTACCTAATTTTACCGCCGGAGGCATTATTCCCCGAGACTTCATAATTTCTCTCAGCACCTGAATAAGGGAGAAAGCAACAGGTTACATACTGACATTATTTTATCGAACTGTGTTGGATAATACAAATCCTTACCTGAATGTTACCGGTTGCCATGAGGAACTCCTTGCTAGGGTCAAGCTGCAACCTGCAAGGAATCGGACAAGAGTGAAAGTCAGACATTTGAACTCTTACGAACTATATACTTACGGCGTCTCGCCGGAAATCTCAGAGTCAATATTGTTCTGGAACTCACCAATTCCTTCGAACCAGTGAAGCAACTAGTTATCTACGCGCCCCTGCGCTCAATGCAGGATGGAGAGCTCATCTTTCCAAACCATCAGGTGAGACTATAAGAGGGGACATTAAAGGTGATCAGTGGGGAGAACGCGGGGGTGGGGGGTTAACACTCAACTCCACGGGTGGTTAATTCCCTTTCTCCATTTGCAGAAGAATACTCCTACGGGCCAAGCAAAAAAAGCTAGGTGGGCCAGTCCAGTCTGTCATCTCGGCACTATGCGTCACATTGATGGAGACCACAGCTGTCCAGTTCAGATCGACGCCCCTGTGGGAGCCAGGTGAGCGTAACAGTATACTAGGCAACCATCACAAAGAGTGTGAACCTAAGAAGCCCTAGCAGGAGAGTATACCAGGTAACCATCACACAGAGTGTGAACCTAAGAAGTCCTGGCAGGAGAATATACAAGGCAACCATCAAGAGTGAGTGAAAATAGAAAGTCCTGGAAGGAGAGTATACTAGGCAACCAGAACTGTGTTGTTTAATAACAATAAAATAACTGTGTTGTTTAACAAGGAGGTCCTTAGAAGGAACATCAGAAATAGGAAAAGAAAATATGAACTGGTTGTTCAAGAGAGATATAACAGCAAGGCAAGTTTCTTTCATTAACATTGGTGTGGGCCAAGAAAGGCATAATGAACTGTTGAATATGAACTTCAGACCTATTGTTGTGAGTCAAGAAAGGTACAAGGAACTGTTGAACGTCTACCTTGAGAGAACCAAGAGGAATCCAGGGGAAGTGAACCATCCTTAGGAGCAAGCACTTAGATCCTTGCAAAACAATTATGTTGAAAGCCAGTTATTCTTCTTTTTGTGAACACTTTCCCAATCCTTCCAAGGTTAAAGACATTTCCTGTTTCACCTTAGATTGTTGTTTTAATGTGAGTGTCAGAATAGAACTTTGTACACAGGACAGTTTTCATTTTGGGCATTCTGACACATACAAATCCTTAGTTTTGGTTCAGGTAGGGAAATTAATCTTAGAGCAGTGCCAGAGAGGCATTTCCCCAACCCCTTTTATTATGAATAAAAATCTTTAACTAAAAACATGTCTAACTTGTGTCTGAGTTTCATTATTGACCCCTCACAAGACCTTTGACTTTAGGTTTACCTCCAGGTCTTCCGCAAGACTATGGATTGGGTTTGTGATGAATAGCGGGAGTCAGTCACTTCTCCCCAAGGGGGAGTCTTTCTCCGTCAGGCTTCAGAGGTGAGTTCACTACGCAATACCCTCCCTAGGGGTAGAGGCAAGCAGGACTTCACTGGGAGAGACTTCCACCTTGGGGACAAGGACTCAGCTTCAAAGAGGAACTCCCTAAATTACTCACCTACAACCCACCACCAACAACCTCTATCCAAAGATGACATGAACAACATGTTAATGTTTGTTACTGTAGTGTAGAAACCTTAAATCAACTTTAGAAGGAATATGAATGCAATACTGAGAAGAAGATTGTCTGATTAATGCAGTGTACTCAGACAACAGAGGAAAACGACTTTGACACTCTGCCGGAGAAGGCACAGCAATGGGTCATAAATGGAGGAGGAGAAATCCAGTCATAGGAAGAAGCCCAGGAATTTCAAATCAGCTGTGCGAGCAGAACATCGCCAGACCGGGACGCGCAGCTTCCAAGCGTGGAAGAAAGCTGGCGAGTAAGGGCGACACCTGAGAAGCCAGAAACGAGAAGAGCTGAGGGAAGAAATCCTCAGATAAGTTACTGAGTCCTAGGTGGTGGCGTGACTGAGAGTCCGTAGACTGCCGAGTCCAACAATGACGCTGAGACTTCAGACCCATTCACAGCACAGAGCGGGCAGAGAGTAAGAGAAAAAGAAGCAGAGAAGCCAGACGCCAACCTGACGAACTGAAGAAATGATGCCATCCTGATCGCAGGCACAGTGACGCTAATCCCAAGAGAAAAAGGTAACAGGGACCTTAGATAACATTCCTAAGGAGAGTGGGAAGTGATATAAGAGCAGTCATACTCGTCTGAGCAAAGATGGAATAACAGAGAGCACTAACAGTTATTATTTGACCCTGATACTTATGGCAATAAGGAGAGAACCGTAAAATGTACCAAATGTACCAAGAGAGTCATTACTGGTACCTTCATACTCATCCCAGTAAAACCAAAGAGAAGGAGAGAAGTGGGAATTATTACTGGTATCCTCATACTTGTCCCAGTAAATCCAAAGAGGTGGAGAAAAGCAAGAATCCTTACTGGAACATTCATACTCATACCAGTAAGATTAAAGAAGTGGAAACAAGTGAGAATCATTACTGGAACATTCATACTCGTCCCAGGAAGATCAAAGAAGTGGAAACAAGTGAGAATCATTACTGTAACATTCATACTCGTCCCAGGAAGATCAAAGAAGTGGAAACAAGTGAGAATCATTACTGGAACATTCATACTCGTCCCAGGAAGATCGAAGAAGTGGAAACAAGTGAGAATCATTACTGGAACATTCATACTCGTCCCAGGAAGATCAAAGAAAGGGAAACAAGTGAGAATCATTACTGTAACATTCATACTCGTCCCAGGAAGATCAAAGAAGTGGAAACAAGTGAGAATCATTACTGGAACATTCATACTCATACTAATAAGATCAAAGAAGTGGAAACAAGTGAGAATCATTACTGGAACATTCATACTCGTCCCAGGAAGATCAAAGAAGTGGAAACAAGTGAGAATCATTACTGTAACATTTATCAGAGCCTCCAGCTTTTCGCGATTTCACAATCACGCAAAATGCTGAGAGAAACAGAAGTTTTTAAAAAAACTTCTAAAATGACAGTTTTTGCAAAAATGTCCGCTTTAAAAATAAAAGACAAAAGGCCAGTGTCACAAAATCTTTTTGGGCCCAAGTGATGAAATGCGTAAACGCATCTCATCACTTTAGCCAAAATAAGGAGCAGCCCAATCCATGGACACCTGAATGAGTGCATTTTATATGCTCCCATTCAGATGCTCTTTTTCACCTCTTTGCGCATTTGTGCAAATGAGGGGCGTTTCTGCACATTTAAAAGCACGTCCCGAATTCACAAACGGTGTGCTTTTAAATGCGGAGAAAACTAAGGTAACCCCTTGTGCCTCTTTGGAATAAGCGCAGTGGGTGCGCATTGAATGACAGGGTCTTTGCTGACCCTGTAACGCAATTTAGTTTTTTAAGTGTGACAGCAGAGGTATGAACCGCTGTTGTCTCACTTCCATTTCTATTCCTGAACCAGGGAAATAATGTTTTTTTTTCCACACTTTAAGGGCCCGTCACAGTGGCGCTGCCAGCAATTTCTTGGATGCTGGAAGCCTGCAAAAGATTAGTGTTGGGAGAGCATTCAGGACAATAATGTATTCAGTTCGGCTGGCCAGCGCCTCATTTGCGCTACAGCTTAGCCCCATGGAAATGCATGTCACCTTTGAGAAAAAGGTGACATGTGCATCTCCCAAAATGGGGTAACTAAAAATAGTGCATCCTCTGCTCTATTTTTAGTTGCCCGATTTCTTTTTTTAAAATTCTTTTTGGAGGAACTGACCGAAAATCTAGCAATGGGCTAGATGGGGAGTGATGGACAAGAAAGCAGAAGGAGAGCAGTGGCCAAAGGGGGAGGCGGTGGGCAAGAGAGCAGAGATGGAGAAGTAGGCCAGAGGTGGGAAAGTGGGCCAGAAAACAGATGGAGCGGCGGGCTAGAGGGTGATTGGTGGGCCAGAAAGCAGAGAGGGACCTGTTGGCCAGAAAGAGGCAGCGAACTGCAGATTGGGTGCAAAGATGGGAGAACAATGTGATAGAATGGGAGAAAGGATGCCAGATGCAGCAAGAGCGAGAAAAAATGAAGGACTGTAGACTGCAGGAGGAACTGGAGAGCGCAAGGTGTGAGTTAGGAACATGGTTGGGAGTGTGGCAGGCACTGGGGAGTGCGAATTGTGACTTGGCCATGTGACAGATCACATGAGTATGCACATGACTGGCAGAGTGAGAGGTTAGGAATGTAAGTTGTAATGGGGATTTGGTGAGTGTGCGGGATGTCTGTCGGGTTTGTGGGTGCTTGCTGGATTGTAGAACATAGGAGAATAATATAAATAATATTAAATGGGCATGCACATTCAACCAAAAAAGTAGCACTAAACAAACACTGCATTGTGAGGCCAGGGACATCTGGGACTCTTCTTATTAAGTTGATACAAAAGGTGCAAATAACGACTACCCGGCTCTCTTTTAGCCTCACACACTGCCTTTCTTGCAACATGTGAGTCTTATACCCTCCAGTCAATAAGAAATGTGCTGCAAAAATGAGCCAATAAATACAAATGTGTGCTGCAAAATGTGGCATTTTTATGCTGCAAAATATGCGATGTAATGCTGCAATATCCTGGAGGGTCTGATTGATACTCGTACCAGTAAAACCAAAGAAATGAGAATAAGTGAGAATCATTATTGGACCCTTCATACTTGTCCCAGTAACTGTCAACTGAAGAAGAAAGTGAGAATTCTTTTGAGAGTCTTTCTAGCTGGCCCAGCCAGGGAGAAGAGTGGACATTTGGCCTCATTCTAAGTTTGCTGGTATCCTGGTGGAAAATCTGCCAGCATACCAACAAATGGATTTACTGTTACTGCCACTTGGTCCAGCGGAATTACTGCCAAATTGCAAGTGGTGGTAAGGGAGGTAAATCCCCATTGCATGGAGTCCAACTGGACTCCATGGGGGGATTTTGCAGCTATTACCGGCAACGTTATTACTGTGCAGTAATACAGGCAGTTATTTGACAGTAGGGGTCAGAATTACCTCCATCTCTTAGCTGGAAGTAAATACTTCACCCCAACCGGTAAAGTTGTACTTGGCCAGCCGGTAAATGTACTGGTAAACATTATTATCAGCACTTTTACCATGTACCAGCCAACTCGTAATGAGGCCCAATGTGTAGAGAAAAATCATCCATTTTGAAAACCCAAGAGAGAACAAAGAATAACCACAGAAGGGGAAAGCAAGGTGTCAAGGACACAGTTGAGAAACCGAAAATCCCTATTTCTGAACTGCATGAACTGGCAAAGTAGTTGCCAAGAACTTCCTACGAATAAGTTACTAAAGTGACTGTGCTGAAAATCAGACCCAGGAGAAGGGAGTCATTCTCCTGTGACTTTGTTTATTTTTTATAGTGGTAGGAACAGAATAGATTAGCTTTGGACACAGGACAGATCTTCCGTTTGGACTCACTGACGACTGACAAGCAACCTAGTTAGTTTGTGTTAGGTAGGGGAAACCTGTAGTTTAGGAATGGTCAGGAGTTTACATCATTTTATTTTGTTCAATTGAAGTCCATTAATTGAAGATATAAGTCTCTCTCCTTCTTCTGACCCACCACAGGTTCCATGGTAGGACTTTCACAAAATCATTTTATCTACAGCTTTCTCTTCAGGTCTTTCACCAGACATTGGATTACTTGTGGCGATGGGTATTCCCCCCCTCTCCTCTACATCTTCAAACTCCTAACCATCACCCACCACTGTTTACACAACACTGCCCCACACCCCATCTCACTAACGTATCACCAAGAAACACAATATGCGCAATCTCCGCTCTTCCACCACATCAGCCTTGAACATACCCAGATTTACCAGAAAGACAGCAGGAGGCTCCTGCTTCACTATCATCGCTCCCTCACTCTGGAACATCCTCCCTCAGCAGATCCAAGACGAACCTGCCTACGCTCTCTTCCGTAAGAAAGTGAAAACCTCACTGTTCAACAAATACCTGTAATCAAGCTCAGACGACCCTAACTACTTTGAACTTGATTTATGATCCATGATCCATTGTAACTACCATACTGTGTATAACTCAAAATCAATGATACAATGTAACACCATACGGTTTCCACATAATCCTAACTACGTACTTTTAGCGTTGTGATACCTCAGGGTCTGGGCACTACCAACAAATAAATAATAATAATAAAAAATAACTAGGCCAGGCAAAATTTAAATACCCTCCTACCATGGGCTAGACCTTTTTCCTGTGGTTTCTGTTGGAGGTCCTAGGCTCTTGGCCCTCCAGTTCCCTACTGTCCTTCATAATACCGTTATCTGTCCCCTCTGCCGATCGGATAAATGCTTGATAGATTTGAGTAACTGAGGGTTTGCAGGGTTTTAAAGGGCAGCACAGCAGTCAGCGCCATCTTGAAACTCATTTGGATGTGGAACACTGGGGTCCTGCTTCACCTTGGTCTCCCCAGCCCCAGTGACTCTCTAGGACATCCTCTGTGTGTTGCTCATTAACCTCTACCTCCCCGCTTTTGGTCCGGTAAACCTTGCTAATCTCTAAAGTAAATTCCACAAATGACACAGGTTGACAGTTCTTCACCCAAACCCTTGTGTGTTTGGGAAATGCCACTGGCTTGCATGGTTGCTAACAACTACCCCGAGCGCTAAATGGAGGATCCATAAACACTCTAAACTTGATTTTTACAGAGCACTCCAAGGGCTTGGGGGAGTCACGCGTGCATAGGATATCCAGTCTGAATTTGGGGCATGTAGTTTACCAAGTCCCTTTCTAATGCCATAATGTTAAGCTGGGTGTTACCAAATCACCTGCCTAGCAGCAAGCCTGAGGTCTCCTGCATCATCCATCCTCAGGGATGCATCGGATTGCCCTGTCTATATTACCTTAACAGGCCCATTCCAATCAGTCATCCTGCAAGCCTCCCAGAAACCTACAAGACTTTCTTAAGGCAGGAACCTCAAGGTCCAAGAGTTAACAGCATGGGAATGTGGGGGCTGTGTACCGAAATGCATTGCTTTCATAGCAAACGCGGATTCCTATGTGTTAAAATGAATGGGGGAGACTCGAGATGGCTGCTGGCACTGACTAGAGTGCTGACACCAGCTCCGAACCCACAAAGGTTTGAAAAGGGTCTCCCACCACCCCAAGACCTCTGCGCGGACCCCCAGTGCGGCTGAGGCACAGCGCTCATGACTGATGGTGAAGCTGTGTGAGGAGAGCATGCTGCCAATATGCACTTTGTGCTCAAGCCCAGGCACCCTACGGGGACAGCTGCAGCCGCTCACTGCCGAGCATACTGGTGCAGCACAGAGGACATTGATGGGCGTTGTGGTGACCCTGGGGCAAGCCAGCCTGGGCAAGTACATTGCAGCGGTCATGGTGAATGCCACCCTGCTGCTTGTGAATGCAGGGAGCGTGGAGCAGAGCGCCTGATCCCGTGAGGAGCCAGGAGGAGCAGGGGTGCACCAGGGAGAGGAACCCTGCAGTGAGGCTGTGCAAGTGAGGATCGCAGCCAAAATCAACCCTTAGCTGCAGGGTTATCACACTAGAAGAACAGCCGAGGAAAGTATAGCCCTTGAGCGGTGAGGGGGAACACTGTGGTCAGGTGCCTCTGCCCCCGCCCTCCTTCCCCCCTGTGCAGTAGCACATGGAGCGTTGCAAGTGCTGGATGGAATTACCAAAATAACTGATCTCAGGCCCAACTAACCGGACAGACTCAAAGAATATGGCAAAATACTACTTTACTATGAGTTCAATAAAGTAGGGAAACCTGGCAAGTATAACAAATCGCAGCTCACGCACTCTCATCGCATTTCAATTACACAAAAGACTTTATACCTCAATGTATGTCAGCTATGACATCATCCTACATGGCAAACAGTAAAAACCTATTGGGCGGAGGGATTAGTTAAGGGAACATATAGACCTATAGTTCATTTAGGTGTTAGTAACATCATTGGCTGCCCCATATCAAGTAGGCATGCCTTGAACTACCTCTAACTACGTGTAATACAGATAATAGCAGAATAACAGCAGTTGCAATAATGTATAGTCCATCATTACATGGACCCTCATGATTGGTTGGCACTCTCTTCCAACCCTGGACCTTCTGCTCATTAGCAGCACATAAACGAAAAAAAAACGAAGCCCAGGTGTGGCGAACAACGTCAGACAACTGCCTACTTGACTAATTAGCCTACCATCTCTCATCAGTAAGGCCCTAAGCCAAAGATTTGTCTTTGTAGTTGACCTTGCTGACTGTTCTCTTCTCTGGATGGAACTTTCAAGGGAGTGAAGATATATTGCTATCTTCGTCTGGAGCTTTGTGAATAGGCCTTACTTCCTGGTCTTGCACCACACGTGAGGAGACCATGATTTTGTCCATTCTGTCCTCTTATTTAATGCTATTTGATTCAATTATATTATGTGCTATTACTCTGTTCGACCTATGGAGACTTGGTTGCTCCATCTTGCATGTGCTTTCTGCATCTTTGATTGTTCAATACTTGCTACTCGCAATTGTTCACTCCTTTACTTAATGTAAGAGAAATATGTCCTGTGTGTGTAGCTTATCCTCTTCGACTCCCCTTGTGCCTTGCATTTGCCTCTTGCTATGCCACTCTTGATCGTAGAGCCAAAAGAATATTCTTGGTTCTTGCACAAATTTGTATTTCTAGTGCTTGTCAGCTCTGCAGCCTTTGTTTTTCTCCTTCATGCTTCTCGCTTACTATAACACAAATCCAACATCCATTTTCTCAACATGGCTGCTCTATTGGCGTTATATTTCCTGCATTAGCAAGCTTCTACATCGTCTTATCTACCTTGCTTTTCTGCGTCTATACATCTACTACATCTCTTCTCACTTATCTTCTCAGTGTATATGATTTCTTCGTATTGGCATGTATGTTCACTTTGTTACTTCAGTCACATCTTCATTCTTTACGTAGTCATATATCATTTCAGTGTGCCCTTGTGTCTTCTCTTCATGACGTCACTTTACACCTGTCAGATTTTACTTATAGTTCTTCCATGTCCAGTGGTGTCTTTAGACTTCCTTCTACCACATCCATTTGAGGGTAAATCTGGTCCGGTTGTCTAAGTGCATAACGTCTCTCGTATCTCTGAAGTGGTATTGGGATGATACCCAGTGTCGTATCTTCTTGTTGCTTTTGAAATATGACGGAGGTGGGGTCTAATGATGTATACATCTGCCTCTCTACATTCCCCCCCTGGCCGAGTCCTCAACCACCTCCTCAATCCTCTTCAACTTTTCTTCACACTGTGGTTTCTTCAGAATCCATATCTTTGTCACTCCCCTCAGGTCATCTTCATTCTTTATGTGTTCATCCACACTTCAGGGCATATGGAAGAATTTGGTTGGTGAACATAACACCCAAGATCCCACATAGTTCTTATGATCCTTAAGATACTGAAAATGTGTTCCTGGAGGTGCCATAGGACTTCCTTTCAGGTGCTCTGGGGTGGTGTTTTCGGTCTGTGTGTGCTCATCAGCCAGAGCATTCACATCGATCATTAGCTTCATCCCAATTGCTTTCTTCGCTGTCTTTTTTCATTACCCTATGATTATTCTTATAAGACAGAATCCCAGCAAAACTAGCCCTATTATTGCTCCCAACATTTTGAATGCATTTGCCATCCAAGTTGGAACCCACGAGAATAAAGATTAAACCAATCTTCATCTTCGGTTTAATCTACTTCTTCCACCATTTTTGTATGCAGAGGTGACAGCATAGTAGTTATTGCTTCTGTTAGGGTTCCATTTCCTCCATTGTGGGCAGGTCTGTACGTACAACAAGAAGGCCCCGATTTTTGCACACACGCCTCTTCCATTGCTGTAATTAAGTCCAAGGCATACCTGTTCTTGAGGGTCATGAGTCTAAAGGCCCTCAATTCTTCTTTAATCACATTAAATCCTGTTATTGTTGTATTAATGGTTTGCAGCAACTCCCATTTGGTGATTTGTAGCCACTTTGCAATTGCTTCAGCTTGAAGTCCTGGCAGGAATATGGCTGCAAAATCACTCCCGTCCCATCAAACAATGTGTGCTTATCTGGAATGTCGTGATAAGCTTCTATTGATTCTGCTGAAAAATAGTTCTCTCTCTTCTGACGGGTAAGATTGACCGACCTCTTCCTTCTTAGGTGTGCATCCATTTTCAGAAAGTCTGTGATGTGAAGATCACTTTGGGGAATTGTCCTCTTGTCATGCATGCTGCGAGATGGCTGAGACACTTAGCTTCATGTATAGGTATTTCTCTTGCTATTAATGTGTTGGCTGTGCTCATGGCATAAGGGATGAAAGAACATACATAGCAGCTCTCATCGGACGCTCTCCTCCCCACCTCACCCATGTGCTGGTACCACATGCTATTTTTTTAATGGGCTGAGCTATCAAGGTATATATTCATATCCTGATAATCTTCTCCAACATCCCTCTTTACTCGGTTAATTTGTTTGGAACTATCAGGAAAAATATGACTTGTGCTTTTGGTAGGGATAGAAAGAGATGTCTCATTGTTGGCTACATCTTTAAATTGTAAAACATCATTTCACAAAATGCTATAAGCATAAGGAAGTAAAGAGAACACATTATACAAAATGTAGCTACAAGAAGTATTGTGAAATAATTCAAGTGTTGAATTGTATCCTGTGCAATAAGCAGCCTTCTTGCTAGCAATGTGTATCTTACATAATGGAAGATTCCCATTTTCTTTTATCAATGTTCAGTTCCTGGTACTTTTTATAATAACCACACTGTTTTATAACAGAAATTGTAATATGATTGCAATGATGATCCTGAAAGTAATAGGACTGTTTTTAGGATTTCTGAAAAAAGTGACAATATCGACGTCTCATCTCACTAGAGCTGGATAAGATTGAAGTATTACACAAAAACAGCATACAGAAATGTGTGCAACGTTACAGGAAACATAAAGTGGCATGGGCGATCTTCGTGTTCTGTCGTCAAAGCATTGTCTTTTTAGCCTAACAGGAATAATTCTGTGAGCACTGCAAAGTTTGTTTCCCTTTAAACTTGGGAATAATTGACTGTTCAAATTGTTTTTACTTCATCTATTCTTTGTTGACTCATGGTAGCTGATCTAGTCTGCATTTGCAGAACTTATTCTCTTGCTTCACTGCTAGCAGGTACAGGGGGTGTTAAGGGCTTGCAGAATGGACCTCAAAGTATTCATCCAGAATAATTGCACAGACACTTGGGCCCATCAAAGACTCCCCAACACAAGAACGGAAGACTCAGCCAAGGACGCAAAGTACACTGTCTTTATTACCAAACACAGACAGGGATCATACAGGAAAAACAATATCCAGCATCTCCCAGCTTCTAAGCCTGTGTCACACATTTTTATGCACAAGTGACATCACAAAAATCAGGTCCACCCCAAAAACCTATGGGGTGTCCTTATTTGTCATTGTGGGCTAACTACATATAGGAATTCTATAGGTTAGTAATTCTACATGTGTCTCATATCAGGTGGCTCTGCCTGAGACTTCCTCTAACTGTTGCAAACTACTGTCATGATGCCTACCCCCGGAGCACCAGGCCAGGCCCAGCACCCCCGGGAGCAGGCATCACGCCCCCGGGTAAAAGCCCAGCGGCCCTTTATAGGGGCTCTTTGGACTCTGTCCTGGCGCCGTTGGCGCCAGGCTCATGTTGGACATCAGTCCTGGTGCCATAGGCGCCAGGCTCATAAAGGGAAGTGTTTGGTGCGCTTACCTGAAGCAGACCATGCTGCACACTCACCTGATGCAGACCATGCTGCATGAAGAACCAAGCCAAATGAGGCTTAGGAGGGACTATTTTTCTGAAGGAACTATTTTGTTACTTGGGTGGGGCTGTGGAAGAATACTCACCTGGAACTTCTTCCAAGGCTATTTAAGCCACACCCGGACAGCCACACGTGCTTCGCATTGTTATGCATCCCAGCAGCTGAACGCTCATCGTGTCTGCTCCTGCACCTGGACTCCAGCCACGCCTGCCTCGAACCTGGAACACCTGTAAGGGAATAAGAGAAGAGAAAGGTGAAAACCAAGAACTATTTCAACCTTCTTACCTGCATCCGGAATCTTCACGCCAGCATTCCTGAAGGAAGACTTCCATTTAAAAGCACCGCGTTGCTCGCTGCAGCGCCGCGCTTCACTCACCTGTTCCCGAGACGCCGCCCGGCTCCATCGCGGCTCTCAGTGCCGGTCGCCACATCTCTGCACCGCACCTAAGGGAGAGAAGAACAGACAAAAGGTGAGCAAGGGAACACAAGAGGAAAGCCGGATTTTCAGCCATATTACTTACCGGCTATTCTTGGTGAGCCATTCCACATCTCGGGTCGGTGCCACATCTCTGGCAGGTACCGCACCCCGGCCCCTATGGGGAAAGGACAAAAGACATTACTGGGGGACTATAAAGACATTTAGAGGGGTCGCCCTCATCACTGACTCACCTGATTTTACCCCGGCAATTTAACCCCTCAACGCATCGCCTTTGTTCTGCACCTGAAATAAAGACCAGAAAAAGACAACATAAAAGGAGGCTCACACTTGAACTTTTGCACCTTCATACTTACGGCGTATCGCTCAGTAAAGTCAAGTGGATTTGCCAGCGCCATTCTGAAAACCAGTGAAGTAACTGGACGAACGTGCGCCCCTGCACCAGAAGCAGGATGGAGAGTTCATCCTTCCAAACCATAAGGTGAGTTTAAACTGGGGGTTTTGGAGGAAGTCAGAGGAGAACGAAGGGGGAAAGGGGGGGGCAAGCACATTATTCAGCAGACAGTTAATCCCCTTACTCATCTGCAGAAGGATATTCCTACAGGCCAGACAAGCAAGATTTGGGGGTCCTGTTCAATCGGTGGTCCGAATTCTGCGCATCACGCTTGAAGAGGCCACAGCAACCCAGACCAGACCAGCGCCTCCGTGGGAGCCAGGTGAGCGTTACAACTACACAGTTGCAGGGTTGCAGGAAGATGATTGGCCTGCGCAACATTTTAAAACTACCTCACAAATAGAGCTTCTGGATTGGCTAGAGCGGGTCCTCCCAGGCCTTGGACCCTTTCTGGTCACAGAGCTCAGTGTACCTTTTCAAGATGATGGGAAGGACTATGGAGGGCTGTGTGTTCCATATAGTTGCTACTGGTCAGATCACATAGCCTAGGAGAGTGCCTGCAGGTTGCAGTTTTGGTGGGCAACACTTGTATCAACAGCTTCTCTTCCCACCACACACAAGTAAATGTAAATTGTCCTATTTTGCTGGGTCACGTGTGAAGGGACAGCAAAACAAAGCCCTCCTTTCTGCAATGATGAGGATTTTATTCTGAATACTTGCTGCAGGTGGCGCGCTGCCTCGGGAACCGGGCATTTTCCACACGCCCTTGACTGTGAACACCAGCTCTGCGCCTCATGCTGCAGGGATCCTGTCTCCCCTTTGCATGTATCTGCGGCCTGTCCTTCCAACCAGATTCACTTCAGTCACCCTATAGGTTTCCGATGTGTCTTCATGGCTCCTTATAAATAGTTGCAATAAAGCAAATGCAAGCTCGGTCCACGTATATTCTGCAACTTGCGTTTTTGCTTTGGCAAAAGAAAGGAAAGGTTCTTAGCATTTTGTAAATGTATCCATCCTGTACCTACAGGAGTTATATGCATGTTTGTCATGTCTACAAGTAATACATCTAGTGCATGTCTGTGTAGCTTCATGAATGGATGCATATTTACTTCATGGCTATCTCAGCTATGTTGTGATTTCTCTAATGACGTCATTGATGCCTGGATTTATTGTCAGTCAATCGGCTCCATTGATTAGACCCCTGTCTCCTCGAAACCATCAATTGGATACGGTTTGAATGGCTGTCTGAGAGAATGTCTCTTGCCATATCTGTGATCCATTGGTGCAGCCAGTGACTGGCCAAAGAGCAAGTTACACCTTTCATTCTTCATTCTGTGAGTCGACAGCCCCATGGCGTCATAAGGGCCATTCTCAGAACCCTCTCTTCAATCCCCCCTGGTCGACTTGCTGACTGCACCTCCAACCTTATTCAGCTTTAGCTACGGGAGCCAGATGTCTGTCACTCCCCCTAGGTGTCCATAGAATCTCGCATGATCATCCAAGTTCCATGTCACGTAGCTGCAGTTTCCTCTGGGGTTACACCAAACCTAGTTCCCCTGATAGTCTTTGGTGCCATAGGGATACTCGAACAATAGTCGAGCGGGAAACAGAGGACAGTCTGTTATCTGGGCCCTCAGTGTATCTCAGGCTTTTATTATCTTGTCTTCTGAGTCTATGTCTACCAGTACTTTCATCCCTACAGTCTTTTCCATTGTCTTTTGGCATTATGTGTTTCATATCCTGATAACACAGAAAGTCAGTAATACTAACACTAGTGTTGCTCCTAACACATTCCGTCTGTTGGCCATCCATGTTGGTATACATGAGAAGATATACGATAGCCAGTTTCATCTTTTCCTGCAGCATTCATCTCTCCCTCCATTTTGGTATGCATCTGTGACAATCTGGTAACTGCCTCAGTGAGTGTGCCGCTGCATTTGTCATTTGCTGGAATTAATGTACAGCAAGAAGACCCGATCTCCTTCAATTACTGGTAGTAGATCTAGAACATATGTCATGACTCAGAGACTTGGTGTACATGCGCCATGCAGACAGCGTAGCTCTGCCTTTCCCCTTATACTGCGTTGGCAGTTGCCATGGAGCCTACACCACCGCCATGTTCTTTTTTGGTGCTCCTCAGCTGCTGCACGCACGCGTCAGGTAGAATCTTGGGTAGCCATGGTTACCAAACACAAAGCACGTTGTCATCAAGTATTTTATGGTTTTTGCTCTTTCGCTTGAATGGTACCTCTGTTTGTCCTCACTTAAATGAACAGAGGAGTGCTTCAAGAGAAAGGTCTCCCTTATTGAGGAGACCCTGTCATTATCGACTGGGGTTCCCTGGCTGCACAGAAGGGGAACATTCCATCCGACTGCTTCCTCTGTGAGTATTAACAACATATCTATTCTGTAGCACCATTAACCTCACTGCTCAAAGCTCTTCTGTGATTGCATTGAACCCCTTGACCGTCAAATGTATTGTCTGCATCAGCTCCCACCTCGTAATCTGGAGCCATTATTTGTTTGTGCTGGCCTGCACTGCTTGAATGATGGATGCAAAGAATATTTCTGTTCTGCTAAACTGTCTATGCTAGGGTGGTATTGTATCCGGGACTCGTCCATTTTTGATGATGCATAGTTTCCTCTTTTTACTCTGGTCAGCTCTACAGATCTTATTTTTCACTAGCTAGCATCCATCGTGGGGAATCATCCACTTTGATATCCTTCTGGGCTACTACCAGTGCTGGCATGTGCAGATGCACCACTGAGCTGGTCCCCCCCCAGTTGGGTGGTAGTTTCACGTGTGCGTTTGATCTGCAGGCCCAAAAGTGGTCCATCAATACTGCTGTTCCAACCTTCATATCAGAACATTTACTATCAGCTTACATTCCTTCTTTTCTCCAACCTTTACTGGACCATCATTTTAGAAGCATAAAGTTGCTCCTTTGATTGGTATTATGTGCATTGGCCCAACTTCGTTCTCCGCCCATTTTAGTTACTTCGCACGTGCTTCCCATTCTTTTAGGCATTCGTCGTTTTCCTCTTGTACTATTCCAACTGGAACTGTTAGGAGCGAATGTGCCTTGCTCCCCACCACTGCTTCTTTCCACATGTCAGCTGTGTATATCTGTCCATATACTAGCATCTGTGGTCTTTCCCAGCATCCTGGTTCTCCACCTATCTCTACTGGTCCTTTTTTGGGACATGGCCACTCCTTTTGTGTCACTTTGCTTGTTTCTTTTTTTTGTGGACCTTCGGTTATGTACTTTATGGCCTGATCTTTTTTCTAGTAATCTTCCATAATTTCCTTAGTCTTTTTATAGTTATCTTCATATGGAAAAGTCTTTTTGGAAATCCATTTCAAGGTAGCTCTTTTCCCTTGAAATATTCCTCTTGTGGTGGACAACGATAAATTCATGAGGCATTGTGCCCATGCTGCTGGGGATTCAGTTGCCACAAACGTTCTGGAGGCACTCATAGTGTAGGGGATGAGATAGCAGACATAGACGCTCTCTGCACTGTTTGTTTACCTACTTTGGTCATGTGTTTATACCACATGTTATTAGATACTCGGGCCAAATCAGTTATATATAAATCCACCTGACTCAGATCTAAGTCTGCACTGCTCCTACTTTTCTTTACTTGTTTGGCAGTGCTTATCGCCTTACCTGATATGGTGGCCATGCCTGCCTGGGTTGGGGTTACGTTAGTATGGGTCACAGCTTGTACATCTCCAAAAAATAACCTTCGGATGAGGGTAAAGAGGTAGAGACAACAGAAGGCACAAAATATCACAATCACACTTTTAATAATGGCACCCATAACTTACTCCTCTTCGGAATCTTGTGTTCCTCCAAATGTGATGAAGAAAACCTGCCTGAAAATTCTCAAAAATGCATGCTTATGGTGTTAATGTATGTTAAATCAGGCTCTATGGGTGTAGTATTGTGCAAGTGTGATGAAGAACAGCCGTTCCCACACAATACAGAATCTGTTGTCAATGAGCACTTCAATGACAGATGGGTTTCCGCGATTAAGTCGTGGATAGGTTTGTGCCAAATAAAGCAGAAAGGCAGGATAAAATAGACCAGGAGGTGCCCTTCCTTCTCTCTGATTCAGATTGTATAATACATTTCACAAAATAATCCTGGAACGTTAGGGGCCCCTGGGAACTCATGGAACACAAAAATAACAGTCGCTACTTTCACGATGAATAGCTATGTGTAAGAAAAAAGACAGTGTGCCTAATCTAGGTGTACGGGAAGTCCTTGCCCTACCTCTCTTGCTCTAGAGAGCGTAAATCTTGGCTGCAAATCTTCTGCTTGTCTTTCCCTTTGTTTGGTATTCGGTTCTTCCCCTTGCCTTAAATCGCACTCTACTTCTTTGCGGCTGGGAGAGATCTCTGCCCAACAGGGTTTCACATCTCCAAAGTAGTTCCAGACTCTATTGCTTAGTATTTTTACTGCTCGATGAGTTGCTTCCTCCACGATATAGTGGCCACTACACGGGGGCTTAAACCAAGTTTTGGTGAAATTCTGGAGCAACACCGAGACCCCAGGGTAAAGCAATGACGGTGCTAGGTGATTTTCGTTGGCCTCTGGGATGCTGTCCTCTTTGTTCTTCATCAACCTCTCCCGCCGTGCCTGCAGTTGACAAGAAATAAAAGACCCACTAGGCATCAAAGAAGGCTCAGTACCAAAAACATTTGACACAGAATTCACATCTGTTAAGGCCCTAGGGGAAGAGCCAGGGGGAGTTGCAAGCAGCGTCCGGTTACCACCTCATGTTGCCTTAAATGGTGGTTGGACACAGGCTGGTTTCACAATGCAAACATGGCCAGAGGCAGACAATGGGGGTCATTACGAGTGAGGCAGTAAGGGGTTAACGGCACTGGTAAAGGTGCCGGAGCAGTCAACTCCTTACCGCCTCATTACGAGTTCTGCTTGCGGGACCCACTAAGGCCACTTGGTAAAACTAGGTGTCCTTAGCTGGTCCTGCAATCAGACCAGGGTGCTAACAACGGGTCCATTATTAACAGGCCCATTGTTAGCACCCTCCCCATTCCCATTGAGCCCTATGGGGGCTCAAATGGGAATCGAGATGTACCGGGTCCGGGTTCCTTGAATGAGGAATTACCGGGCCCTCCAAGCTCGGAATGGCACGGTAATTTCTCATTCAAGGAACCCAGACCCAGTACCCGGTAAGGGGGTAGCCATGCCGCTAATAGCGGCATGGTTACCTCCTACCTTGTAATTACCTCCAATGTAGCCAACTCTTATTTAGAGTTACTTTTATTTTGGCTACTTTTTCCTTGTGTAGGCCATTGAGGTGTTCACACACTCTATTCGCTTGTTGGTGATAGCACAGGAAAATGTGTGCTGAATCCCCAGTAAAGTTGTTCTGTGCTGAAATACTTCATTAGGAAAGTGAGGGCGATTGTCAGATCGCAGGATCTCACACACACCCCAGCGTGGGAACACCTCTCTAACCATGAACCTTTTCGCTCTAAGGGCATCAGGGTGTGAACAGGAACAAGCCTCAATCCAACGAGAAACCACTATCATATAGCGCTAGCCCTGACATACTTGAAGCATATCTATATAATCTACATGGTGGTATTAAAAAGGACATAGTGGTTGTATGGCTCCTCTCACTACCCTCAATGTGTGCCTCGCAGTAAAACTCTTACAGGTGACACAATTGTCTACAAAGGCAATCACATGTTCCGCTAAATTGTGACAAAACCACTCTTCCTCAATATGAGCAGCAAGTGCATCCTTCCCCATGTGGGTAGGATGATGTAGTTGTTTAAGTGGGTGACATGTGATTTTAACGAATCACAAAACAATGAATGGATTTTTAATTATCCAAAAACACCCACAAAAAAAGAAAAGAAAATGTGGTTGTTTTTGGAGGGGTTGGGGGAGTTCATACTTTTCCTCCACCCCCAAAACTACTATTTCCATTCCCAACCACATATATATAATTTTTAAAAAGTCAGTATTTCTTTTAGGTGTTTTCGGTTCATAAAAAATCTGATTAGTTATTAATTTGTTAAAATCACTGCATACCATCTAAGTGCAGTCTGTAATAATGAAAGTGGCATCACCAGCTTGCCTGTACTTACCTATTGCCATAAGGCATCTGATGGAGATATAGAGCATCCCCTCCTTACCAAAAATTATGTTTCTTCCCTTGGTGAACTTTCCTGTAACTCCATTATCTGTGTCACTGGTAACGTGCTGTACCCTTCCTGTAACACCATCATGTGCACATGCATACGCTTGTAAGATGAAGTATCAAAATCTGAAATGTCAACAAAATATGCTGTGCAATTCGCTTCTGCTCCATTGCCCCTGGAGACGGGGTCCTCCCCCCTCGTGTGGGCTTGGCACTTCACGACCGCTATGTCTGCTAGGAGTTGAAGCGCCTCTATGAGTTTGCCCAAAAGGGGCGAGTGCTGCACTGGCATGCTGTCAGCATGTTGGAAGCCCCTCCTCTTCCATCATAACAACCCAGAGTGTACTGTAGACGTCACGTAGGCATAGTCCGAATAGACTGTCACTTCCTGGTCCTTGCTCTGCTCTAATGTCAATATAAGAGCCCAACAATTCTGGTGCCTGTGCTGAAAAATGAAACGCTAACCATGCGCTTTGTACTACTTCAGCCGTCCCGTATGTCTTTATTTTCACTCCTGGCGCCCCAGTGTGTGTCTCTCACATGGTCTGGTCTATCATTGAAGAACCGTCAATGTACAGCACTTCTTACCCCTCAACTGGCTTTTCTCTTGCTTTTGGAAGGTCATTACATTGTTCCATGTATTTGGTGCAATCGTGTATGTAGTCTCCCTCCCCCATTCGTTCGGCTACAAATGTTGCTGCGTTCACACTCCTTCATCTCAGTACCGTTATGGCTAGATTCGAGAGTATTACCTCACAACCAGAAGCCTTCTGTGTGGTCGAAGTACTCTTGAGCTATTTGAGTATTTCAAAGAGAGCATGTGCCACAAAAAGTGTGGTGCTACACCCCATTGTGATACTCTCTGACCTCTCCACTGCGAATGCAGCATCAGCAAGTGCTTGCTCGCAAGGGTAAAGTCCCCTCATTACTGGATCTAATTTCCCACTATAGTATGCCAATGGTTTGGGTCCTAAAGTAGTCTTCTGTGTGAGTACTTCAGTCATCACGACTCCATTGGAGTGTGAGAACAAATAAAATGTGTCCTGACAATCTGGGATCCCTAACACAGGAACTGTACATATTGCTTTCTTCAGCTCCTCAAATGAATCTGTTATTTCTGCTGTCCATTGTATTGTGCCTTCCCCTCTTTGTGCTTCTTTGAGTGCACTTAACAAAGGTCTTGTGCATGTGCTGTAGTCAAATACCCAAGCTCTGCAATAATTACAAAGGCCAAGGCTTAAAAAACTGATGCATCTTCCTCACTATCGTAGGTTTCGGCGTCCTACAGATTGCCTCTTTCCTTTCTGGTATCACTCTCCCTCCTTCCTGCAAGATCAGCTGTCCAGTGTACAGCACCTCCTTCTGGCAATACTGTAATTTTGCTCTATCTACCTTGTACCCTTTCTCTTCTAATACTGTCCACATGTGCGCTGAGTCATTTCTGCACTGTATTTTGGACTTGCTGCAAATCAAAATGTTGCCAGCGTACTGTATGATGGTACTTTACAATTGTGCGTTGCCTAGATTCATCTGGAGGACCCTATTGATTATGGAAGGTGACCCACGGTACTCTTGTGGGAGCATAGTATGTTTCCACTTCCAGTTTTCTATTTAGAAAGGAAGTCAAGTCCTGTGACTCTGTGTGAAGTGCTATAGAGAAGAAAGCATTCTTTTGATCTATTACCGGGAAGTGGGTAGCTTCCCTGGGAATGCTACACAAAATTGGCACTGGATTTGGAACTAAAGGAAATTCTGCCTCTGCAATCTGGCTAAAAGGGCACAAATCCTGTATAAAATGCCATGACTCCCCTGTTGCCTTTTTCACAGGATACACTGTGGTATTGCACCGTGACTCTTATGGTACCGGAATGCCCAGTTTCACCAATGCTGCAATTGTCTCATAGATGCCCTAATCTGCCTCTCTTACCATTGTTTTGCCCTTGGTAAAATTTCTCCTGGTTGAAGCTTTGTCTTTACTGCCCCTATCCCTTTCAGTAGCCCCACGTCATAGGGACTCATGGTCCATAAAACACTGGGTCCCTTTCCCAAGTCTTTGACGAGAAATGGTGATGGTGCCTTCTGCAACATAGCCATTCTCTGTGGTACTTCCCCGTTGTGTGTTCTCATCCAATATGTAATGCTGATGTCAAACACTACTTTGTGATCTGATTGATTGTCCTGGAGGTGTTCTACATCAGTCACGTCAGTCAACCTGTACCCTTCCTCCACTGCAATCACTGTCCTCCAGGATCGTCCTGTGCCATCTGACCCATGCAATGTTATCCTGTCTTCACCCACTATTACCACCTCAAGCTCTATTGGGACCACTTTCCTTTCAGGCTCATATAATGGAACTTGTGACCTGAATATATACTCATTAGGCAATCGCCATAGCTTTCCCTGAATCCCCTGGAAGCCATATTATCAGTACCTCCACCTGTATTCAAACAGTTCAATGTCTGCTGGCACTCCCCTCTGTACCGTGAGCCCACAATATGCCTGGATAATCTCCCTCACATTCATGTAATTAATTCCTGGTGTTGAGCACACTATCCCATGGTCGGTAAATGAGATGGTCATATTGAGCCTACTCATTATGTCTTTTCCCATTATGTTCACTGGTGTCTGTCTGGAATACAAAAGTGGCAAATCTAAGTCATGCCCCCTTATAGAGAGTGAGAGTTTGTCTGTAAAAGGAACCAAGCCTGTCGGCCCAGAGTCCCTGCACATTCACGGCATTGCCTGACATTGGGTATCTTCCTTCCCTATCTTCATGTCTTTATCAGTCAGTTAGGCCTCATACGCAATCAGCAATACCCCCCTCTCAAGATCAGTCAGGCTCTAGTTGCCCGTGTCCATGAGAAAGGAAAAAGTCTTGTCACCTATCGTCACCTTTAAATGTGGTTCCTCTACCGGGTTGGGTGTAACCGATAGGATTGAACACATCAGGTCCATCTGTGGGCTGTCCTATTGTGGGTATTATGACATCCTTGTCCCTGTGAATGGGTTGCCCCCCACAATAGTCACCCCCCCAACTTCCGAATGGGAGTCGATCTCATGGAGTCTGTGAGTGTCGGTGTCCCAGCATCCTGCTGTGCTACTTGTGGTGGCTGCTTGTGTCTCTGCATCTGCTGTGCAGGTGGTGCATGTGGGTATGGCTGTACGGGTCCCTGTATTTGTGGTGCCTGTGTCATAGGCTGATATGCTTGCATGTATGCATCTTGGGTCTGTGCCTGTCGCTGTGTTTGGTCCTGGGTATAAAAGTCAGCCTGCTCTGCCTGGTATGTGGGTTGGTGCGGCATTCCCCTATTCTGTGGCATCCCACCTCTGCTTCTACACACTCGAGAAATGTGCCTTATCTGTGTGCACACCCAACATTGTGGTTGTCCGCCCATTGGTCTCTGATAGCCCCCTGAAGCCCCTCTGGTCATTGCTGCATTTGATGTCCATACGCTCTTCCCCTGGGTGTCCTCTTGTCCCTCTAAACCATTGGCGCATGTCGCCCCACCACGCAAAGCCTCCCCCTGTGGGTGGTTGCCTCTACTGCGCATGCAGCGCACTTGCTCCTTCCGCTCTGGTTAACATCGCCCCTTCCAATATATACTTTGATAATTATTTCTGAACTAGCTTTGCTTCCTCCTGTTTTCTGTCCTCACACTTTTTTATGCATTCTCTTGCATTAGCCTGAAATAGTGTACTATAGTTAGCTGGATTACTGACCACGGTTTTGCCTCAATCCCCACTAGTTTCTTACACTGCTTTTGCACCTGTTAAGCTAACCCCTGGCACAATATATGATAAATAATCCCACTGTTTTGTCCCATGGTTCATGCGTCTCCAACCTCCATTTCGCTTGAATAGCTTGAATATATTGAAGTGGATCCTCATCCTCCCTCATTTTGTGTGCCATAATTGCGCTAATGTCCAAGACAGCTGGGTATTGTACACTTAAAGCGTGCCACGCGGCCGCTCAACAATTATTGAACAGTGCACCATTATGTGCAGTGTTCTGTACTGTTATTTATTTCTTTTATTTATTGTGCATTTGTTAGGCGCTTATACATTAAGTCAATTCTGTATCAAAGTGCTGAAAGGGCAGCAAGGAGGGAACATGGGATTGAAAAACAACAAATACAGTGGAAGATAAAGACGAGCCTACTATGCCTTGTGAGTAATCAGAATGTCGAAAGTGCAGCGAGAAGAGGGGAGAGTGGGGGTAAGTGCTAGAATATCTGTGCTCGTGGGTGAGCAACAGATGAAGTGCATAGTAAGGTAAGTGCTATGCGGCCTGGGATCACATTGGGTAGAAAGTGCAGGCCTTCAGGATTGTGGCTGGTGGGTGCCGGGGCAAGTGCTGAGAGGTAGACAGAGGCTGGGGCGATTGGGTATGGGAGGCCAGGTCCCCGAGCGATACATAAGGACCCTGGCCACCAATCACAGCAACTGTGAGATTTGCAGAGGAGGGACGAAGGGAAGGAGGGGATGAAGAGGAAAGTCTTGTGGAACGTCTGGAATTTGAGGAAGTCCTGCTCAACACAGAGTGGGAGGGGGAAGCTGTTCCATAGGAGAAAGATGTCAAGAACTTTGTCACTGGTGCACTGCTTACCGGTTCCTGGTTGCGAGGTTCCTTTACCTTTCTTCTTGGAGGCACCGGGCTAGCAGGTTTTCGAGGATGGATAGAGGTCAGTGCAGGCAGGAGACCCAGCGCCCTTCCAGTCTAGGCGGATGTAGACTTGGACAAGTTCGGGACCAGTTCCCCCACACCACAGGCTCAGCTACACCCCAGTTTCACATGGTGCGAAGGCAGCGGGACCACAGGGTTTCTGCTGGATCGGGGAGTGCAGTTGGTAACACCATTCGTCAGAGGAGCCACCCTCTGGCAGGCCTTAGAGAAAAAGAGAAGAAAGAATGAAAATGGAAACCAGTGCTGAGAAACAGTAAAAGAGAAAGAACAAGCAAGGGCAGAACTGGTGAAGGCACATTGGAGGCAGATACAGGAGGTGGAACATGGAACAAGGAAACTGCAAGGAGGCACATCAGGACCAACAGACCATGAAGAAGCAAGGAAACCAAACCTAACTCATGGGAGCGTTAAGACGCACTGAGGAGGGAAAATGCCAGCCTTTTATCCTGAATGTGGTGCTCCTCCTGTGTCAGCGGTTTCCTTGGAAACCGGACGCTACTGCCCAGAATGCAACCACGTAAGTCGAGCCAAGAAGGAAGTGCTGTAGTGGAGGCACAGTATAGCCCTGATCACGGAACCGCCCGTGCACTGCAGACCCCAGCCTGCATCCGCCGCCAATGCCCTCAGCAGCTGCAAGCATCCTAGGGTTTGCCAATGCTGAGGTGACCCCCCACACCAATGGGAATACAGGTGCCAGGAACCAGCAGGTAAGTGGTGCGGGTGGCACGGGAGTTGATAGCGAGAATGCATAACAGGAGCCAGCTGAAGAAAGTGATCGGCCTCCGGCTCTCTGTTTAGCGAAACTCTTTACACATAGAGAGTTGGACCGCAGAGGTCTAGAGGGAGAGTATTTAGTAAGAGAAAGTTGCAGATAGCTTGTGGATGATGCAGAGAGATTTTAATTTAATCTGTGCTGCAACTGGAAGCCAGTGAAGAGTTTTAGGGCAGGAGAGATGCAGTCCCTGGGCTGAGGCCAAGGATAAGTCTTGCTACTCTATTCTGGATTAGCTGGAGGGGTCATAAAGTGGACGAAGGTAGATTCAGGAGAAGGCTATTGCAGTAGTCAAGCCTAGAGAGAACCAGGTCTCAGGTAACATTGAGCTTCTGGGGGAAAGTGAGAAAAGGGAAAATTCCTTTGAGAATGAAGAGTTGAAAGTGGGACTTCTTGGCAATGTCCTGAGTGTGAGGGAGGAAGGCGAGAGAGGAGTTGAAGATGCCTCTAAGGTTTCTGGCTGCGGAACAAGGAGTAGGGGGAGAGCCCATAGAGGATGGCCAAAGAGAGGGGAAAAAAGAGGAAGCATGGGTCCCAATGGGAATGATCTCAGTCTTGCTGGCATTGAGGTAGAGATCATTGGAAGTACAGCAGGACTGGATGGAAGATAGGCAGTCAGGTATGATGGAAGATGCAAGAGAGTCCGCAGGGAGTTTGAAAAAGAGTAGAGTTGTGTGTCATCTGTGTAGCACTGGAAGTTGGCATAGAAGGAGAAAACTCTAGGGTAACATGATCTTTTCCATACATCGTCTGCAACCTCCCAGAGGATTGCTGAAAGCAAACACTTCATGTCACCCACCACTAATGTTGTCCCGGCTATCAGTCTCTCTAGCTCATGTATCCACTTACCAGCCCCAGCAGTCAAAGATGGTAACTTGCATCTTAAATTGTCTTTATCCATCTGCTGCCATGGTATATATTGAGGTCGCCCTTCTCCCATCTCTAATAGTGGACACTGCATCTGTCCTATCTCTCTGCTTTGTCTCCCCATGTCTTTGGGGGTGGTAGACGCCCTCGTCATTTCTCCTTTCTTCCACCCCAGCAGATCGCTAAGCCTCTGCAAATATGGGGTAATATCGCCTGCGCTGCGTGATATATCTTTAGGACACTGCAGCCATCTTCCTCTGTCTTCTCTTAACCCGTCCATGCATGTGTTTGTCGTCTCGCCATACTGTGTTTACATCTGGGCTTGCTCCTCGAGAGAGGTGAGAGCGTTTCTCCTCTTCCTCACCCTCACTCCCCAATAAATCGCTGTCTGACCCTGTGTCCACAGGGATACTGTCAATGTCCTCCTGAAAGCTAAGCCTCCTCAACACTGCGCCTTCCTGCTGCCTTCCTCCCAATTGACCTATACTTCTGCGTTCCCCTCTCATCTCATCTCTGCCTCGTTCTCTCCTCCCTTGTGTCTGCTTTTCCTTGTCATCACTAAAATGTGCTAAACCCACCTTTACTTGCACTGCCCTTAAAGCGCATCTCTCCTCTTCTTTACATCGTCACTCCCTAAGGAGTCGTTTGACTTCTAACTTTGTCTTGTTGTTCTTTATTTGCACTTGCCTTTCCCTTTCTTCTTCTGCCTTTCTTTTTGCCATGTCCTCAAGCTCTCTCTGTCTTCTCGCTTCCTGCTCCGCTCGCTCTCGTGCTTCTAACCTTTGATTTCTCTCTGTGCACGTTTCATCCTTTTCCTTCTCTTCCCTTTCCCGTCTTTCTACTTACTCCATTATCTCTGCCCATTTGCTCGCATCTTCTCTGTCCTTGTTACTTGTGGCTTCCCTTCTCATGCACCCTGTTTCTCCTGCGACCATCCCGTCCAATTTAAGCAATATCTGTCCACCTACCCATTCATTTAGGACTATCGTCTATTGCCCCTCAAGGCTTCAACCTTTCCCCAGGTAATTTTCCTTTAACCTCGCCAGGATCTCGCTGCGCTCGTTGCATTCCCTGCCTGCGCTCTGTGCTCCCTTAGTTGCCTGGAGGTGTAAATGTGGGATTGGTGTAACCGGACGCTGCTTTTAATTCTCTCGTGAGGTATAATCCCTGGGTTCCAGCTGCTGCTCCTTCGCTCTCTGTTTGAGGAGAAGGGGGAACCGAGGGCGAGTCACTCTCTGCCACTCACTGGCTCAGCATTCATTGTCACCGTGCCAGGTCCCCTTCCTCGTCCTGAAACATTTTCCATAACTCTAGTATGGCCATCCAATTTCTTAATTTTTTCCCCTTGTAAGCTTTGTGTATGTATGTGTGTAATTGTTGCTGCACACATTTGGAAAAGCTCCCGTTTTTTGGACAAGGCTTTGCCAATTTGCCCTCTGTGCCACAAGTCCATTCCGTGCAATATTTACAGATGTTGTCCTTATATCGCGGGAGGGATTGCACATATGCAGTAGGGGGTGTGTCCCTCGTGATTTTAACTAACTAATTTGACCTCAAATTAGGATTTCAACAGATACACCTTTTAAGATACACCTAATTTCTTTCACCTCAATATAATGTAACAAATACTGCTTATGACCATTAAATAACCACATGGACCTCAGCCTCTTTGGCTCTCGACCAATACCACAGGCTTGCTCCACGCACCGCCCTTCTGCAGCTCTACGCCCCAAAGGCTCAACTGGCAACTCTGCTCATGCGCTTACCAAGCTCTGCCCCAAATACACGACTATTGTTTGAAAACTCAATTATAGCTCTCAGCCTAAAAGCTATGTACCTTCCGTGCTCCTTAAGTCCTTCTCAACAACCTCATTGGTGACGTCACCTCTACGACAAGGAAGAAATCACAGACACCTGCCGCTTCAATCTGTCTGCTTATACAGTCCCCAAACACAGTGACAAACCTTACAGAACATAGATAACATATACATGGCCCCCTTCCTGCTGTCATGATGCCTACCCCCGGAGCACCAGGCCAGGCCCAGCACCCCCGGAAGCAGGTATCATGCCCTCGGGTAAAAGCCCAGCGGCCCCTTATAGGGGCTCTTTGAACTCAGTCCTGGCGCCTTTGGCGCCAGGCTCATGTTGGACATCAGTCCTTGCGCCATAGGCTCCAGGCTCATAAAGGGAGGTGTTTTGTGCACTTACCTGATGCAGACCATGCTGCACGCTTCAGGCCTCCCTGAGACCTGAAAGGGACTATTTTTTCATAGGGACTATTTTTTCACTCGGACATGGCCAGGGAAGGATACATACCTAGTTGGGGAAGGATACATACCTGGGACGTCTTTGGAGGCTATTTAAGCCACGCCCAGACAGCAGCTCATGCTTCGCGTTGTTCTGCTTCCTGCAGCTTAACGCTCACCGTGTCTGCTCCTGGACTCCAGCCACGCCCGCCTCGAACCTGGAAGACCTGCAAGGAAGGAAGAGAAGAGAAAGGTGAAAACCAAGGACTATTTCAAACTTCTTACCTGCATCCGGAATCTTCTCGCCAGCATCCCTGAAGAAAGACTTCCATTTAAAAGCATTGCGTTCCTCGCTGCAGCGCCACGCTTCACTCACCTGTCCTCGAGACATCTCCCGGCTCCATCGCGGCTGTCAGCATCGGACGCCACATCTCTGCACCTAGGGGAGAGAGGAAGAAACAAAAGGTGAGCAGAAGGAACACAGAAGGAAAGCCTGATTAACAGCCATAATACTTACCGGCTTTTCTTCCACATTTCGGGTCGGCGCCGCCCCGTTGGCAGGTACCGTACCCCAGCCCCTATGGGGAAAGGACAAGAGACATTTCTGGGGAATGATAAGGACATTTAGAGGGATCGTCCCCATCACTACTCACCTCGGCAGTTTAACCCCTCGACGCATCGCCTTCATTCTGCACCTGAAATAAAGGACAGATCACAGGTTAGAAAGACAACATAAAGGGGGCCTCACTTGAACTTTGAACTTTCATACTTACGGCGCATCGCTCAGGAAAGTCAAGTGGATTTTGCCAGCGCCATTCTGAAAACCAGTGAAGTAACTGGACGAACACGCGCCCCTGCACCAGAAGCAGGATGGAGAGTTCATCCCTCCAAACCATAAGGTGAGCTTAAACCGGGTTTGGAGGAAGTTAGGGAGGAACGAAGGGGGAAGGGGGGAAGGGGGGATCTAGCACACTATTCTGCAGACTGTTAATCCCCTTTCTCATCTGCAGAAGGATATTCCTACGGGCCAGGCAAGCACGATTTCGAACCTGTCCAATCGGTGTTCCGGGTCCTGCGCATCACGCTAGAAGAGGCCACAGCAATCCAGACTAGACCAGCGCCCCCGTGGGAACCAGGTGAGCGTTACAGAACGCGAAGCCTTCCTACAAATTCCCACCCAGGCGCTATGGAAACTTCCGAAACTGACTAGTTGTCCCAATTACTGGGGGAATTACGGGCCGAAGTACACGCCGCTCATTAAGAGACTAGTGACCTCAGGAGGGAAGTGATTGTAATAAAGGATAGAGCTGATGACCTGGCTAGACAGCTTTTGCAAGGTCAAGCTGGACAAACTCCTTTACCCGGTTCCGGGGGGAACCCAGCTCCTGTGGATTCCAGTAACCCGGTGCAGATTAATCTACCTGGAAACATGCCGCTGGCCCCACCTGAACGCTTTGCTGGGGACCCCAAACGATTCGCCATATTCATGAATCAGTGTCGTTTGCACTTCCTATGCAGACCTGGGGCCTTCCCTAATGATCAGACTAAGGTAGCCTTTGTGTTGTCATATCTCAGCGGCTGTGCTGCCGATTGGTCAGTCCCACTGGTAACTCAAGATGACCCGATTCTTCGTGATTTTCAAGGATTTCAAACAAGCATGGAAAGGTTATTTGCTGAACACTCCCAGGGACAGGCTCTGGATGACGAACTTCTACCTCTGCGACAGGGCAATCAAGACCTTCTATCCTACATTGCAACCTTCAACAGACTAATTGTGGAAACGTGTTGGCCAGAGGATAAAAGAATCACGTTATTCTATCGAGGTCTACGCGGAGAACTTAAAGATGTCCTGGCACAAGTTGTAAATCCGCCCCAAGAATGCACTGAATATATAGACTTAGTGGTCCAATTGGATCACAGACTGCAAAACAGAAAAGCAGATTGGTCCAAGTTTGAAACCCGGGTGTTGGCCAAGACCCACGCTAACCCCAAGGGGGCTGATGCCTCGGAGCCTATGCAAATCGGAGGTGTTAAAGGACCCCTAACTCAAAAAGAACGGGAAAGAAGACGACAGATGCAATTATGCCTTTATTGTGGGTCCTCTGGACACTTTCTACGAGATTGCCCGGTTAAGCCGCCCAAGAAGGTGGTAGGAGCCGCTGATAAAATCCATGGAAACTCTGTATCGGGAAACGACCACGCCCGGCAAGCGTAGGGGTCCGCTTGCCGAGCTTGAAAACTAACTCTCAGACCTCGCATTTCATTGTGCCAATGGTCCTCGTAGATCCGGAACAGCCTAAACGGTTGCATGCTATAAAGGCATACATCGATAGCGGGGCTATAGGAAACTATGTAGATCGAGAATTGGTCTCTAGGATAAACCTCCCTCTGCGTCCTAAAACCAACAAAGATGTCATCACCACAGTAGATGGAACCTAAATTGCCTCTGGACCGGTAACACATTCCACAGCTGAGGTGACACTTGTAGGTCCGGATGGCCATCGGGAGGCAGTTGTGTTTGATGTAATCAAGGCTGCACAGTTTCAGGTTATTCTCGGAATCCCTTGGTTAGAGACACATAATCCTCGAATTGATTGGCGAGCGAAGAGAATAACCTTCCCGGATTGTGCACAAACCTGCTACCCAGAAAATCCAAAGATTAATCTAGCATCAGTAACCTCTGTCCCCGTGCAACTACCAATTACAAGAAATCCCACTAATCAGCTTCCTTCCCTTGCCGGACAGAGTGAGTCAACTTAGATGTATATGTACTTAATTTTTTGCATTTCTTAAACCCAAACAAAGGGCACTTCACCATTTAGTTATCAAAAAATACACATATTTTAATATTTATCATACCAATTTGACAATTCCAATATACAACGTTAAAAATATTCCAAACACCTATTCAACAATCAATTTTGTGTGTACATCTTTCTTCATTGCGACTAACAGCATAGAACTATATGCTTAAAAAAACCTTTTCTATGCCTTACTGGGGTGTATTCTCTTTTGTGGAAAAGACCCCGCTCTTATTTAAGCCCTTCCCAATTTCTCCGGGCCAAACGGACTGTGCCAACACTTTTATAGAAATGTGTTTCTAGGACCAGCATGGAAATATATCTTTTAAGAATAGGAAAGGCAAGTAATCCCTATTGCGAATCCTGCTGGTGCTGTCTTCAGGGCACTTAGGTTTTGTTCATATTCTGGTTTTCACACCCTTAACGGTTTGCCGTAATATACAATATTTCTAAAAGACAAATAAAACATTTCCACTTTAGAACATAGACAAGTAAAACATTTTTATGCAAAAAATACATCAAATACATCTATTACAACTTCATCTCTATTACCAATATAGACAGCAGGGATGCATTAATACTTAAGTGGTCTAAATTATCCACTACTACACTTTCTCTCATATTCAACATGATTTGTTCTCTTCATTTAATGTGTCTGCAAAACATGCATTTTAGCCTTTGAAGCTTAATTTCCTTGGGCTGACCGTCTCTTTCCAGCACAGACATAAAATAACTTTTGCTGAAAGGGGGGGAATGGGATATGTTTTAATATTTCTATCAAATGTCCCTATATGTTAACCTATCACCCAATTATTAATTTAAGCAAGCTAAACGCTCACCTTTTACTGGATCTTCAATTTCTTTCCCGATCGGGCTACTTCCTATAAGTACCGTGCGGGCACTATTACTGCCCAATGGTGTTCTCTATGTCACGGGCCAGGGTAGTCTCCCTACTAGTTTGTAGCTTAACTCTGTAACAGGTGGAAAGAAGCCACCATTACTTATCACAGGAATATCGGTGATCACCTCCACATTCTCTTGTTTAAAATTGAATGAAGCTTACCCGAGTGATCAAGTCCACTGCCTTAGAATTTCCTTCATTTCTATTGGGGGATTTTATCTCTCATCACCCTTCATGTGACCGCCAAAAGCGTGTTCTAAATAAACCAGCAAAAAGGGGAACAGCGTTAAATTCCCTTTTAATGGATACCGCATTGCTCAATGTGTCCATTGTCCCTCTCTCTTACCTCATGGGTATATATATGCCGGCTGTTGTCCTGTGCACGGTGTATCTGAAGCCGGGCGTGCCGCGATGAACGTCTGCTGCTCGATAATGCTGCGGGCCTACTGTCGCATTTGGTCCATTTTAAGTAGTGGTCATGTCACATGATTTTACGCGCGTATCTACGTGATATCACGTGATCCGCAACCCTTCTCTTAAAGGTATACCCCTTTCTTTTGGTTTAGTATCGCTGATAATCAAATAAAGCATAAATGCGCAATTTACAAGTATTACACATTAAGCAAGCTAGATGTTCACCTTTTACTAGATCTTAAGTCTCCTTCCCGATCGGGCTAATTCCTATAAGTGCCGTGCGGGTACTGTTACTGCCCAATAGGGTTCTCTATATCAGGGGCAAGGGTCGTCTCATCACCCTTCATATGACCGCCCAAGGCGTGTTCTAGTTGGAACAAAAATGATCAAAGGTAACAACATTAAATTCCCTTTTAGTGGATACCACATTATTCAATGTGTACATTATCTCTCTATCTCACCTCGTGGGTATATATGCCGCCTATTATCCATATCTCTCGCCGTTATGTACTAATCACTTATTCCCACAGAGACCCTTATAGAATGTTACATATTTCACAGGGTACATATTATAAAAGAACTTGCGACTCATATATCTTGTTCACCTTTTGTGATGTATAAAAAGGGACCACTCAATGGAGATATTTAATCCGTTTCTTACAGTGTCTAGGGAGTATATCCATTTCTGTTCTGTTTGTCTTAGCTTTAGATCTCTGTTGCCTCCTCTTGGTTGCGCAATTATTGCTTCTATAATGAACCAGTGGATGTCATGTACTGAATGGTGGGCGCTTTTAAAATGGGCCACTAAAGGTTTATCGGGTACCTGGTTCTTCACACAGGATCTGTGTTCACAGATTCTCTGACAAATGGGTCTCTTCGTTTTGCCAATATATAACAGGCCACATGGGCATTTGATGCCATACACTACCCACTTGGAGTTACAGTTCGTAAAGTGTTTCAATTCCCATTTTCTCCCTTTGAGGTCTACCTGTTTCATGTTAGATGTTAATTCACACACAGAGCAGTTGCCACATCTAAAGTGACCTACCACCGGAGGTAAATTCCACAGTCTCAATTGGTTGGTGGACCTATCCTTGACCACTGGTTTATATGTATGTACAAGTTTGTCTCTCAAGTTAGGCATACGACGAAACGCAAACTGAGGTTTACTAATTGAGAAATCTTCTGTATTGATAATATTCCAGTTCTTCAATATGCATCTCCGCAGATCGTTGCTGATCGGAGAGAATGTGGAGACACAAGTAATCTTTTCCTCTATAACTCGCGGTTGTGGTGTCAAGCACCTATTTCTAGGAGTGTTTCTAGCTCTTTTCATGGATCTACGTACTATGGAGGGAGGATAACCTCTTGCCCTCAGTCTAGTTGTTAAATCTTTGCTGTGAATCTCAAAAGCTTCTTTATGGGTGCAATTCCTTCTGATACGTAGAAACTGTCCAACTGGTAAATTTTGCCGCAGAGATTGGGGATGGAAGCTTTCAAACAGTAACAGAGTGTTTTTATCTGTAGCCTTCCTGAACAAAGTGGTGCCCAATTTGTTCTCTGTGTCTTTAAAAATCTCTAAATCCAAAAAGGGGATTTTTTCTTGGTTGGAGTTCATGGTGAAGTTAATACATTCATCTTGGTCATTGACCCAGGTGATGAATGAATTTAGTTCTGTTTCAGTTCCTCCCCACACCATGAAAATATCATCAATGTAACGCACCCATGTTTTCATAAGGTGCTTAAAAGGATTGTGATCTGCATAGACTGAACGTGTCTCTAGATCGTCCATAAAAAGGTTTGCAAGATCTGGTGCGAAACTAGAGCCCATACTTGTGCCATGTTGTTGCAGGTAAAACCTGTCTTCTTCAATGAAAAAATTGTTGGTAAGGGCAAGTCTAATACACTCCAGAATGAATGCCGTTGGTACTGTCTTGTCCCTCCTTTTCTCTAAGTATTGACCCATAATTCTGACACACTTCATCTGGGGAATGCTCGTATACAATGCTTCCACATCCAAGGTGACTAAGGTGTCTGTGGAAGCCACAACTATCGTGTCTAGTATCTTAATCATTTGGGTTGTATCTTGGACATATGAACGCATCGTTTTCACAAATGGCCTCAAAAAGAAGTCGGAATATATTGACAAGGGTTCGAGAATAGATCCAATGGCTGCCACTATGGGCCGCCCCGGAGGGACCTTGTGGTGTTTATGAATCTTCGGTAGACAGTAAAAGGCTGGTGTGATAGGATGAGCTTGTAGCAAAAAGGCTTTCTCATCGATGTCGATCCACCCTTCACTTTCTGCGTGATCCATAAGACTAGATATTTCATCTCTAATTCTTGGTGTAGGATCACATGGTAAGGGTTTGTAAAAAATGATTCTTTCAAGTTGTTTCTTTACTTCGGCCCGGTACAACTCTATGCCCCATAGGACCACTCCTCCACCCTTATCTGCAGGTTTAATCACGAATAGTTTGTTTTCAGCTAGATTTTTTAAAGCTATCCTTTCCACTTTGGACAAATTGTCCCTGTGCTTATTTTTAGTTTGAACCAGATTTTTTATCTTGCTTATGATTTTGTTCTCAAAACTGATGATTTCTGGTGAAACCATCGAGGTGAGAGGAGTGAAAGTGGATGGTGGTTTCAAACCCGAAGTACTTTTATCTCTGGGTCTTTGATCATCATGATCTTTAAAGAAATACTTCAATCGAATCATACGGAAAAAGTTCCGCATTTCTATTTCTGTGGTAAACTGATCGGCTTTACTCACTGGAACAAAAGACAACCCCTTGCTCAGAACACGAATTTCCGCTTCTGTGAGGATGTGTTGGCTTAAATTAAAGATGGGAATCACCAATTCGGCAGACCCGGCTGCCACTGTCGTGTACGCATCCCGTGGCTGCCTGGTTGGCGGTTCCTCCCCCGTCTGCCCCGGTTCTGAAAAGGGCCTCTTTGTGGATTGCCTACGTTGGCCCCCTCAGTACTTGAACCACCATCACTACTATTGGATGAATTTGAAAAGGTTACAAACTTTCTGAAGGGACGTTTCTTATTCCCACCTTGGCTTTGGCCTGGGTTCATATTCATCTGTGTAAAAAAACCCGGTACCAAATACGGATAGGTCACTTCTTCCTTATAGTACTGCACATCTTTTTTGAATTTCCACAATTTCTTGTCCATGGTGAAAGTTTTAAACTTCCCCATGTCCTCTTCTATTTTTTCCAATAGAGCTTTGGCATTAGGTATTATTGAATCCTCTTTGATTTTCTTTTCTAATTCCGCTAGATCCACTTTTTGTTTTTTTGCTTCCTCATTTGCCGTCGATATAACTAGGATGATCCAATCTCGGGAACACTTATTCCCTACACCACTAAAATTTGCCATAAATTTAGGGTTGTCCAGAAATACCCGGGGTATATTTTTAACTTGGAGACCCTCCGGGATGATCCCTGCTTTTAGGTATTCGACCATTAACTGGCCATGGGATTCAGTACGTATTAGTTTCTTCACTTTCTGAGTTAGTAAATCTAGATCATTGGTGTTAGATGGAGTGGGACTGGCTGTTGCCGGGCTGGATTGTCCCAGAATCGACGGCAGTTCAAAGAACTCTTTGAACTGATCCTCCGAAAAGGACACTATATTTACATTTTCCATTTTGTCAAGCTAAATAGCTCTGCCAACCAACGGGTTGTCCTATAACATTGAGTTTTACGTGAGCTGTGCCTATCCTCTTTTTAGGGGCTGAGTGGGTGAGGATAATGAAACACCAATTACAAGAAATCCCACTAATCAGCTTCCTTCCCTTGCCGGACAGAGTGAGTCAACTTAGATGTATATGTACTTAATTTTTTGCATTTCTTAAACCCAAACAAAGGGCACTTCACCATTTAGTTATCAAAAAATACACATATTTTAATATTTATCATACCAATTTGACAATTCCAATATACGTTAAAAATATTCCAAACACCTATTCAACAATCAATTTTGTGTGTACATCTTTCTTCATTGCGACTAACAGCATAGAACTATATGCTTAAAAAAACCTTTTCTATGCCTTACTGGGGTGTATTCTCTTTTGTGGAAAAGACCCCGCTCTTATTTAAGCCCTTCCCAATTTCTCCGGGCCAAACGGACTGTGCCAACACTTTTATAGAAATGTGTTTCTAGGACCAGCATGGAAATATATCTTTTAAGAATAGGCAAGGCAAGTAATCCCTATTGCGAATCCTGCTGGTGCTGTCTTCAGGGCACTTAGGTTTTGTTCATATTCTGGTTTTCACACCCTTAACGGTTTGCCGTAATATACAATCTTTCTAAAAGACAAATAAAACATTTCCACTTTAGAACATAGACAAGTAAAACATTTTTATGCAAAAAATACATCAAATACATCTATTACAACTTCATCTCTATTACCAATATAGACAGCAGGGATGCATTAATACTTAAGTGGTCTAAATTATCCACTACTACACTTTCTCTCATATTCAACATGATTTGTTCTCTTCATTTAATGTGTCTGCAAACATGCATTTTAGCCTTTTAAGCTTAATTTCCTTGGGCTGACCGTCTCTTTCCAGCACAGACATAAAAAAACTTTTGCTGAAAGGGGGGGAATGGGATATGTTTTAATATTTCTATCAAATGTCCCTATATGTTAACCTATCACCCAATTATTAATTTAAGCAAGCTAAACGCTCACCTTTTACTGGATCTTCAATTTCTTTCCCGATCGGGCTACTTCCTATAAGTACCGTGCGGGCACTATTACTGCCCAATGGTGTTCTCTATGTCACGGGCCAGGGTAGTCTCCCTACTAGTTTGTAGCTTAACTCTGTAACAGGCGGAAAGAAGCCACCATTACTTATCACAGGAATATCGGTGATCACCTCCACATTCTCTTGTTTAAAATTGAATGAAGCTTACCCGAGTGATCAAGTCCACTGCCTTAGAATTTCCTTCATTTCTATTGGGGGATTTTATCTCTCATCACCCTTCATGTGACCGCCAAAAGCGTGTTCTAAATAAACCAGCAAAAAGGGGAACAGCGTTAAATTCCCTTTTAATGGATACCGCATTGCTCAATGTGTCCATTGTCCCTCTCTCTTACCTCATGGGTATATATATGCCGGCTGTTGTCCCGTGCACGGTGTATCTGAAGCCGGGCGTGCCGCGATGAACGTCTGCTGCTCGATAATGCTGCGGGCCTACTGTCGCATTTGGTCCATTTTAAGTAGTGGTCATGTCACATGATTTTACGCGCGTATCTACGTGATATCACGTGATCCGCAACCCTTCTCTTAAAGGTATACCCCTTTCTTTTGGTTTAGTATCGCTGATAATCAAATAAAGCATAAATGCGCAATTTACAAGTATTACACATTAAGCAAGCTAGATGTTCACCTTTTACTAGATCTTAAGTCTCCTTCCCGATCGGGCTAATTCCTATAAGTGCCGTGCGGGTACTGTTACTGCCCAATAGGGTTCTCTATATCAGGGGCAAGGGTCGTCTCATCACCCTTCATATGACCGCCCAAGGCGTGTTCTAGTTGGAACAAAAATGATCAAAGGTAACAACATTAAATTCCCTTTTAGTGGATACCACATTATTCAATGTGTACATTATCTCTCTATCTCACCTCGTGGGTATATATGCCGCCTATTATCCATATCTCTCGCCGTTATATACTAATCACTTATTCCCACAGAGACCCTTATAGAATGTTACATATTTCACAGGGTACATATTATAAAAGAACTTGCGACTCATATATCTTGTTCACCTTTTGTGATGTATAAAAAGGGACCACTCAATGGAGATATTTAATCCGTTTCTTACAGTGTCTAGGGAGTATATCCATTTCTGTTCTGTTTGTCTTAGCTTTAGATCTCTGTTGCCTCCTCTTGGTTGCGCAATTATTGCTTCTATAATGAACCAGTGGATGTCATGTACTGAATGGTGGGCGCTTTTAAAATGGGCCACTAAAGGTTTATCGGGTACCTGGTTCTTCACACAGGATCTGTGTTCACAGATTCTCTGACGAATGGGTCTCTTCGTTTTGCCAATATATAACAGGCCACATGGGCATTTGATGCCATACACTACCCACTTGGAGTTACAGTTCGTAAAGTGTTTCAATTCCCATTTTCTCCCTTTGAGGTCTACCTGTTTCATGTTAGATGTTAATTCACACACAGAGCAGTTGCCACATCTAAAGTGACCTACCACCGGAGGTAAATTCCACAGTCTCAATTGGTTGGTGGACCTATCCTTGACCACTGGTTTATATGTATGTACAAGTTTGTCTCTCAAGTTAGGCATACGACGAAACGCAAACCGAGACGACAGATGCAATTATGCCTTTATTGTGGGTCCTCTGGACACTTTCTACGAGATTGCACGGTTAAGCCGCCCAAGAAGGTGGTAGGAGCCGCTGATAAAATCCATGGAAACTCTGTATCGGGAAACGACCACGCCCGGCAAGCGTAGGGGTCCGCTTGCCGAGCTTGAAAACTAACTCTCAGACCTCGCATTTCATTGTGCCAATGGTCCTCGTAGATCCGGAACAGCCTAAACGGTTGCATGCTATAAAGGCATACATCGATAGCGGGGCTATAGGAAACTATGTAGATCGAGAATTGGTCTCTAGGATAAACCTCCCTCTGCGTCCTAAAACCAACAAAGATGTCATCACCACAGTAGATGGAACCTAAATTGCCTCTGGACCGGTAACACATTCCACAGCTGAGGTGACACTTGTAGGTCCGGATGGCCATCGGGAGGCAGTTGTGTTTGATGTAATCAAGGCTGCACAGTTTCAGGTTATTCTCGGAATCCCTTGGTTAGAGACACATAATCCTCGAATTGATTGGCGAGCGAAGAGAATAACCTTCCCGGATTGTGCACAAACCTGCTACCCAGAAAATCCAAAGATTAATCTAGCATCAGTAACCTCTGTCCCCGTGCAACTACCTCCAGAGTACCAAGACTTTCAGGACGTCTTCCAAAAGGAACAGGCCAACACGTTACCTCCCCACAGATCGTACGATTGCCAAATCGATCTGGTGCCCGGTGCACAACCCCCTTGTAGCAGGATTTACGCCCTTACTGAACCAGAGAATCTGTATTTGAGACAATATTTAGATCAATACCTCGCCAATGGTTTCATTCGCCCGTCAAAGTCCCCGGCATCCTCAGCTTTGTTCTTCGTGCCTAAAAAAGAAGGCGACCTTAGAACTTGTATCGATTACTGCGCATTGAACCAGATAACTGTTAAAAATCGTTACCCTCTGCCTCTGATCCCTGAACTCCTTGACCAGGTGAAGGATGCTTGCGTATACACCAAGTTAGATCTCCGGGGGGCTTATCATCTGGTACGAGTAAAAGAAGGCGACGAATGGAAAACGGCCTTACGTACAAAATATGGACTATTCGAATACTAGGTGATGCCTTTCAGGTTGTGCAACGCGCCTGCAGCCTTCCAATTCTTCATGAACGATGTCCTTCGGGAACTCATCGATGTCTGTGTTGTCGTGTATATCGATGACATTCTTGTGTACTCCTCTTCGGAATCTGATCACAGAAAGCATGTCAGGGCCGTCCTAGAGAAACTGCGCCAGCACAAACTGTTTGCCAAGCTGGAAAAATGTATTTTCCATACCACCGAGGTTGAGTTTCTCGGATTCATCCTGACACCTAAAGGGGTCCGAATGGATTCACGGAAAGTGGATGCCATCCTCAAATGGCCATCACCTAGTTCGGTGAAAGGTGTCCAAAGCATGCTTGGTTTTGCCAACTTTTATCGCAGGTTTATCCCGGAGTTTTCACGTGTGGTGCAACCCATCACTGCACTCTTGCGAAAAAATAAACGTTTTGAATGGACCGAGGAAGCCGAACAGGCCTTTCAGGAGTTGAAAGCTAAGTTCACGTCCGCACCTATTTTGAAGCACCCGGGTCCAGATCTCCCATATATATTCGAAACCAACGCGTCCAGCTTAGCCATGGTAGCTGTCCTGTCTCAGATAGACCCTGAAACCAACCAACTGCACCCCGTAGCATTTTGGTCCAGAAAGTTCTCGCCGCCGGACATAAATTATGCGATCACCGATAAGGAACTATTAGCCATTAAGTCCGCCTTCAAGGCTTGGCGGCATTATCTCCTCGGCGCCCGGCATACCATCACCGTGATCACTGATCACCGAAATTTACAATATTTAAAAACTGCCAAGGCTCAATCGTCTCGACAGCTCAGATGGGCTTTGTTCTTTGCTGAGTTCGATTTTGTAATCACCTACCGCCCCGGCTATAAGAATGGTAAGGCGGACGCTCTATCCCGAATTAGATGGGAAGAAATAGACACAAACTCAGAACCTGTGCCGATAATTCCCGAACAAAGAATTTTGGGGATAACCACTTTACAAACCCTTGAAGATATTCAAGCACGAGTGAAACAATTCCTGGACTCTTCAGCCTTGCAGGATTGGATCAAAAGGGGGTCTAACCTTTCAGTCAAGGATGGCTTACCTTACTTCCAAGGACGCTTATTTTTGCCAGAAAAGGAATTTCAAGAATTGGTTATTTCCCGTCATCATGATACCCTGATGGAAGGACATCCTGGCATTGCCAAAACAGAGGAAAAGGTTAAACGACAATTCTGGTGGCCTTCCTGGCGAAAGGATATTAAATCTTTCGTGATGTCCTGTGGAGTTTGTGCCCAAAACGAAGGTCAAAAGACAAGACCCGCCGGTCTTCTTCAGCCCTTAGACATTCCACCAGCACCTTGGCACACCCTGTCACTAGATTTTATCACGGACCTGCCCTCTTGTAATGGTTACAATACTATTCTGGTCGTGGTGGATTTATTTAAAGGATTACCTTCAGCCTTTGTTCTTGCCAAAGAATTCCTCGAAAATATCATCCGTTTACATGGATTCCCGTCCATACTAGTCTCCGATCGGGGAAGCCAGTTTATTTCTCATTTTTGGGAAAAGTGTTGTCAACTGGCACAAATCGACGTAAGACTCTCGACCAGCCACCACCCAGAGACCGATGGTCAGACGGAGAGAACGAACCAGACCCTTGAACAATATCTATGATGTATGTTGCACCAATCGGAGGGTAATTGGAAGGACATTTTATGGGTGGCAGAATATGCATACAATAACTCGATACACTCTGGAACTGGTCAGAGCCCCTTTTAGACCCTATATGGACATCACCCTCGTACTTCAGACTTGGACTCACCTCTGAGCCTTGAAATGCCCGCAGTGGACCATTTGCATTCTACGATTACTCAAGCCTTCAAGGATGCAACTGCACATTTGCAACATGCGAAAGGGAAACACAAAAAGAATGCGGATCTGCATCGAAGAGAGGCGCCTCCATACCAAATAGGGGATCAAGTATGGTTGGCTACCTATAGTTTTACAAAGGTAGCGGGCGCCCCTCTCTCGCAAGAACAGACATGATAACCTGTTCAGTGGTTATTAACCACTTGAGAGTTCGCAGCCACTGCTTTTACTCACTGTGCCTTTCACAGATGGGAAATATCCATTTGCATATCAGTCTTTGTCCTGCCCAGGGGCAGTCCAGCACCGAAATACAATGGCAATTCCAATCTGTTTTGGCTACCAAACACCTATCACTCAAGGGGCCTCGAACTTTTAATCCAAGGTATTTAGGCCCTTACTCGATCAAAGCTATAATCAACCCAGTGGCAGTCAAGCTCGATCTACCAGCTAACATGCGGATTCACCCCGTTTTTCATGTGTCACTTTTGAAACCAGTGCACCCAGGAACCAGATTAACAAAGCCACCAGAACCGATTCAGATAGATGGGGAGCCTGAATTCGAGGTGAAGAACATTTTGGATTCTAAGATCTCAAAATCAAAACTTTTCTATCTAATTGATTGGAAAGGGTACGGGCCTCAGGAAAGGACTTGGGAACCCAGTGATCACGTACATGCACCTCGGCTGGTAAAAAGGTTCCATCGGAATTTCCCAAACAAACCGAAACCTCCAGAAGGAACGACCTTGGGAGGGGCCTTGGGGGGGAGTGCTGTCATGATGCCTACCCCCGGAGCACCAGGCCAGTCCCAGCACCCCCGGAAGCAGGCATCATGCCCTCGGGTAAAAGCCCAGCGGCCCCTTATAGGGGCTCTTTGGACTCAGTCCAGGCACCTTTGGCGCCAGGCTCATGTTGGACATCAGTCCTGGCGCCATAGGCGCCAGGCTCATAAAGGGAGGTGTTTTGTGCACTTACCTCATGCAGACCATGCTGCACGCTTCAGGCCTCCCTGAGACCTGAAAGGGACTATTTTTTCATAGGGACTATTTTTTCACTCGGGCGTGGCCAGGGAAGGATACATACCTAGTTGGGGAAGGATACATACCTGGGTCTTCTTTGGAGGCTATTTAAGCCACGCCCAGACAGCAGCTCATGCTTCGCGTTGTTCTGCTTCCTGCAGCTTAACGCTCACCGTGTCTGCTCCTGCTCGTGCTCCTGGACTCCAGCCACGCCCGTCTCGAACCTGGAAGACCTGCAAGGAAGGAAGAGAAGAGAAAGGTGAAAACTAAGAACTTCTTACCTGCATCCGGAATCTTCTCGCCAGCATCCCTGAAGAAAGACTTCCATTTAAAAGCTTGCTGCAGCACCACGCTTCACTCACCTGTCCTCGAGACATCTCCCAGCTCCATCGCGGCTGTCAGCATCGGACGCCACATCTCTGCACCTAGGGGAGAGAGGAAGAAACAAAAGGTGAGCAGAAGGAACACAGAAGGAAAGCCTGATTAACAGCCATAATACTTACCGGCTTTTCTTCCACATTTCGGGTCGGCGCCGCCCCGTTGGCAGGTACCGTACCCCGGCCCCTATGGGGAAAGGACAAGAGACATTTCTGGGGAATGATAAGGACATTTAGAGGGATCGCCCTCATCACTACTCACCTCGGCAGTTTAACCCCTCGACGCATCGCCTTCATTCTGCACCTGAAATAAAGGACAGATCACAGGTTAGAAAGACAACATAAAGGGGGCCTCACTTGAACTTTGAACTTTCATACTTACGGCGCATCGCTCAGGAAAGTCAAGTGGATTTTGCCAGCGCCATTCTGAAAACCAGTGAAGTAACTGGACGAACACGCGCCCCTGCACAAGAAGCAGGATGGAGAGTTCATCCTTCCAAACCATAAGGTGAGCTTAAACCGGGGTTTGGAGGAAGTTAGAGAGGAACGAAGGGGGAAGAGGGAAAGGGGGGATCTAGCACACTATTCTGCAGACTGTTAATCCCCTTTCTCATCTGCAGAAGGATATTCCTACGGGCCAGGCAAGCACGATTTCGAACCTGTCCAATCGGTGTTGCGGGTCCTGCGCATCACGCTAGAAGAGGCCACAGCAATCCAGACTAGACCAGCGCCCCCGTGGGAACCAGGTGAGCGTTACACCTGCCTAACCAACAGGAAAACCCAATAATTCACGTGATCTATCTGTACCTATAGCGTCCTCTTATAGATAAAATGTCTCTGCAAGACTTAACCAGTAGAACACCTTCCACAATACAAGCTAGTTTTGTCTGCTAAACCCTATACACAGCGATACCTTCATCCGTAACCTGAGCTACAACGCTCAACCCACAGGAAATCCAATATTTACATATCTTCTGTCATCCATACCCTTAACTCGATTGTCTACACTGGCTGCACAAACTGTTCACCTCAACACCGAATGTCCCCTAACCAGGAACAAAGGTTACACAACAAAGCTCCTTACTAAACCAAAACCCCAACACAACCATTGGGAAGAACCTGTGCACTCCGTCCCCTGTTTGCCATATAGCTAAGTCTATACTTACACTCTGTAATCCGCTGATGTTGCTCGGACACTGACTCTCCCCCAACCTGCCACTCTGCCTTTCCGGTCTGCTGGACGTCCCATGGAAAGCAGGCAGGAATTTCACCAAGGCGGTTCCTGAGGACCTCTTCATGTTGTGTACCTTCCCTGTGGCTCTCGACTTCCGTGTGTCACCCCACAGCCCTCCAGGGACGTGGTGGGACGAGACGGTCTTGCTGACCGAACATAGCAAACCATCATCTGCAATCAGCTGATATGGGCTTGTGGATGGGACCTCACAGCACTCGTCCAGAATTTTTGCAGAGACACTCTGGCCCATCAAAGACTCCACGACGCAAAAACTGAAGACTCAGCCATGGGGCAAAATATACTGTCTTTATTACCCAACACAAACAGGGATCATACGAGAAAGAAATTCTCCAGCAGCCCTCAGCTTCTAAGCCTTTGTCACACGTTTATATGCACAAGTTACGTCACAAGAATCAGGTCTACCCCAAAAACCTACGGGGTGTCCTCATTGGTCAGTTTGGGCTAACTACATATAGAAATTCTACACGTTAGTAATTTTACTGGCTTCTCATATCAGGTGGCTCCGCCTGAGACTTCCCCTAACTGTTGCAAACTACACAGTTGCAGGGTCCCAGGAAGACCAGTGACCCATGCAACATTTTACACCACCTCACAAATAGAGCTTCTGGATTGGGTAGAGCGTGTCCTCCCAGGCCTCGGCCCCTTTCTGGTCACAGTGCTCAGTGTACCTTTTCAAGGAAGGTGATGGGAACGAATATGGAGGGCTGTGTGTTAATTATTGTTGCTACTGGTAACCTAGCCTGGGAGAGTGCATGCATGCTGCAGTTTTGGTGGGAAACACTTGAGTCATTCCACTCTGTCTTGCTGGGAACAGCTTCTCTTTCCACCACGAGTAAATTAGTATTGTTCTGTTCTGCTGGGTCACGTGTGAAGTGACCGCAAAACAAAGCCCTCCTGTCTGCAATGATGAGGATTTTATTCTGAATTCTTGCAGATGGTTTGCTGCCTTGGGAACCAGGAATTTTCCATCCGCCATTGTCCTTGGCTGTGAACAGAAGCTGTGCGAACGCCAGCTTTGTGCCTCATGCTGCAGGGATCCTGTCTCCCCTTTGCATGTATCTGAGGCCTTTCTTTCCAACCTTATTCACTTCAGTCACCCTATAGGTTTCTTCATGGCTTCTTATAATTAGGTGCAATAAAGCATATGCACGCTAGGTCCACGTGTATTCTGCAACTTGGGTTTCACTTTGGCAAAAGAAAGGAAAGGTTCTTAGCGGTATCCGTCCTCTACCTACAGGAGTTATAAGCATGTTTTTCCTGCCTACAAGTAATACATCTATTGCATGTCTGTGTAGCTTCAGGAAAGGATGCATATTTGCTTAATGGCTCATGCAGCTATGTTGTGATGTCTCTAATGATGTAATTGATGCCTGGCTTTATTGTCAATCGATCTGATCCATTGATGAGATCTCTGTCTTCTTGAAACCATCAACTGGATACGGTTTGAATGGTTGAACGGTCTGAGAGAATATCTCTTGACATATATGGGATACATTGGTGCAGCCGGTGACTGTCCAAAGAGCGAATTACACCTTTCATTCTTCCTTCTGTGAGTCGACCGTCGCATGGGGGTCATAAGGGACATTCCCGGGACCCTCTTCAAAGGTGAGTGAGAGAGTGTAAGGGTCTCTCCTTTGGGAAGCTTTATGTCATTCAGGTGCAGCCAAGCTCTTCTTCTTTCGAGCTTCACAGCAGTAGGAGTGACCCCCTCTACTAGGTATGATCCTTCAAAACAGGGCTTGTTCCAAGTGCGAATAAAACTCCTAACAAGCACTTGGTCACCAGGGCACACACTAGGTGGTTTCAGCAAGTCTATAGGATCAACTGTTTGGCTGTCGTCTTCAATCTTCTTTGACCCTTCCCTCCAATTTTTTATCGGTTGTGAAATAAAAGCAACACTAGTGGTCATGTTTGTCAAATAATCATGCATCTCATCCCCTCATGTTTTTGCTAAAACTATGGGCATCAGTTTTTATTCGAGTGGGAGGAGCAAGGGGTACTCTCATGCAGCATCCAGTCGCCAACTCATGAGGAGTTAGGTGATGATCTGAGCCAGGCTGGTTTCTCAAAGCAAACAGGGTAAGGAGTGGGCAATGTAGCCATCCCTTCTTCAAAGTCATCTTAATCCTGGCGATTCTTTCTTTAAGGAGTCAGTTTAAACGTTCTCAGATACCATTCGCCTGTGGGTTATAAGCAGACGAAAACATGTGCTTTATGCCTAATAGAAGAGATATCTGTTTGAACAATTCATTTACAAAATGTGGCCCATTATTGGACCGCAGGACATCGCACACACCTCATCTAGGAAACACCTCATGTACGAGAAAGCTGGCAGCACATGTGGCATCGTGGTGCGTACATGGACCTGCCTCAATCCATCTGGAAAAGGGACATACTACAACTTAACCATTGCATGTTTGTAACATATCCACATAATTTATATGTATATGCACTTCTCACTGTTCGCAAGGTATGACCTGCTGTGAACTTCTGGCAGATAATGCAGTTCACAATAAACTGTGCAATGTGTTCTAACAAATTTGGTGAAAAACAGTCTTCTGCGATCATGGCAGTAGGATTCTCTCTAGTTGTATGCGCAGGATAGTGAAGCTGATCCAGCGCAGCTCTTAATAATGCTAGAGGCATAACTGGCTTTCCATTGCTATCCTGTCAGTCTCCATAGAGTCTCTGTGGGGGATAAAGAAAACCCCTGCTTTTTTCGAATAAATCCTGTTCTTCCTGTGGAGCTCGACCTTGCAGCTCAATGAACTGTAAAACTTTCCTTCACCACCATACATTGTCCCGAAATTCACTTAACATCTTCTACTTCAAAATCATTAATATTTGGAAAATATGCTGCTCTTTTGGCTTCAACATCTGCGGCTTCATTACTGTGAGAAATCATGTCTGCCCTCTTAGTATGTGCTGTGCACTTCCCCACGGCGATAAACAATGGGAGCTTTAGTACTTTAATGAGCTTGTCCAATAGCGGCGCATGTTGCACCCATGTGCTGTCTGCGTGGAGGAAACCCCTCCTTTACCAACATGACAATCCTGCATGCACAATTGACAACAGATGGGCAGCGTCAGAGTACATTGTCACTTGCTCATCATCCTATCTCTGGATTGCGGCGAAAACTCCCACTAATTCAACAGCCTGTGCGGAACAATGTGAAGACAATCTTGCACTTGTCACTATTTTAAATTCACTATCATGTTTTAACTTTACTACTGCTGATTCAGTATATCTTTCTCCTGTTGTTTGATACATTTTTGAAGAACCATCAAGGAATAGGATTTCACCACCTCCAAGGGCATTTTCTCTAACATGGGGAATAACATCATAAAACTCAGTATACACTGTGCAGTTATGTGCATAGTCCGCCTTCCCTACTGGTTCTGCTATGAATGCCCCTGGGTTCACTATTCTATATCTAACAATTTTGGTTTCTGAGTTTGAAATAATCACTTTGCACCATGATGCTCTTTGTGTAGTCAATGTGCGGTGGGTTTCTCCTAAATGGCGAATAAGAAATGCTTGACGAATTAAGTCATTGAACACCCCATTGTAATGCTTGCAGATCTTTCAATCGTGAAAGCAGCAGCATCTAACGCTTGTTGGCAGGGGTAATGCCCTTTCATTACTTGGTCTAAAATCCCACAATAGTAGGATAATGGTTTATGTCCATGTCCTTATGTTGTTTTCTGCATGAGGACTGCTGTCACCACTTCTGCATTTGGATGTGAGAATAAGTAAAACTCCTCATTATAATCTGGAATCCCTAACACAGGGGCTGTACAAAACACCCCTTTTAATTCGTCAAATCCTTCAAACGTCTCATCTATCCATGTTATTTCACTTTTACCTATTTGTGCTTCCTTGAGTCCTTTTAAACGTGTTTGGATATATGTACTGTAATCAAAAACCCACGCCCTACAATAATTACATAGGCCTAAAAATGGTTGCATTTCCCTCACTGTCTCAGGTTTTGGAGTTTTCATGATCGTTTCTGCTCTCAGGTGTCACTTTTCTCCCCTCTTGAGAGATTAGCTGTCCTATATACAGGACCTCTTCCTGGCAGTATTGTAGTTTCTGTTTGTCCACTTTATATCCTTTCAGTGCTAGCATTGTCATTAGCCGAACTGAAACTTCTCTGCATCTTTCTTTGTCTCACTGCACACTAACATATTTACATACTGAATGATTATGTTCTCGAGTTTTACACTACCTTGGTCTATCTGAAGAACCCTATTAAAAATTGATGGTGACTCACAGTACCCCTGAGGTAATGTTGTATGTTTCCAGCACTGATTTCTATACAAAAACGAAGTCAAATCTTGTGTGTCCTCATGAACGGGAATTGAAAACAAAGCATTTAGTTAAATCTATAACTTTAAAATATTTGGCTTTAGCTGGGATGTTGCAAAACATTGTAGCTGATTTTGGAACCAGCGAAAATTATGCTTCAAAAATATTATTTAGAGAGCGCAGATTCTGAATAAATCTCCACAAGCCACCTGTTGATTTCTTCACTGGGTACACAGCCGTGTGACATGGGGATTCTGATGGTACCAATATTCTTTACTGTATTAAAGCAGAAATTGTTTAAAATATGCAATCATCTGCTTCTCTGAACATAGGGTACTGTTTTGCTCATGGCAAAATTGCTCCTGGTTTGAGTTTTAACTTCGCCTGCTCAACTCAATAGACCCACGTCACATGGCCTGCTGGTCCATAAGATGTTTGGCACCGCACCTTTTCTAAACCTTCCTGGAAGAATGATGATTTCTTTCTTATCAATGCCATTCTCTGCGGTATTTCCATATTCTCAACTTTAATCCAATAAGTGAGACATATGAAAAATACTAATTCATCATCTGAATACTCATCACTGAAAAACTCCTTATCTGTCAAGTCTGTTAGTCTGTAAGGCTATTACTGTTCTGCATGCTCTTCCCTCATCATCTTTCCCATGAACAACCACCCATTCCTCTTTTACCACTGCTGCCTCTAGTTCTATGGGGATAACCTGTCCTTCCTCATTATCCATAGGTATTTCTGGCCTAAACAAAAATGTGTCAGATATTCTCAGCAATGTACCTATCAATCCATGAAGCCATGTCAACAAGATATTTACTCCATACAAACATACTTCTAGGTCCAAAGGAACCCCTAGTAATGCTTTTCAGCCTGTAAATGCTAATATGAATTCTCTTACATTCATGTAGTGTATCCCTGGAGTGGGTCACACTATCCCTTTGTCAGTGAAAGATATTGTCATGTTACATTTTGTCATTAATTCACGTCCTAATATATTAACAGGTGTCTGCCGTAGTGGCATGGATTATGTGAACATAGGGTACTGTTTTGCTCATGGCAAAATTGCTCCTGGTTTGAGTTTTAACTTCGCCTGCTCAACTCAATAGACCCACGTCACATGGCCTGCTGGTCCATAAGATGTTTGGCACCGCACCTTTTCTAAACCTTCCTGGAAGAATGATGATTTCTTTCTTATCAATGCCATTCTCTGCGGTATTTCCATATTCTCAACTTTAATCCAATAAGTGAGACATATGAAAAATACTAATTCATCATCTGAATACTCATCACTGAAAAACTCCTTATCTGTCAAGTCTGTTAGTCTGTAAGGCTATTACTGTTCTGCATGCTCTTCCCTCATCATCTTTCCCATGAACAACCACCCATTCCTCTTTTACCACTGCTGCCTCTAGTTCTATGGGGATAACCTGTCCTTCCTCATTATCCATAGGTATTTCTGGCCTAAACAAAAATGTGTCAGATATTCTCAGCAATGTACCTATCAATCCATGAAGCCATGTCAACAAGATATTTACTCCATACAAACATACTTCTAGGTCCAAAGGAACCCCTAGTAATGCTTTTCAGCCTGTAAATGCTAATATGAATTCTCTTACATTCATGTAGTGTATCCCTGGAGTGGGTCACACTATCCCTTTGTCAGTGAAAGATATTGTCATGTTACATTTTGTCATTAATTCACGTCCTAATATATTAACAGGTGTCTGCCGTAGTGGCATGGATTTGTCATGTTCTCCTATTGAATTTGGTAATTCATCAGTAAAATGAATCAAACTCATAGCCCAAGAGAATCCCGCACGCATTCATGGAAATGCCAGACATTGGGTACTTTGTTCCTGTGTCTATAAGGAATTAAAATGTCCTGCATCCTATCGTTATCCTGACTCTTGGTTCCTCTTCTGAGTCTGGTGTCACAGATAGTACTGAACAATTTAGGTCGCTCTGTGGGTATAAATGCATCCATGCACCCGTAAAAGGATTTCCTCCCACTACTGTCACACCCCCTATCCTGGGTGTGGGCGCTTGTGGGGCTCCTGTATTTGACTTCCATTGTGGCACAGTTGCTTGTTGCATCAGAGTGTACTGTTGTTGTGCCTGTACTTGTTGTGTTTGCATAGGCGCTTTCTGTATTTGCCCTTGTGGCGACTGTGGTTGCAGTGGGATCTGCTGCATTTGCTATATTTACGGCGCCCATGTCTGGTACTGGATGTGATCTTGGGCATAATACTGCAATGGTTCTGTACTATACTGTGTAGAATAGCCCATCCGCCCACTTGGAGTTTGCCAGTTCTGATGCATGTCCCCTCTTCTTCTACATGTGCAGGCCATATGTCCTGTCCTCCCACAATTCCAGCACTGCTGCAGCTGTCCTCCATTAAATCCTCATCCTCTAGGTCTATTCTGTCTACCTTGTGGGCGGAAATGTTACCCACCTCGATCTATAGGGTACCCTACATTGATTGGCTGTGTAGACTGTATTCTTGTGTGGCCACGCCTTCACCACTCGTCAATACTGCTCTGTCTACTGAAATTTCGACAACTTTTTCTGAACTAGCTTTGCTTCCTCCCGCTTTCTTATCTCAGCTTTTTTCTTATTCTTCTCTTGTAGCAATCGGCAATGATGTACGATAGTGAACTGTATTTCTGGCCCTGGCTTCGCTTCCATCCCTACCTGTTTTTTCATCTGCTGTTGCACTGGCTTGGGCAGTCCCCGACATGAAATATGATAAAATAATGCTATGGTTTTATCCCATGGTTCCCTCATCTCAAGATGCCAATGTCTTGAATCTCCTGAAAAAAGGTAACCGGATCTTCATCCTCACACATTTTCCTTGTCATAATCACACCCATGTCTGATGTGTCAGAATATTGTACTCTAAGCACCCTCCATATACCTGCTCTACATTTATTAAATGGCACTCTACCATGTGTCATGTTTTGTGCTGTAATACTCGCGTATCCTGCTCATCTCCAAATGTCATCAGCTCTCTCCTCTAGAATGGCTGCTGATAGGCCTTTTTCATCACCCACTGCCAATTTCATTCCCGCTGTCATTCATTCTAACTCATTAATCCATTTTCAGGCACCTGCAGTCAAACTAGGTAATTTACATTTCAAATTTTCTTTATTCATTTGTGGCTATGGTATATATTATGGTCATCGTACCCTTTGTCTAATAACAGGAATTGTGTAAATCCTGGTCTACAATTATATCCACCTACACTTCTTGTCGTCCAGGTGGGGCTAGTTTTGCCCATTTGTCTTCTTCCTGGGTCTTCTAAGTCTGACCACTGCACCCCTCTCTCTATGTTTAGACCTACCGAAAAACGACATGCACCCTCTCTTGGCACTCTCTTCCCTTTCTTCATCTGACATCATTATACCCCAACTGATATGGCCGTTATCCCTTTCATCATCATCAATAAGTAGTCTACTTAAGGACAGCATTCTATGCTTGTCCATCATTACGTCATCCAATCTGCCTCCTGTTTCTTTCGGTGGAGATCCTTCGATACTCCCTTTGATCTTGTAACCATTGTATTCCCTCATTTGCCCATATAGATCCCCAATTCTTTTCCCTATGCATTCTGCCTCATGCCCATCATCCCATGTCTGTACTCTAGGTATCTCATGTAGCTCCCTGCAGAGCTGTTGTGACCTTCTCTCTTCTACCCATCGTTCTCGTTCTTCAACTGGAATTGCACATCTATTAACAATGTTGAAATTCTGCTTTTATCATAAAAACTGAGGGAGTTATAGAGGTTTTAGTAAAGGTCGTTTTTTGTAAAATAGGTGCAAGAATGGAAAACAGAAATTCAGGCTTTCTCTTCTTCCTCTCACCTTCTTTGCAACCTATGTTCTTTCAATCTCTGTGTTTCTTATTTCTTTATGTTTCTTCTCTTCTTTTCTCTCTTTCTCTTTTTCCTGTTCTTCATATTTTCTTCGTTCTTCCTTTTGTACCTCTCTTTCTCCTTCCCCTCTTTGTATACCCTTTCCCGTTCCTTTTCCTTCTTTTCCTGTTGCTCCCTTTCTTTTTTTTGTTTGACATCATCAATATCCTGTCTGTCTAATTTGAGTAGTATCTGTCCTCCCATCCACTCGTTCTGTACTATTGTCACCCCACTAGCTCTATCTTTCTCTCCTTTTTGTCTCTTGGTGTCTTCTTCTATCTCTACCTGTCTGTCCCTTCTTTCATCACGGTCTTTATGTTCATGGCGCGTAGACACATATTTTCATTCGTTACTCTTGCTTTCTTCTATATTATCTTCACTACTATAAGCGGGGGGGGGTGTATGTCAAAATAGCATACCTTGCCACTGCTTTCAACTCCTTTAGAGGATAGAATCCCTGTTTCTCAGTATTTATGCTATTGGCTTCCGAAGGAAAAAGAGGAGCCAAGGATGTTTGGCCCTCCCCTTTATGCTGATTAAGCATCCACTCCTTTTCGGGCGGGTCTTCCTTCTCGTGCTGATACATTTTCCATAACTCTGAAATAGCCAGCCTTTTTTGTAACTTCTTCCTCAAGTATGCAGAATGTAAGTATGTTGTCATGTGTTGCAATACTGTTCTCGATAACAAACCTTCTTGAGGTCAAGGCATGAACATTTTGTCAGCCGTGCCTTTTACCCACTAGGCATGGTATTTCCTAATCTTAGGTGTGTATCTCGTTAATGTTTTGCACAAGTGTAGAAGGGGAGTGCCCCCATAATGATAAGTCATTTTTTACTGCCAATAATTACTGGTTCTTGTATTCTTTTATTACTTTATTTAATTTATACCACAACAATCAATTTGGGCAAGCACCATCAATCGCCGCCCATTTCCCAAAAACAATTCTCCAAATAATTTTTAAGCCAACACAATAATATTCTTTTTGCTTCTTCGTTTATGGTTCTATCAATTCGTACTATCCTTCTTTTATTATTGGCAATCTAAGAATCTTATTTTGCTAATTTTTTCTCAACTGCTATCCTCATATGATTGGCACCAATCGCTTATATTAGGGTGTAATAATCAGTCAGGTGTATAGCTATTGTTCTAGAGTTTCAACCTACAACCTATATTATCACAACTAATACAAAACACGTCAACTTTTTACACTGATATTTTCACAACCCCAAACAAATGTACACAACAATTTCTATGATCATCTTCCTTACTCCCCAAACAAATGTACACAACAGTTTCTATGATCATCTTCCTTACTGTCTGTAGTAAAAGTATCTCATCCCTATTTTACTCCATTTTGGAGTGTGTCTCGCATCCTTCTTTGGCATAGCCGCAGGAATCCCTTAAAAAATACTCTGGGCCTCATTCCGAGTATGGCGGTAAGGGATAGCGGCCACCGGTAACGAGACCGGTGGCGGTAATCCCTTACTGCCATACTCCGAGTTCCCTCTGCGCCCTCGCCCTTAACGCCTGCTTTGAGCAGGTGTTAAAGTCGAGGGCGCAAAGGGGCCTCCAAGCCAATAACGGTGACCGTAATGAACGGTCACCGTTATTTGCATCTTCCCCATTCCCATTGAGCCCTATGGGAGCTCATTTGGGAATGGGGAAGAGCCTTGGTGAATGGGGAATTACCGCCCCGCCAACCTTGGAATGGGGCGGTGATTCCGCCATCCACCAAGGCGCTGCCGGTCCGGGTATGGCGTCAACCAAGGCGTTAATAGCGCCATTGGTTAGCGCCGTACTCGGAATGAGGCCCTCTGTTCCAGAGTGTGATGCAGTCCCTTCTATCTCCTTGAGAATAGGAAATGAGGTATCTCTCCTTAATCTAATCCTGTTACGTTCCCCACTATATATACATGCAATATGATCCCTCCCCTTTTATATGTCACTTTCGATGCTTCCACTTATGACCATTGTTCAGTTCGAGCCCTTGGCTATCGACTCTTTCCCAATCGACCACTTCGCCATGGGTCCGTGGGGTGCCTATGGGTACTCGACAGGAATTTCGTCAAAGAGGTACATACCGACCGTCTCGTCTAACACGTGTTTTTCTCCGCTCTCCACAGGACACTCCACGGACTTCCAGCTGATGGTGGAAGACGTCAATAATCTGAGAGTCTGGATCCTGAACCATCCGCACCGCTACCAAAATGTGCAGTATTGGAGCGTTCCAAGTGCTCGATGGGCTTACCACAATAACTGATCTCAGGCCCAAATAACCGGACAGACTCAAAGAATATGGCAAAATACTGCTTTATTGTTGAAGAGGAGGCAGATGGGCCCGGTGGTCAAGGGGCTAGCCCGCAGAGGCATACAATACAGATGCACTATTCCGTTTGGATTGGTCTTCGAGTGGGAGGGCGTTCAGAAGCGCATCACTTACATCTAAAAAGGGGGTGACCTGCTGCAACTGGAACTAGGAGAAGATCCTAAAGAGGACCGCCAGCCTCAACCCGAAAGCCGAGCGAGGCCACGACCATGGGAGTGGTCAATGGTGGGGGAGCGGCAAAGACAGAGGGCTCAGCTGTGGGGTCCCCAGCTGGGGCTGTTGGGGGGAGGGGAAGGAGGCCAGGGGAGAAAATGAGGCTTGCAAGGTCCAACCCTTGGTAATTGCAGTAATCGTAGGGTTGGTAGGATTCAGTGGGATGAAGTAGGGCAGTGAGAGCGTGGGAGGACAGTACATTGTTATTACTGTGAAGTCTGAAGTGCCCATAGGGTGGTTATGTGTGGGGGGGTGAAGCTACGGGGGTAGGTGAGGAGAGGGTGTTGGACATACCAGAGTTGGGGGTTGGGATGCGGGAGGGAATATGGGAGGAATGGGGGGGCGGGAAGGTACCAGATGCTGGGGGCTGGTATCGGGTCAGGATGGCAGGAGGGTTAGCAAGGTATCTAACACGATGAATGGGAGCTGGGTAGGAGATCGACAGACTATGGGAGGCAGGAGGGGATGGGGCCGAGGAACAGCAGGACGTAGGAACTTTAGTAGAGGTCTTATTCAAGTGGGTGACAAATATCATGAGGGGACTCAACTAAACCCTGAAAAAGAAGAAACTTGAGTTGTTTACGAGGAAATAAAATACTGATATCCTGGCACTGCAGGAGACCCACCTTCTGAAGACAGACCAGGTGAGATTGAGGGGTTTCTCGTGAATTAGCCATGGCTCAGGCCCAAAGAAGTCATGCAGGGTGTCCCTGGTTATTCGAGACATGGTAGACTTTAGGATAAGATTCACTAAGGTGGATGAAAGGGGCAGGTTTGTACTCGTGGTGGGAGATTTCAAGGGGGTCCCATATGATATGATATGACATTTTATTTGTATCGCACTCTTACACAGGTGTTTCCCATACACAATCGCATCAATATATGCCCCTAACACAGGGCAGGAAGAGTTTCTGCTGGAACTTCTGAAAACATTGGAGTGGTATGCTAGAGGCCATGTGATACTACTGGACGACTTCAACATAGCCAGGTCCCAGGAATTAGAAAGAGATTCAAGGGGATTGGTTCACAAGCGAGGGGCAAAAACCAAGTCGTTGAAGGACAGGTTTGATGCCCTGGGCCTTAGGGATGTCTGGAGAGGGTTACACACAGACAGGCAGGGTTCACTTTTTTTTCCATGGTACTTGGGTCACAATGTTGTATTGAGTATATCTGGGTTTCGGCTCCCTCATTGGGACGGGTGAGGGATGTAGAGGTGGGCTCTCTCGGCATAGCAGACCATGCAGTGGTATCAATGGCTCTCACCATCACCAAACGCAAGGCGGCATTGTGGCTCTGGTCAGTATGAGGAGATCTACTGAGGGACCCAATCATAAGGGATACCCTAGAGAACAAGATATGGGACTTTTTCGACTTCAACGTGGCAGTGGACCCGGTGAGAGCACCCGATGGGATGCATTCAAAACAACACTCAGGGGTGAGCTCATCACAGAAAAGGTGGCAAGGGACAAACACCTGAGGGTGCTAGAGGTAGATTTGGAAGCTGAGGTAGATGGCATTAACAGGGATGATCGAAATTAAGATTGGATAAGCAGGAGCAAAAACCAGCTCCTTGCTATCCAGCATTTACCAGTGGGCAGGAACTACCAATGTGAGACTAGGAGCTAGTGAATAAAGTTCTGCAAATCTAACTTCCACATAGGATACACAAATATTATTTTGTCCATTATCTATGGCCCCATATGCTTTAAAGGTTGTATAGATGTGTCCTAATGTATATTTATAGATTGTCCCAAATGCACAGAGTTAACTTCACATAGATGTGTTTTTCTGCACCAGTTGGCCAGGTGAGCCAAAAATAGCTCCTGTTAGCTGTTGGTGTCAAAGTAAACAGGCTCACCTAGGCTACAAGAAGGAGCTGAATAGCTACCAGCTCCCCACAATTTGGAACCCTGCATCAAGAAGCACCTGGCAGGTTCACCATCTAGACGGACCATGAGGAAATATGTACAGGCAGTGGGCCAGCTCAATGCCCTGAGAACTAAGAAGGCATAGAGATTCCTAGTATTCATCCGCTAGTGTTTTTATGCCGAAGCCAATAAGGCGGATAGGCCGCTTGCACGGTTGTTGAGGGGGGCATCAGCCAGCAATACCATAACAGCAATAACAGACGACCATGTCCTCTATCACTCTCTAGCAGAGGAGATTAAGGAAGTCTTTGCCCAATATAATGGGGACCTATACAAGACTCAGAATCCATCAGGGTTGCTACAGGAGGACTTTTTAAACAGGGTCCAACTACCTACCTTGGGAGCCTAGGCTAAGGAAATCTTGGGTCGGGAGATAACAGAAGAGAAGGTACGGAAGGTTATCTCAGCGTTCCAACACAATAAATCTCCTAGGCCAGATGGTTAGACCGCAGCCTTATGCAAAACCTTTGGGAGAATCCTTCTTCCCTACCTAGCAAGAGTCTATAATCACTTACGGGAATCGGTCATATCTCGGTGTCGATGGAGGAGGCGAAAATGATCCTTATTCCTAAACCACAGAAAGACCCCACCAGGTATAGTTTGTACAGTCCGATAGCATTAATTGATATAGATGCCAAAATATATACCAACATTTTAGCTAACAGATTGGAGGGGCACCTCTCGTACTTGATTCACCCAGATCAGTCGGGGTTAGTGCAGGGGCGACACACATTTGATAATATTAGGCACATAGCACACCTGGTGGAGAAGGACCATAAGACTGCGCTTCCAGCAGTCCTTCTTTCCCTCGACTCCTAGAAAGCATTTGACCGTGTGGAATGGTCATTTATGTTTGAAGTGATGCAAAAGTTGGGACTGGGTAGGGACTTCATCCGAATGGTTCAGGCGAATTATGACACTCCATCGGCGCGGCTTTCTATCAATGAATCTCTATCCAAGCTTGTTACGATTAAGCAGAGGGACCAAGCAGGGCTACCCCCTGACCCCCATGCTCTACGCTCTATACTTGGAGCCCTTGTTGCAACTTCTGTGGGAATCTAACGAGGTACACAGGGTACCCTTTGGAGGAGTCCAACATAAAGCAGCAGCCTTTGCTAATGACATATTACTTACTCTTACAAAGCCTGGGGAGTCAGTGGGGGCTTGCAGGAGAGTGTTATCAGAGTTCAGGGAGGCCTCGGGCCTGAGGATCAACGTGTCCAAGTCCGAGTTGCTCAACCTCACAGTGAAGGGAAGAGAAGTGGAGGATTCGAAGGCTTCCTCGCCATTCATCTGGAGCCTGGGGGGAATCGGATACCTGGGGATTAATATAACATCTCAGCTCCCAGGGTGGTACCAGACCAATTACCCATCCATGCGGGCCTCCATTAAAGCAGATCTTAGTAAATGGAAGAACTTTAGAATCTCTTGGATAGGCATAATTGCTGCAGGCATGTTGCTCACACTCCCCTGACTGCTCTATCTTTTTCAGGCCCTAGCCTTGGCGGCGCCTAACAGCTTTTTTCGGGACCTGGGAAAAGTTACTGGTCAGCTCATCTGGGAAGGAAAGCCACCACGGCTCAATCAGGGTCTCCTGATGTCCCCTAGGCGGGAGGGAGGGCTGGCGCTTCCCAACTTTCAGCATTATTATGAGGCGTCCCAGGTCGGCATCATAAGGGAGTGGCTGTCGGGAAGTGGGGAGAAATTATGGGTAGCAATAAACAGGGTGGTGGCAGGAAGAGATCAGAGAGAAATTCTGTGGCTCCCCACCAACATATGCCTCTGCACTTGTATCTAAGCACTATAACAAAATGTGGCCGACACATGGGATAGCTTACCCAGGTAGTATGAGATCACAACGTTTCCGTCCCCATTTACCCCGCTGTATAATAACCCAGACTCCTCACCGGGAATGGACATGGGGGCTTTTGCACAATGGCAAAAGGGGGGATGCCACATAATTCGGGATATGTTTCAGGGCCTCACTGTGTTGCTAAATTAACTAAATTGTGGCACTGTGAAAGAGGGGAGAGATTGTGCAACTATTTGTGTGCTCATTCAATATTTTCTGTAATATGTCACAGGACGCGTATCACTCGCATCAATAAATGTAAGGATCTGCTCAGCTAGTCTGTTATTACCCTGGCGTTATCAGCCTATGAATTGCACTGTGCATGTGGCTACATTAAAACTATTACATGTTATGCAACCTGTCTGGGAATGAAAACCATTACGAATAATTAAAGGGATTATGAAAACGATTCCATCTAGAAAATTGAAGGCCTTGTGTCTCCAAAGAGGGAATTGGAACACATGGGTCTGTTAGCGACTGAATAACAGGAAGTTTTGAATCCAACATGAGCAGATTATATCACTTTATTATGTTTTGTGTAGTATGTGTTTGTCTTTTGAATGTGAGTGTCATTTCTTTTACATAATTCAACTGTGAGGGTGCAACATGTGTGAATAATTGTCCTATTGTAACAAAAACTATAACTATGCACCTTTCGGGAAACAACGCAAAACTACCCATAGGGGACTGGAATCACAAGTTACAGCCGTGGTCTTCAAGCTGTGGGTGAGCCGCCCTGGGGCTGCCTGAAGAGTTTCCAGGGCGGGCGTGAGGCTCTTCCAAAAGGGAGTTTGGGGACTGATTTTAATAGAACATATAAGCGGAAATCACATGCAGGGGGGCCCAGCAGCAAACTTTTTACTTAAGGGGGGGGGGGGGGGCTCGGCAACAACATTTTTATTCAAGGGGGGCTCGGCATAAAAAAGTTTGAATACCACTGAGTTAGAGGAAAGAGGGAGGATGGAAAGAGAGCGAGAGAAAGAGAGGGATAGACAGATAGAGAGACATAGAGAAAGAGTGAGAGATCGAGTTTGATAGAGAGAAAGAGTGTCTGAGAGAGTGGCACAAGGAAATCCAAGAGGGAGAAATTACTTTGTTGAAATGGCAGCCAACACAGCATGAAATAAAAATATACCTGAGAGGTACATTTTTCTTAAATTCTTTGAGAGCTAATTTCATTAATGCCTGTATTTTCAGGCCAACGAGGATTTTAATTGACCTTATTAACAGTCCTTGCTGTGCTCAGGATGGTTAACTTGGTACTGGTCAACTTACATCAGTATTGCCCACTATATACTCCCTCACCCGACTGTACAAGAGTCTGAACATATGTCCTGCTGACAGAAAGCAGCATGGTCTGTGCTCTGCATGGTCATGATCCAGCAATCCCCTGAAGGTGTCTTCACTGAGTGAACGTCTAGTCCCCTTTCTGGATAGTCCCAATGACCTCATTCATCTTTTTTTATTTATTATTTTTTAAACTCTGTTTATTGATTTTCAACAATAAAGGAACCACGAATGCAAGTACAGTTATACAACCTAGAAGAAAAGTAGGAGAAGCACAACAAACTGCTTAAAATAAGTCTACCTTTTTCAGGCGTTGAGGGCACCACTGGGCTCTAAAGTCTTCCTTAAGGAATTCGAAGACTTGCCCCCAGTCCGTAGCGAAACGAGCCATGTTATTGTTCATAGCATACGTTGCCCACTCAAGCGCCACAAATAATCTTGCATAGCCGGTCTTGCAATGGGAGGATATTTGCCCCCTTTGAACGCTGCGTTATAAGGAGCATTCCTGCCAAAGTGAGCACTGTTCTGGCCTTCCTCTCACCCCTGGGTTCTTCCCCATGTATCCCACAGATCACTCCTAGTATCACTTCCTCTGGGGAACCCTGCGCAGAGTCCCCAGAGATTGCCACATGAGCCTCCCACACTTCCCTCCAAAAAGGTTCAATTTTAGGTCATCACCATATTAGGGACCAGGAGCCATCCCCCCACTGCATCCCCTCGGGGTAAATGCTGTGGAGGCGGACCGGCGTGTAGTGCCACCTGAAAATCAGTTTGTATTAACACTCCTGTAGTTGAGGAGACTTAACCACCTTGGGCACCAATGACCAGAGCCTTTCCCAATCACTCCTTATCGTCCTCTCCCAGTGCCCCAATGATTGGGGGATGGCAGCAGTCAAGACCTTATAAAGACCCGATATTCGGCCCCTTTCGCCATCGTGTGTCACAAGGTATTTTTCAAGATGAAAATACCCCAAACAATTGCCTACACACGAGGAAGGGTCCCAGACCCATGTATTCCAATTCCCTCTTTTGAGACTATGCAGATTACACAAGGCCTTCAAGGCCTAGATGGAAACTTTTTCATAGTCCCTTCAATTATTCGTAATGGTTTTCATTCCCAAACAGGTTGCATAAAATGTAATCGTTTTAATGTAGCCACATGCACAGTGGTATTCATAGGCTGATAACACCAGGGTGATAACAGACTGGCTGAGCAGATCCTTACATTTATTGATGCGAGTGATACGTTTCCTATGACATATTACAGAGCACACAAATAGTTGCACAATCTCACCCCTCTTTCACAGTGCCACGATGTAGATGATTTAGCTACACACTTTGAATAAAGCGCCTCCTTATAGTCCATAGTTTGAGGCACATACAACGTCTGAGTAATGTGAGATGGAGTCACATTTAGGAAATAACTTGGGGAGGTCCAGGAGATGCTGGAGGCGTGGCGAACACACTCGCTAAGTGATACCTGGCGGTAGTACAAGAGAGGATTTCACACTTCCCGAACTTCTCTGTCAGGACACCACAGTAGAAATTGTCAATCAAGGACAAAGACAAAGGGCCTCATCACGAGTTTGGCGGTAACCCTTAAATGCGGCGGTAGAGCTATTACTGCTGCATTTAAGGGTCTGCCAGATCATGGCCTTGGCGGATTTCCCTCCAGCTGTAAGCTGGGGGGAAATCTGCAGCCAATTTGCCGATTTTCGGTGCTATTACCGCCAGCGGGAAATCCAGAGTGGTGCAGCAGGATGCCACCGGAGAAACTGATGTTCTGCTGCAGTGTCTGGCCATACGTTTGCAGCGAGGGAAGCAGGCTGGTAAGGTTATATGCCAGATCCTGACCAAGGCCAGCAAGGAACCCATTGGAGAGAGCCGCTGAATGCAAGCCTGCAGCGGGCACTAGCCCAAATCCTGGACAGGGAAGCCTGAAGGACAAGGGAGTTGTTTTGCATGTCTTCTGGGGCCAGAACCCATAGCCTATCTGGAACAGCAGAACCTAAAGGTGAAGGAGTACAAACCGAGGATATTTCGGACTCCGGCCTAGGAAACCGACCCCTGAATAATGATTGGTGAGAATCACTTTAGGGTGAAAAGCACGTGGGCAGGAAGGAAGATATTGCTGCTGATAACTGTTTGGGGTATGCCCTGAGGCAAGGTTGGCATGGGCTGTGTCTACATCCCAGGAGCCTGCTAAGGCGACAGGCGGACAGAGGGCTGTGGTATCGGAGCAAAGAATACAAGCAAGGAGAACATCCAAGCCAAGGAACAGCACAAGGAGAAGCCAAGAAGGTATGTATGCTGTGGTGCTAGAAATGCCATGTGGCTGAGTGGCACGGGGATGAACAGCAGAGTGCGCTATGTCTGGAAAAGTGCTTTTGTGGATGAGGAAATGGCACTTGGACACTAGTTTCTACAAGATTAGACCCTCACATTTGGTGTGTTATATCTACACCCTGACACCCTGAGGCGAAGCTCTAGCTCTTGGGTGCTAGTTGAAGCCTGCCAGTGCTGAGGGATCAAGAGACAGGACTTGAGAAATAAGGCTTAAATAGATTTATTATACAATACAAATAATCCTAGGGCTTGTGATGGACTGGGGAAAAAGAGGAACATATTTGTAAAAGAAACACAAAAGGAGCAATTACAGCTTGCTTGGGGACTTTAGTCTGTACCACACTTCCCTTTTGGTCTGCCTCCTGGCTGCCAAAGAAGTCACTCATTGTCAATGGGGTTTTAATTATTGCCCCATTCACTTTTTTCTCTCATTTTTGTTGGTTCTGTCTGCTATTAGTGCTGTACTCAAGATGCTGAAGTCTCTCTTGGTGCTTCTTCCCACCCGGTGGCCTTGTGGGGGTCTGGGCTTGCCTCAGGTTTTGCCAGATCTCGTTGGGTCCAGAGGCGCTTAAAAGAAGCTGTGCTATGTGGTCAGCTGTGTGTAATCATTGTTTGACACAGACTAGCTAATTGTTATTCATAATGTGACGAACATTTGAAAGTTTTAGGAAAACATTTTTTTTTAAATAAAATAAGCAGACCTGAAAATAAGCTTACCAGCGGTCTGTCATATTGGGTCATCTCTCTTCTGCCCAGGACCCCTGCCATGTACATAGCATTCATGATAAGAGAGAGCAAGCAATGCGCTAAAGCAGGAGACTCACATTTCAGGAGACCAAAAATTTAACCAAAGACAGCACAACACTTTACATTGGGATCAGGTGATCTCTTCAGGATCACACCATCGTCCAGTGGCAAAGCCAGGATATGGACCTGGACAATTTATGTTCCAGTGTCTTGAATTTGGTTACCTAATCAGTGCTCCGGATTAAAATGCTCTTCGTTGGAGGTTTCTGTGCTGATTTTACCACCCATACTTGGAAGAACCCAGCTCTGGACCTGCAGTGCACTAATGCTATGTTCCTTTTTTATAAATCACTCGTACTGGTGCAGGCTACTTTGTTTTGTTGCACGAAAGCTTATGTACACAGGTTTATCAAACTCATAGAAAGGACAGGCAAATTCAACTTTGCTGGGGTTTGGTATTGTATTCGTTTATATAAACTCTCTGCAATAAGTGCTTAACACACTAAGCTACCTTGTGGCACTTACTTGTCAATATGCATTTCAACTTTGTGCATTGCGCGCGATCATTAAATTCCACAAAGCAAGGTGAAAATGCCACACAAGTTGTGCGATAGTGAAAACTAACCATGTACAACAGTGAGGAAAATCACCTCAGGACTTATCTGTCAACAGCAGCCAGGTCCCTGCGCAGCCCCGCATGCGCGCAGCCTCACATGGCCGCTCCACTGCAATAGTATCCTCCTTGCGACTGCGCCCCCTGGAGTTTTTAGCAAGGACTCCTACCTTCTCTTTAGTGCGCATGTGTGTCGTCTTCAGAAGGAAACGCTCGGGGTCGGGTGGCTACTGCTTTGTGCGACAGGTCAGAGTCGTGACCACTGTTACAGTGCGAGTTATGTGTACGCATGCACGAGCCTCGTTTGGGCTCACGCATGCGTGTGAGAAAAAGGCATCCTGAATGGCAGTTGCTGCCGGGACCTCACCAGCATCGGACGCATCTCTGCATAACATTGGTGTGCGTGGGTGTATGCATGAGTGAGGCGGCCCGAGGCGCTCACAGACCATCACATTGGCGACGAGGACGGTCGCTGGAGGGAGGATCAACATTGCGCGCGCAAGCACATGTATCATTTATCTTTCCCCGACACGGCCCAAATCTGACGCTGACACGATCGTCGGCCATCTTGAATTAACTTGTGATGCAGTTGCGGCCCGCGAGGGTGCTCGTGCGCTGCCCACAAGTTCATTAGGGAACAATTTTTGGAACTTTTGTGGTTCTCCCAGGAGGGGGGGGCACGATCTTGGCCTGAGGGGCACATCTCTTCAAGACAGCCTTAAAAGACAGCCATAACGTGCCAACATCCCATACCTGATGGCCCTGCATGAAAGTACCACTGAAGGAAGAGCCTGCATCCAGGTCAGTGGTTAGCAGTGAGGGGTCTGACCAGAAGGACAGGTTTGCGGCCTCAGCCACGTGTGTGGCGTGCCTGTGCGACCTGCAACAATGAGTGGCTCAGAAGAGGAGACAGCGACACCTGCGCGAGGAGCACGGTGGCAGCATGGCACTCTGGCACCCATGCCCGAGTTCGACACAACTGGTCCGCCCCCGAAGTTGGGGCCCAAGTGGCTCGTATGGATTAAAAAGTTGGACATGTTCTTCAGAGCGACTGGGGAAGATGACGATGACGCCAAAGTCGCCACGCTGCTATATTCTGCAGGAACCGAGGTGCTACGCATCTACGAGTCACTTAACATCCAGGTGACAACGTATGCTGCCGTCAAGACTGCGCTTCAGAACCATTTCATTCCACTTTCGAATGTTGACTTTGACAGGTTCGTGATGTGTGGGGAAAAACAACACGACGATGAGTCCCTTGGCCAGTTCTGTGCACGGCTATGTCAGCTATCGAGCATGTGCAGGTGGGACAATGAGGAGGTGATGATCAGGAACCAGCTGATACAAGGATGCAGCTCAAGTAAGTTACGGCGGCAGATCTTACGAGAACCCGGGATGACCTTAGTCCAGATATTAGACAATGGCAGAATATATGAGCTAGCAGAAAGCAGGGGGGCGAAAATGGACGCTGCTGTACGTCCGAGCAAAGGGGAAGAGGCATTCGCCCTAGGGAAATCCACTCTGTCGAAGGCCCGCTGGAGCCAGATGCGCCAGGAGGCGTCTCCTGCCCAAGGATCCCTGACGGTGTGCCAATATTGTGGGTACGATTTGCCGCACGCCGAGGACTGCCCTGCGAAGTCGAGGGTATGTGGGAGGTGCAGCACACCAGGGCACTACGCAAGAATGGGCTGAGCCGCAGCTCCAGTGATGACACACAGGGGTCCTGCAAGGGCGAGCAACTCCAGGAGGCCGCTGAGAGTAGCCACAATAGAGCAGGACACACAGAGACTAATTATTGCAGAGGAGGAGGAAGATGACGAAGAAATCTTCTTCATTCCCAACATTGCCACGGGAGCCAAGAAAAGGAGGCAACCCACCTGTGTAGTGGACATTAAGGTCACCCCTACACCAGTCCTCATAGACACAGGGGCATCATTTTGTGTTCTAGCCACGGAGCACTACATGGCCATCCCAGGCCCACCGCAGCTGGACCAGTCAAAAGCTAGGATTTACACATTCTGAGGTGACACGCCATTGCCAATTCAAGGGGTATTCGTAGCACAAGTCACACACGGCCCCAATGCGATCAAGGCTCGGTTTTATGTAACCGACGTCAGTCCCCACTCTCTCCTGAGCTGCGCAGCATCAGAGGTCCTCAACATCGTCCACTTTACGCTGGCAGTCTACCAGGTGGACATCAAACAGCTCCTGAGCAAGTATGAGAACATTTTTCAAGGGGTGGGCAAACTCAAAGCTGGACATGCGGCTGCCAAACGCGGCGATAAAGAGGGAGCGCCACATTACCCCAACACTGGATGATATCGTAAGTGAGTTGCAGGGGGCCAAAGTCTTTTCAAAATTAGACCTACGGTATCGGGTAGCATCAGCTTGAGCTTCACCCGGAATCACGATACATAACAACGTTCACCACCCACGAAGGGCTTTATCAATTCAGGCGACTCAGCTTTGGCTGGTCCTCTGCCGCCGAAGTGTTTCAGAACACAATAAGGGGTGTGCTGGTGGGCCTACGTGGGGTGCTCAACATGAGCGATGACATTCTGGTGTTCGCGTCATCGGAAATGGAGCATGTGAAGCGGTGAGAACTGACCCTGCAGAGACTGAAGGAGCTAGGCCTAACGCCGCACCGCAGTAAGTGCGAATTCTTTAGGGATCGCATAGAGTTTTTCGGATTCATCTTTCATGCTGGGGGTATCTCATCCGACCCGGAAAAAGTCCGAGACATTCGCGAGGCCGCTGCTCCTAAATCACCAGCAGAAGTACGCAGCTTCCTCAGAATGGTAAACTATTGCTGCCGCTTTATAAAAGTACTAGCGTCACCCTCGGAACCCCTCCATGCTCTAACAAAGAACGATGTGCTGTGGACGTGGGGTGGAAAAGAACAGGAAGCATTCCATGACATCCAGAAGGCATTAGCTGATCAGGACACTATGGCGTACTTCGATCCCACAGTTGAGTCCGAATTCATAGTGGATGCCAGCCCCGTGGGGCTGGGAGCTGTACTGATACAGGCAGATGCTCAAGGAAGTATGCGCCCAATCGCATATGCAAGCAAGGTACTGTCTGAGACTGAGAGGAGATATTCCCAAATTGAGAGAGAGGCGTTGCCAATCTTGTGGGGCTGCCGGCATTTCCGACTCTACATCCTTGGGAAGCCGGTGGTCGTGGTCACCAATCACAAACCGCTGATCCCAATCATGGCCGGTGCGTCATCGAAACCCCCACCACGCATTGAACGCTGGATGCTATCACTCATAGAATATGGGGTGAAACTGCTCTACAGGCCCGGAACTAACAACCCCACAGATTACTTGTCCTGCCACCCAACTAGCAAGCGGGAGCAGGGCCAAGGGGAAATTCTAGCATGCCAGGAAATCATAAATAACATTGTGGAAGTGGCCATGCCGGTGGCACTGTCGAGAGAGGTCGTCGCCAGAGCGTCCAATGAAGATGAAATCTTTAAGGTAATTCAGTCAGCCATACGGAGTGGGGAGTGGAAAGACGTCCTGAACAACAATGCGAGAAGGGAGGCAAGAGCCCATAGAGATCTGCAGGTGCTGTGGAAGGTGAGAGACGAGCTATCCATCTCGGAAGAAGGCCTACTCCTACGAGGCAGACAGTGTTACGCTCACCTGGTTCCCACAGGGGCATCGATCGGACCCGGACAGCTGCGGTCTCCACCAACGTGATGCATAGTGAAGAGATGACAGTCTGGACTGGCCCGCCTAATCTTGTCTGCTGGACTCGTAGGCGTATTCTCCTGCAAGTGGAGAAAGGGATTTAGCCACCCGTGGACTTTAGTGATGCCCCCCCCCACAACTGTCATCGTTCTCCCCACTAATCACCTCCGATATCTTCTCTTGGTAACCTCACCTTATGTTTTTAAATGATGAGCTCTCCATCCTGCATGGCATGCAGGGGCACGTAGATACCAGTTACTTCACTGGTTTGAAGGTACTGGAGTAGTTCCGTAGGAATATTGACTCCAGTATCTATAAAGTTCAAAGAGTTCAATATGTCCGATGTTCACTCTTGTTCCATTCCCTCGTTAGGTTGCAGCTGGGTCCAAAAGAATATTGCCTGGAGGCAGCTGATGGCGTTCAGGTAAGAGTCTGTATTACCAAACACTGTCCGGTAAAAGTTGCATGAGTTTAACTTGCTGTTTTCTCTCCCTTTATAGGTGCGGCATAGAGAGATGCAGCGAATTAAAGGATAATACCTCCGGTGGTAAAGCAGGTAAGCTTATGGTGGCAAAGAGACTGTCTTTGTTGGTTTTCTCGGCTCACCTTGTTATTCCTTTTGTTTTCCCCCCAGGTGCTGGGTTTCGACGAAGAAAATGATGGAGGCATCGCCGAGTTGAAAGATGCGGTGGACTAGTGAGTATAACGCGGCGCTGCTGCTGGCGAAGCGACACATGCTGAAATAATGTCCTTTCCAGGCTCGGAGATGTGCTGGGTCCTGAATCAGGTAAAGAATCAAATAATGTCCGTGATCTAACCTCTTCTCCTTTCTTTTCCTTTTGTCTAGGAGCTCCGGATTCGAGGTGGGTGTGGCAGAATACTGGATGCTGACTTGCAGACACGGTGAACGTTACGCTGCTGGATGCAGAATAACACGAAGCATGAGCTGCTGTTCGGGCATGGTTTAAATAGCCTGCAAAGTAGTCCCAGGTAAAAAGATCCCCAGAACCACACCCGAGTAAAAAATAGTCCCTGTAATAAAATAGTCCCATCCAGGCCTCACGTTGGCTTGGACTCATTTGCAGCATGGTGTGCATAAGGTAAGTAAAGTCTATGAGCCTGGCGCCTATGGCGCCAGGACTGATTTCTATGATGAGCCTGGCGCCTAAGGCGCCAGGACTGAATCCAAACAGCCCCCAGCCGGGGCTGTTGGGATTTTAACGAGTATCTGGATGCCTGCTCCTGGGGCTGATGGACTCGCTCCGGATGCCCGGGGGTAGGCATCATGACAGACAGATAGTAATTCACTGCGTACTGGTTACCAGAGTTCTCAAACTGGCGCATACATGTCATCAGGGCTCGACCTTGAGGACCGCGTGGAAGGACATGTGCGGAGATGTCTACCGTGCCAAGCCGCATGCCCGGCACAAAGGGCCCCGCCTGTAAAATCTATGAACAGGAGCGAACTCCCCTGGGGGACAGTAAACACAGACTTTGGCTCTACTGACAGAGGGATGTATTTCCTGGCCGTCGTCGACCAGTGGTCGAGGTACCCCGAAGTAGAGCTGGTCGACTCCACGGTATGCAACCACACACTTTTGGCCCTCGAGAAAATGTTTGCGACCCATGGGTTCCCGACCGTCCTGTGTTCAGACAACAGGCCCCCGTTCATGTGGAACCAGTTTGCAAGATACCTGGAAGAAAGGGGGATACAACACAGGAAGGTGACACCATTATGGCCCAGGGCGAACGGGGAAGCGGAGCGATTTATGAGGACATTGAACAAGGTATTTTGCATCTCGGCGAATGGAGGGGGCGAACTGAGAAGAAACCTGTTCGAGTTCCAAAGGGAGTACAGGACCAGTCCCCACCAATTAACCGGAGTGTCTGCAGCTGAAGCCCTGTTTGGACGCTGGCCAAGAGGGCCGATTCCAGAAATGGAGGGACGTGCGCCAGGCGTTTTTGACAACGACAGGGTACGGCAAGAAAGAGTGACGAGGAATGAGAAGGAAAGTGAGAGGAGAGGCCTGCAGAAAAAAGAGGTCTCTGTGGGTGACGCCGTGCTGGTCAAGAACCGCCACCCAGAGGGGAAGCTGTCGCTGACATATGAGCCACAACCTTGGACAGTCACTCACGTCAAAGGAGCGATGGTAACAGCGGCCAGCGAAAAAGGAACTGTAACCCGAAACAAATCCTTCTTCAAGAAAGTGGATTTGAGTGCCAGGGAAATGACACCGGAGGAGACGTCAAGAGCAGAAGCAAGTGGAGGGGTCCTCGAGGCCGACACGCAGGCAGAAAAACTGCCAAGTGAGGCTGCACCGCTGCCGACCCACGGGAGCAGCAGCCGGTACCCGGTGAGACAGGGGCGACAAGCCCCGTGCGATTCAAGGACTACATCATGGACTTGGGAGACTGAGCCTGGAGTAAACTGAAGTGAACGACTCACATTGAGTCCCGTTTGAGTTACATGTGGTTAATTGTTTCTGTTTAAAGAAAAGGAGGGATGTTACAGTGCGAGTTATGTGTGTGCATGCACGAGCCTCGTTTGGGCTCACGCATGCGTGTGAGAAAAAGGCGTCCCGAACAGCAGTTGCCGCCGGGACCTCACCAGCATCGGACGCATCTCCGCGTATCATTGGTGTGCGTGGGTGTATGCATGAGTGAGGCGGCCAGAGGGGCTCGCAGACCATCACAACCACCATCTATGAACATAATAAAAAACCGGCCAGGTAAAGTTTCACAGAATGAACAGGCAAATATGTGTTGTCTTCATTGCCTTGCATTGCCTTACAAGTAAAAAAATTGCATCCCGTCCCAGTCCCGCATATCCAACTAACTCGCTCCATCCTCCATGTCGTCTGCCCTTACACCCCTCAAAATGCTCGACCCCATGTCTTCATAGGCCTTCCAGCAGGATATTCCTGCCTCCGTACACCCTTCTATTCCCACCAAATTCCAAAATCTATCTTTGCACCCCTCAGGCGCCATGTGATGTAACAGTTCTGGTTCAACTCATCAGCCACGTCGACTACCGGTCCCATCCTCCTCAGGTGAGAGTCATAGGTCCTCAGCCCCATAACGAAGGTCCGGTCTCAAATAAAGTCCTATTTTAAGGGCTAGCTAGAACCAGCTTATTCCAAACATGGTGGCTGGGTGTCCTTCACCCAGTTACCTTAAGTGTCACAGAATTACTAAGATCAGCACCTTTAATGGGGCGTGCCCAGCTTACAATCATTATCAAGCAATGCCACAAGCCAATAATTCATGTGGCAACCCTCAACCAAAGTCTGCTAAAATTTAACGAAAAGTAATAAACGCTTGGGTAAGTGACATAAGGGCGTGGCAATGGCATCCATTGGGGAAAGTACCGAGTATAAGCATACAGACCCTCGCGTCATGTACATTTGCCAGCCCCGCACCGTCAGGTGATCATAGTGACATCATTTTATTTTATTAAACCAGAAGAGGGCATCAAAGTTCACATTAGATGTCATCTGTCAAGATCATAGAGGTGTCTGTCTCGAGAGAGTGGCCCTCCACACCCAGGCAAATCTACCACAAAGACTCAAAGATCTACCTCCCAGCACACTTCCTGGTTCAAATCACAGTCACAGGGATATGAAGCCCGTCTTGCTTCTTTGCCCCACATTGTACCCACAGGGATAAAGCGCCAACCTCACTATTTGCAATCCATCTGTCTGTAAGCCAGTCACATGGAGGTACTGTCTGGTGGACATTTTCCTACTTCAAGAAATCCGGAGTTCTAGTGTCCATCTCCCTTATAAAGGATATATAACTCCGCCCACTCAAATTAGCTATAATGCCCCTCGGGGGCGTGGCCTGGAGCTGATGGCGTGCAGCGGCTGATCCGCTGAGCTCCGGCCGAGACGCTGTTTCCTGATCCTTTTTCTCCAGCATACGAGAAGCAACAACCCGCTGAAAAGAACGCAGTTGTGTGGGAAGCGGTTCCCTCCAAGAATCGCTCGAAGGGTTGATTATCGGACCCCTTGGACAGCAGTGGCGGGCCCGGAACACGCTCCCTTCCCCGCCAGGCCCGGCTCCAAGATGGCGGCCTGAACAGCTTGGCGGGGTCTCAGTGTGGAGCACACACATTTCCGCGCTCCCGGGCCTGGGCACCAGTCGGGATCGGAGAGGAGGCGTTAACTGCCGGGGCGGACCGCCAGGCGACACCCGACCGAGGCAGGCGCCGGAATCCCGCCCTGCTCCACCTCCACCACGGAGATCGGCTCCGGCTGACATTACGCGCCAACGAGGCAACACGCAAGGGTTCCTGAGTTTGTGGACCCCCGCACCACGACCAGACAGCGAGTACCCGGACGGAGGAGCACACAGAAGAACGCGCCGACGCTGCCAGCCTTTGGACCCCAGGAGCCACCCCAACGCGGTTGCCCTCTCTGGGGCGGGATAACGTGGGAGCAGCGGCAGATCCTGGTTGAGATGGCGGAGTGAACACGGGACGCAGGAGCCTGGCAGACAAGGTGCGTGCAACCGCGAGACAACCGCTAGCGGGACCCCTGGTTCCGCCCTCCCTTGTCACCGCCTGTGTCCACCTCCTCGGCTGGAGCACCTCCATTGCTGTGCCCCACACGCCCCAATACCAATACGCCTGTGACCGGGGTGCAAGCGCGGTGGGGGCAGTGATAGCGAGAGCCTGGAAAAGCTTGTGGAGGCCCGGAGTATTCACAACACTGGCGGCCAGCGCCCCAGATTTCTCCCAATTACACTCATCGAACACTCTGGGTACGCTCAACTCGGGAACCTCCCTTCTGGACACATAAGTGGCCCCCAACTTTTTTACCCCGGCGGTAACTCAGATTTCGAACTTTAGTGCACCTGCTCCTGTTCTCCCAAAATGGCCGCCAAAAACAAAACTAAAGCTGCCACCATGGACTCCTTTGTTTCAACTAGGGCAAAGACCCCCACCCAAGCCAAAACTAGCCCCACCGAAAACACTCACCCGACTGAGGCGGAGGCCAGTGACAATCACTCTCAAATCCTCGACGCTATTGCCTCATTGAAAACCCATATCGACTCCAAGATCGACGAGTTTAAGATGGATATACAACTCATCCGACAGGATGCTCGCAACTTGGCGGAGAGGGTGACGACCTTTGAGAATACGGCAGAGGAAACGTCCGGGACCACCGCAGCCCTACAGTCCGAAGTCTCGAACTTAAAAAGGAAGGTCGCAATCCTTGAGGAAAGGGCTGAAGAGGCCGAAGGTCGGGCCAGGCAGGGGAATATCAGGATCCTGGGAATCCCAGAGGGGAACGAAGGCTCGAATACCACATCCTATGTCGAAACCCTGCTGATACAAGAGATTGGAGCTGGCAAGCTGTCACAGGGATTCGCGGTCGAAAGGGCCCACAGGTCCCTCCTGAAACGGCCTCCCCCCGGCTCACACCCACGACCAATAATAGCCAAGATACTAAATTTTCAGGACAGGGAAATCATTTTGAGACACTCCAGGGAAACAGGTCCTATAGAACAAGGAGACTCCAAGATCTCCATATACCCGGACTACACTCAGAAGGTGCAGAGGGATAGGAATTCATTCATCCCGATCAAGGCTAGGCTTCGCCAACTGAACTTCAAATATAGGTTGCTCTACCCGTCCCGCCTAAGAGTCATCTACAATGGGCGAGTGGTATTCCTCGACAAACCGAGGCAGCCAACATGTGGCTAGAAGATAATAACTTTGCTGATGGCAAGGACGCTCCACGGAAGGAAGACTAAACCCCAGAGACCTTCTCACGGTGCCTGCACGCTCACGGTGCCTGCACGCGGCCATAAAGCGTACATGAAACGCACTTTGCCGGACCCCAGAAGGTACTCCAGTCAACAGTTTGCCATAGGAAACGGCCCTCGTTCGGCCCCGCCGCCTCGCCCCAGCCCCACCCCCAGCGAAAAACACAATCAGGCCAGTTCTTCGCCCGACCCAACTCACGCCCGATCCCAGGATGGGTTCAGACGGCTCGAGTGCACCTGAGCACCACGACAGTGTTGTAGTCGCTGGGTGCACTAGTTTGAGTTATGTTACTAGTTTCGTTAGTTTCACAGTCTTCGTTTCACTAATGCCAGTAAGACACAAGATGGACACAGGTGATAAACCAAGTGATCGCGAATCAGAGGCCGCCAGCATGCAGCCCGTTATCCGCGGCCTGACGCCACACCAGGCCAAAGGGATTGTATCTAATCCCAAATCTGGAACACTGAACCAATGGCGTCACATCTCACCGTGATGACGTGGAACGTGAGGGGAATGGGCTCGTACCTCAGAAGAAATCGCATTCAATCCTACCCCAGGAGGAAAAAAGTCTCGGTTGCGATGTTACAAGAGACCCATCTCATGGAGGACGCAATGTCCAGACTAGCAGACCGATGGGAAGGGACTTTGTGTGGGTCCCCATACTCCAAATATGCCAGAGGCATACTAATATGGGTGCCCTTCCAGCTACAGGGGTGCGAATCCGACAAGGCAGGAAGATTCGTGATAATGTGGGGCACCATAGAACAGATGCCGGTTTGCCTGGCCAACACATACTTCCCACATCACGGAATCCCGTCATACCTCAGCGTATTAAGTGCCAAGTTGGCACACCATCGGGGCCGTACCTTTATATGGGGTGGAGACTTCAACTGCGTCATGGACACAGCCATGGACAGATCCCTTCCTCCCCCCAACCAAGCAATCCCGCAACTCGCACCCTGACGGAAACAATCAACCAACTTAACCTGGTGGACATCTGGAGGGCACAACACCCAGCTGACAGGATCTACTCACATTATTCAGCCCCCCACGGAGTCCACACAAGAATCGATTACTTGTTCATAGACAGGGAACAGGTCCCGCTGGCATTAGCTTCCGAGTACTTGGGGAGATCTATCTCTGACCACTCTCCGCTGAGCATGCAATGGCAGCTAAGGGGACCCAGACCCCCGATTCCCTTGTGGAGGATGCCCACCGCGACACTAGATGACCCGGAGTTCAGAGAAGATCTTGCTGACAGATTGGTGGATTATGTCGAAATCAACAAAGGATCGGTGTCCACCTGGAGCACACTGTGGGAAGCCATGAAGGTGGTTACCAGGGGAGAAATCATATCCAGAGCTGGCGGCATCCGCAGACAGTTAAAGGCGACCCTGGAGGCACATGAAGCAGAGATCACCCGCATGGAATCCACCTCAGACATTTCTCCAGAGGTCGAAGGGAAACTGAAAGTAGCTCGTGAAAAATGTCAGAAGTCCTGGGATAGACTGGAGAAATTTGACTTTGCAACATACACCACTAGATCCCACAAAGAGTCAGACAAACCGGGCAGACTGCTGGCCTGGCTGTGCAGGCAAGAACACCCCAAACACCTGCCCACGGAGATAAGGGATGATGCAGGAGTAGCCCACAAGACGCAAATGAGGATCAATGAGGCATTCGCTAAATTTGACTCAAAACTGTACGCCCATGAAGCCCAGATACCCACCGAGACATTAATAGAAACCCTAGAAGAGATAGGCCTACCCCAAATATCCAGTGAGCAGAGAGACGATCTGGAGCTGGAGATCTCTGCCGAAGATGTAAGGGAGGTTATCAGGTCGCTCACCACCAACAAGGCCCCTGGTAGTGACAGCCTCCCGCCGGAATTTTACAAAACATATGAATCAATTCTCACTCCCATCCTACACAAAGTTTACCAGGAGGCCTATGCAAATGGGATCTTGCCCAACACTATGAAAGAGACTATAATCATCCCCATGCTAAAGCCGCACAAACCACCCACTGATTGTGACTCCTATCGGCCTCTGGCCATGCTAAATTATGACAGCAAGATCCTCACCTCGATATTGGCCAGCAGACTTGCCAGAGTGATGGGGTCCATAATCCACAAAGACCAGAATGGATTTGTTCCCGGACGCAACACCACAGCTAACCTGAGGAGGCTACAGCACATCATGGCCGAAACCTACGAGTCCGATGAAGACCTAGCGATACTGTCACTTGACGCCATCAAGGCCTTCGACTCCATCTATTGGGAGTGGCTTGTGGGGGTCTTGAGGAATTTTGGTTTTGGCAAAGGATTCATTAGATGGATCCAGGTACTCTACAACTCTCCAACGGCCAGGGTCAAGACAGGCAGAACAGTATCGGAATCCTGGGAAATACAGAGGGGTACGAGGCAGGGATGCCCACTCTCGCCCATGCTATATATACTGGGTCTAGAACCGCTCGCCATATACTTCCGGCGACAATTCTTCGATGCTGGCATTAAGGTGGGCAACGTCTACAATATAATATCGCTATATGCAGATGACGTCCTTCTCTACCTAAGGAATCCCGAGGTCAGTGCACCGACTGCACTGGAGGTACTTGATAACTTTGCGAAATACTCTGGAATACAGTTCAGCAGACACAAATCCTCTGCACTCCCCCTAGCCAGATTGCGAGACATTCCAGCGAACGACCTCCAGCCCATAGGGATAAAGGGGCAACTAGACAAGTTCCGGTACCTAGGAATGAATGTGGGCCAAACTCCGCAGCTCACACATGAGCACAACACTGAAGTCGCAGTCACCAACCTCCGAAGATCTATAAAATTCTGGTCCAAGCTCCCACTAGCGATGGTGGGAAGAGCGGCGATCGCCAAAATGATAATTCTCCCCAGATTCCTGTATTTCTTTGTGAACATTTCCAACTATGTTCCGCCGCACTTCTTCAAGAAACTAGAGGCTATCATCGGGGACTTTCTGTGGGGCCCCCACAGGCACAGACTGTCACAGGCCACGTTAACTCTGCCACATAAAGAGGGAGGAATAAAACTCCCAGACCTACAGCTCTACTACCTGGCCGCCCAGCTCAGCCACATCACGAAGTGGTTGTCAGATGAACCATCGGCCGAATTAGGGCTACTGACACAATACCAGACCAACCCAATCCCCAAAGAAACTCTGTGGTTCCCTCTCCGGCAACCCTTGGACATCCCTCTAATCGTTGAGCTAGATATGGGCCAGGACCTGCTACATAAGGAAGGTGAAACACCGGTACTCTCCTGACAACCCTATAGTGGTGGATGTGTGCAAAACGAAGGCAGACCTCTCCGTTGCTAGGAGATGGGAAGAAGCTGGCATATACACGTGGGGGGACTTGTTCGGAGAAGAGGGATTCAGGGACTTTGAGTCGCTACAGGACATTGAAGGACTCTCCAAGGGCCAATTTCTCTGGTACCACAGGCTCAAACAGGCCGCCAAGAAGCAGTGGAACAGCTGGCCAGAGGAACCCACCCCAGATCCGCTGCTGCAGGAACTGCATGACCTCTCGGATGGATGGAGACCAATCTCCAGGCTTTACAACAAGCTCATTGATAAACCTAATCCCAAAGGAATGGCACTGAAGGCGAGATGGGAAGCAGACCTTGAAACACCACTCACCGACAAGGAATGGGAGAGAGCACTAATACACCCCAAGAAGGTGTCAAGAAACTCCAGATTTGGTCAAATACAGCTGAACGTCCTTTACCGAACTTACATGACTCCTCAAAGGGTTGCTTCATTCAACATGAAGGTCTCACCGGCGTGCCCATGGTGCGGGAACGACAAGGCGGATATGATCCATATGTTCTGGACTTGTACGAGGGCGATGTCACTCTGGTCCAAAGCTAAACAGTCTTGCAAGGACGCTGGAATGGAAAGATACGACTGGACACCCGGAGAATGTCTACTAGGAACCTACCCCAGGCCAAGTAAACTCAAACATATTGTGAAGTTGATGGACATTTCTTGTATATTAGTAAAAAGAACCATAGCAATGGCCTGGAAGACACCTGCTGGTCCCAGGCACGAACGGTGGTTACATGAGATGGCGAGATGGACGGCTGCCGAAACCAGAGCCTGGCAGGAAGGAACCATAACCAGTGGGGACGCCACAAGCGGCACTCTGGACTCCTGGAAGGCCCTCCTGAGAGACATGCGCTTCAACGCAGACCATAAGCCTCCCTGAGAACCCATAACGCTTTGTAGTATTGTCCTTTTGCACCATCACAAAGTCGATGCCCCCTGAAACTGTTTTACCCTCACTTCCCGAATATTCAGTATTTTGTTATTCACAAGCCATCCCGGACTCTAAATGTATCATCACACGAAGACTGTTGTTTTTGTTGTTATTCTTTCTTATTTGTTATAGTTCGTAAAGTTTGTATTCATTAACTCTCGCCTCAAAACCAATAAAATACTTTAAAAAAAAAAAATAATGCCCCTCCCCTACTCAGCAGTTCCAGGCACCTCCCCCTTCTCAGAAGTTCCCGGTCTCTCACAGGTGTGTTAGGCTTTCCAACCTCCTGGATTCTTCCGATGTTCAAGGGTAACAAGCTTGATCAAGTGTATAAATAAGAAGGATGAATTGGCATTTGGTCTATGGACAAAAAATGTGTCATGACCAGTGTGAGCTGTTCCTTTGACTGTCAGACTCTTTCGGGTGTGAGGGAGTCATGAAACTGCCAGCTCACTGTAGGGGTTCACTGGGTGGTCTCATCGACGTATTGCTGTCATTATGACATATTCTTTTCTTGAAAGTTCATTTTATTTCTGCTTAGTTTTTTAAATATTGTTTTTGCAAGATGACAATCATACTGGCAGATTCAGATTGCAAGCATTGTGAAGGAAAAGAAATACGGCAGAAAAAAAAGTTTCAGCATGCTCTTTAGTGCAGCCTATCTGTTATGCAGCTTTTTTCAATGTTCTCATTTTATGCATGTGAAAGCATCCTGGTCTTTGTGGAATGTAAGCCCGAGCTACACCGCTCCTCTCACAGACCTACAGTGCTGACTTCCCCCTACAGTTGCATGCCTGTGTTAGTAATAATAAGCAGGTGGCCACCTCTCAGCTTATCTTGTTATAGTCCAGAAGTAAAATCCAGAGTTCTTTTAGGTTCCTATCACTTTGAAACTTTACTGTAGTATTCAACTTAGAAAAGGAAAACAAACCACAATCAAAATATTTGTGTGTAACTTGTTTTTTGAAGGGTGATA